>NC_058131.1:705812078-705976697 GCF_016433145.1 Gracilinanus agilis
CTCCCTGGGATAGCCCTCCCTCCCCCCACCCCCCCAACCCGTCGCCGCCGCCGCCGCCGCCGCCGCCGCGGCCTCCGTCCGTCCTTCCCTCCGCGCGTCAGTGCCTTGCTCGCCTGCTGCCCCGGAACGGACTGATGGCTGCGCCCTGGGCCCCGAGGACCTTCTTGCTTATGTAAGCGGTCCGGGCCGAGGCTCCCGCCCGAGGATGCAGCCCCCGCCGCCGCCCGAGGCGCCGCTGCTGCTGCTGCCGACGCCGTCACCACCTCTACTGCCTGGCCGTATTGCTCGAGTCAAGTGAGCCCGCGGCCTTGGCCTTGCCCGGACCTGGTGGCGCGGGGGGGCCTAGGGCTGCGGCCCCCCCTTCCCCCAGTACCAGGTACAGCCCCTGCCCCTCCCCCGCCCCGACTCAACCGGGGCAAAGGGCGGCCCCGGCTCCTCTTTTGTCCGGTCTTCCTGGCCTTTGTTCCCCAGGCCCCGGAACCCCGATCTCTGACCGGGAGGATGAGGGGGACCCCCGCCCCCCCAGGCCTGCCCGACCCGGGATACTTCCGGTGACGCTTTAAATGGTCGGGGCGGGGGGATGCCTCGGATTTATTGCGAAAAGGGTTTTCCGAGAGGCCCCGGCGACTTGGGTGAATGGAATGTGGGAGTCGGGGAGCCCCGCGCTGGGGCCGGGGGGCACCCGGACAGGCCCGAGCAGCTCCTCCGGCCGCTTCTCGAGGGGCTCAATCTCTGCCTGGGCGACCGGCGTGGAGCAGCCCATTGTCTGGGCTGGGCACGAGCGGCAGGCGGGAGGGCTTCAAGGGAACAGTAGTCAGTCGCCGGGACCGGAGTGGTCGGGTAAGAAGTGCAAGTCACGGCGCCCGCTTGTGGGGGAGAGCACGCGGGGTGGCGGCCTCTGCAGGGCACACGCACCGTTCTTTATCAGCCCGCACACAGCCCGGAGGCCCCCAGGTCACCAGCGCTCTTCTGGGCTGGCCTGGGGCTTGGGGAGCACCGGAGCGCAGGGGCTGGGCTCGCTGGGGCTCTCTGCCCGGGGGTTGTGAGAGGCCGTGCGGCGTGGGAAGGTGTTTTTAGACGGAAGAGAGACTGGGGCTCATAGCCCAGACGAACCCCCCAACGGCTTCCACAGCTGCAGCCCGGGGGAAGGTAGGCTGCTCCCGCTCTAGTCAGTCAGTGGGGCTAGTTGCTGAGCCAGTGTGCTGCCCATGGACAAACAGCGTGGTTGAAAGCTCGTCGGGTGGATGTGCTTCTTCCCGGCCTCCAAACCCCAGCGTAATTGATGTCGCCTCCCCTGAGCCGCCAGGGGGGTTCCCGGGCGCTGCGCGTTCCCTTGTATTGAGGAAAACCGGAACAGTAAGGCGAGATGGGCGGAGAGGTCAGGGCTGGATCCACCTCAGTCAGCCTGCATGAAGGACATGACACATGAAGATGACGGGCCTGAAGAGCTCTTCTTTGGACTTAGTTATCCAAGAGCATTTCTTCTCATTGACGTCAGAACGAGCAAGATGGCCAGATGATTTTCTCTGAAATCATTTGTATTTCCTAGAGGAGAAAATTGTGTAGGGCGGGAGGAACTTGGAGGTCAGATGAGAATGTCTCCGGAGTTTGGTCAGCCCTGAAGGGTTACATAAATACCAGGGAGCATTATCCTGAGAGCAGCTGAAGGTTTCACAAAGGATTTTTAATTGTTGGAAGTAAACTCCTTGAGAGCTAGTCAGAACCAAAAGTGTAACCTATCATTTTGAAACCATTTCTCCCCAGGATCACTTTTTGGTTTTGCGATTAGGTTAAAGGTACATTTTTTCCTCCCAGATTTTTCTCTCAAAACCCAGGGAACAAACTACCAAAGGAAGCAGGAAAGCCAAATGGCTTTGTAACCATGGGGGATTTCTCACTTGTGACATAGGTGATAGAAGTATTTCATTGCATGATTTATGCCTAGAATAAGGGTTTTGTAACACACAAGATTTTTCCACTTGACTTAAATTAGTTAGAAATTATGCGTGTTGCTCCTTCCCAATTCTGTACTTTTTCAATTTTGGTTTTACAGTAAAGATCCTAATAAAAGTCTGCTGGAGGGGACAATGCTATTTCCATTTTCATGCCTGGAACATCCTCCATAGGATTTTAATGGGAAAAAAGAGGGAGTTTTGGGCTTCATTCTCCAAGTGAACTGGGTATGTCTGTGGGAAGCTTCCATCCCACTTGCTTTTTTTATCTGTTTGTATTCATGCCCAAACAAAAGAATTTTAAGTCTGGCCCAAGATTTTATTTAGGGGTTCCTGCTTCCCCTAGGGAACAAATATTCCTGTTTGGGAAAGAGAAATTACACTTTTAGTGAAGGATAGTAGAGAAAATGAAATCTAATGAAATGTGGAATGTTCTTTATTAATCTTCCTTTCCTCTGCACTCTCCCCTCCCCCTTTTTTAAATGCATCTGGAATTCAGTTTGTGCCTAGGGAGGGGAGAGGCACTAGGGGTGAAGTTAAGAAAGCCTTGTTTAACTTATTATTGGTGCAATGTAGGCCAGAAATGTTTGTTAAACACATTAGTTTAAGTTGTATTTTTTAAGATGATTTGCTGATGTTCTGTAGACCACAGTGTAATAAGGAAGTTAAGAAATCATTTCTACTGCTTGCCATTTTGAATATAAAATTGAGATAATCTATTCATAGGTATTATTCCATTGTTTCCTCAGGCATTCAAACCTCTGGTTGGAAAAGGATCAACTGCTTCAGTAGAACTCCTTGTGGATAAAGAAGTACTACTGATTTTGTAACTGAAGATAGTGACTTTCAGCACTATCAGGTAAGGAATCCTGAGAACTTTTTAGACTTTAATATGACTTAGTATTGCAGTATATGAGAAAGGCATTGGGTTGTGTTTATGATCAGTCAGTCCTTGGATGCTAGGTAGGTTGTGATTGTCTCTTAGGTAGGCTTTTGAAGAATTTGTAGGGTTCATTCACTAAGTGTCAGGCATTTACTTGTACCCAGTTCAATCATTTCATGGGTATGTAAAGCACCTGGAAATAAAAGCTTATATGCAAAACTGTAAATAATAGGTTTTTGTTGTTGTTGTTGTTGTTTTCAGTTTAGATATAGAATACATGCGATTTGTCATATGGTTTTAAAAGAGGGTCCAGAATAAACATTAGCTATCATAATATCACTCCATCTGCAAGTGCATGCCATAGATTTCCTTCACTTAAAAAACTTTGTGTGATATTCATTGTACATAATGCCTTTTTTTTAATTATTAAAAAAAACTGGGGTCTCAAAATTCCTACTACCACATAATTGTTTTTTAAAATGTGGCCATAGGACTGTTTAGGATTACATGTGTGGTGCCTGGACCTTAGTTACTAGAACAGTACTTTTGTTGTTTATAAAGTCATAATACCTTGGGAATTAGATTAGTGTAATGCTTCTGTTGTTTGTTGTTACTTCATTCTCTCCAAATAAATGAATAATTCCCTCAGTACACATTAGTTTCTATTTTGAAGTCTCACTGAAGTGTATTTTTTTTCCTACTGCATCATCTTTGTGATTTTAGTAAAAGGCAAAGCTATTTGGATGCTATTAAATGTCCATAATAAATCCATCCAGGATCCTGGTATTGATTACAGGGATGTTGATTGAATTTGTGAGGGAGAGAGACCTTTCAATTGTCACTATACTTTAACTTATTACTAATTCTTGGTAAATGTTTCTTTTCCAACAACAAAATAGTTACTTTAAGTTGGCTTTGAAGAGTTCTCATCCTGAGGTCATTTTGGGGAAGTGAAATTAGTAAAGAAAATGATCTGAAAAGCTTTTGCCAGGTGGCTTGGTAGCTCTGCCTTGTATTTATTATTGAGTACTGGTTAAAAGCAAGAACTAACCTCTCTTTACATTTTAAAAGTTATGTTTGCCTTCTGCTCTTGATGGGTTATTTTTATTTTTCAGTATCCTTTTTTTTTTCTTGAAAGCAATAAGAGCCAAAGTCTCTTTTATGTGATATTGGCAGTCTGAGTATTTGTCTGTTTTATAAATCATTTCAACCACTCTGCCAATATACATACGTCACTGTCAGCCTCTGAACTTCCATGAGGAGGACTGACTCACTTAATCTTATAACCATTATATTTCTCTTGTAATAGGAATTGATATTCCCTGAATGATCTAGGCAACCAGTACTTTGCCTAGGATCCTCTCTGTATGTATTACAGTTTTAGGATTTATGAAGTTTTTAGAGATAATAGAAACCCTTTGTATGTATTTCTGTCTTTAGCTGCACTTCTGTTTTTATGTTGAGATTTTCTTTTTTTCTAAAATGAGATTAAAACGTAGAAATCTCTTCTATTAAATATAGCCAATCTTTCTAGAACACTTAAATGATTTACAGAATGTTTTAAATACTATATCATTTAATCCATTATTAAACAATAATCATATAAGTTGGTAACTTTTGGAGGTGGGTGAGATGAGACCCAAGGAAGTGGCCCTGGTCAAAGGAGCAGAACCAGCTTCAAACCCAACAAATCTTAGAAGGCTGAATCCAGTGTTCTTGCCACCAGGATCACAAATCTTTCTCTGATTCTCTTTCTTTTCAAGGAAACTTGGACCTCTGATAATTACTCATTTTAAATAAGAGGAGACACCCCCCCCTTCCCTCCCCAAAATTATCAAAAAGCCAAAAGTAGTCCCGTAAAATGCCTTCTTAAGGCTGTTTAATCATAGGATATTTATTCAAACATTTTGTACTAAGCTTTTATATTTAAAGTACATGGGGAAACCCATATCCTAAACTAAGGGCTTTCACTTTTTGACTTTGAAACATTAACTACTAGTAAAGAGGGCACAGCTCTATTCAAGCAACAAATGTTTACAGTTTAGATAATATTTCATTTCTTAGATCCTTCCAAATAAAACTGCTATATAAAGGAACAATTTATAGGATGCAAGTGGTATGTTAGCTTTATCCCAGAATATTGTTCTCTAACCACTTGTCCGAACCATGCATTAAATAAAATCTTTGGCATCTTAAAAACACAGCTGTTAATTGGCTTGGATTTTGGTAAATAACATTTTAACCTATTTCAACCTTAAGGCAGCTTCATGTAGTTAAGAGAGTTTGGATTGCCCTATGATAAATATGAAAAATGATAAAGGCTGGTATAAATATATATATTAGTATTTTAATTAAAGCCATGCTGATAGATAAAGTTATCAGACCACACGCTTGTAAGCATTCAAAACTGCCGCCTCCATACTGTCTACTCGCCAAAGAGCCCACTCCCTCCTAACCCAGGAGATTTAAACCCTTCCCTGCGTCAAGGCGTAAGCCTTCCCAAGCCCAAAAACCGGAAACGGAAACCCGTTGGACCACGGGAAATGTAGCTTGATACATTTCCCAAATTTCACTTTTACACCTAAGAAAGTGATGATTAAATAAAAAGTCACAATTATTTCTCAAATTTTTTTTATTTGAATTTTAAAATACTCTGGTAACTCAGTGGGTTTGGTAATCTGATAGATTTGAGAGTTTTTTCTAAAAGATACAGGTGATACCCAATCTGCACCTTCCTATATAACTTTTGTCCATGCTTTCCTAAAAGCTTGCTCCCAGGAAGGCCTGTAGCTCTTTCCTTGTCACCACTCATTCTTTGCCACAGACCAGCCCCTCTTATCTTCCTATCTCATAGCTTCTTGCTGACTGACGTCTTTTACTGCCATTTGGTTCTGGGTTATAGCCAGGTTACACTCAAACATGGATCTTACCATTGCTCTATGTGTGAAACTCATTTTTAGTTTCTCAGAAAGCTGTCATATTCACATTAGAACAGTGGTTGAATGTTATTTTTGAGTTTGAGTGCCAGTTTCTGTATTTATAGGTTAGTCTGTATGGCACTTAGGTGGTATAGTGGATAGAGTGCTGGATTTGGGGTCAGAAAGTCCTGAGTTCACATCTTGCCTTACACATTTATTAGTTGTATGGCCTTAGGCAAATGATTTAAATTTCTCAGCCTCGGTTTCCTCATCTATATAGTGAGGATAGAGATAATGGTGATGATGATGATGATAATGATAGCTCCTGCCTTTAAAATATGTTATGAACTTCAAATGAGATAATGGGTGTAAAAGCATTTTGCAAACCTTCAAACATGTGTATATATGCTAACTGTAGTCTAGTGTAGAGGAAGGTCCAAAAACTCCTATTAGTTTGAAGTGACCTTTTCTTATTCCAATTCTTAAATGAGTGCCATCTGGTGATCATATGGTAAATATTAGTAATAATAATCTTCTTTGAACCTGTTTAAGCTCTTTTCAAACAGATCTCGTTTTATAGTCAGATAGTAAAGGATGACGCCTGGTACAGATCACTGTAAGGTCACTGGTCTGAATGCTGCTCAGATTAGTTCTGTCTTAGAAACTTTTCCATGTGATAAATGTATCCAGTTGAGTTAAAATAGTTGATTCATTCAGTTTTTAGATAAAGAGTTGGAGCCATTAGTGAATAGAATTTCCAGTGTTTTGTGGAGAAGGAAAAGCACTGAATGAAAATAAAATTAAACCACTTTTCTTGAGACCCTGTGGTACTGAAGCATATTAATTAGGTCACTTTGAAATGGCCTGCCTTGCTCTTGTTTTCTGTGTGCATGTAAATTCCTACTTCCTTCTTTTAGTTTTTCTGATTCTAGCTGGCAGCAATGACTGCTTCTTTGATGTAGAGGGGGAAGGGAAAAGTACAGAATTGGAGAGATCTCCTGTGTTTTTTCAACTAGCAGGGAAGGAAATGGGGTAGGGGGAGGCAGCAATATGGCTGCTTTTCAAAAGATAGAGTACTTTGGAAAAACAATAATATAACATTGAACTATTGCTATCATGTGGTTCTCCTGCTTTAACTAAATGCAGTTGTAAAATATTTTGTATTTGGGAAAAGACTAATAAGCTTTGCTCTATGGGAACACAAAAGTTGTTAATCCTTATCAACCATTTAGACCAAAGTTTTTTAGTTTGTTTTATGAAGTATTTTTATGAAAGCAATAGCAAAACAATAAGTGTTTAGAGAACTCAAAAATATGAGTAGTAGCCCTTTTGACCTGGTTTTTTAATTGGTTGCCAAAGATCTACCTGAATCTTTTAGGTTTGTTACTAAATAGAGGAAATGAAAGAGCTTACTACTTCACCTGAAAGTTGTTAAAGTAGATTGATCTGTCTTTTTTCATTTTCTGGTGATGAGAATTTAGAAGTTGTAAGACAAAGATCACTCGCAAAATTCATGTTTGTTTCAGAGTTTACATATTAATTATATGTTTTACTAGGTTTTTTTTCAGACATTCACTGTGATAATTTCTGTTATTTCGTTTTTATGTTCAGTTGTTTGGTGGGTTGTATTTCCTAGAATAAGAATCACAGATCTTGGAACCTTATGAACACTCCTACTTTAGGGGAATGAATCCTAATTTATTTTTTTTTTTTTGGTTAATTTTTGTAAGTTTACAACCAAGTGTGTATGTTCATTTCTGTGTTCCCTACCATTCAAGGGCATTAACCTTAAGTTAATACAAAAGAAATAGAGAGGGTGCCATTTCCTCTGTTTCCTTAATGGTAATGTTTATCTAATAGTACTGATCCTAGCAATACTGTTTTCTAAGCACCTGGAGTAAGATTGTTAGAAAGTTTCTGCAAAAAAGGAAGAATCTTCTGGCCCAGGTGATTACACCTAGAATGAGTCTGATCTTTATTCACATCCAACTTCCAAAGTCAAGGTCTAAAGCTGATACAGCCATTTTCCAAGTTTGCAGCCTTGCAGTGTTGATTATACAAATTTCTAACTATTGTTTATGAATTTAATTTAAATAATAGTGATAAGTAATATTTAATGCATAATAAGTGCTAGGCACTTGCAAAAGTGCTTTACAATTATCTGATTTGACCCATATAATAATCCTACAAGGTAGGAGATCTTATTGTCCCCATTTTACAGATGAGAAAACTAAGGTAAACCAAAGTAGTTTAAGTGACTTGCCTAAGGCCATACAGCTATTAAGTATCTGAAGTCAAATGTGAACTCCAGTCTTCCTGACTCCAGGCCTCATAATCTTTATCTATTGCTCCACATAACTGCCTCCAAGTAGTTTGACAAGTATTCTGCACAGACCAGCTTGTACACCTAACTAGGGAGACAGAGGTTAAAAGAAATGAGTAAGCAGTCTTTTTCTTGGAGGAATTTAGGGTTGTGGTCAGTAGAGACTTTCCATAAGAGGGAGTGCTTAAGCTCTTGAAGGAAGCCAAGACTTGAGAATTAGGTAGAGAACAGGAGGACCTTCCATGGCGTGGCATGGCATGGAGGTCAGGGGTGTTTGGGGCCCTTGTCACCATCAAGTGAGCCAGCTCCTCTGTATAGTAGACTGAGGGGAGTCCTGTAAGATTGTTCCCGGAAGGAAAGTCCTAGCCAGACAGTCCTTGGGATCAACTACTAAACTCTGGAGCACTTTCTTTTTGTCCTAGAGGCAATGGGGAGCCATCAAACAGATAGAGATTATTGGGGCAGAAGTGGAGAACCCCTGGAGGCAGGGAGAGCCATTGGGCTCTTAGAGTAGTTGAAGAGAAGTAGTGAGAACCTGAAATAGGGAGAAATGTCATGGGAGCACATGTGGGAAGCAGCCCTGATAAAATCTTAGGACCAGCGGGCATAGCTAGGCATTTAGAGACTAGGATCAGCCATTTTAGGGAGGAAGGGAATTTGTTGTTGTTGAGACTCTTGGTGACTCCATCCTGTCTGTCTGTCCAATTCCATGACATCATCTCTTCATCTCATCCTCTGCCATCAATCTTCCACAACATTTAGGGTCTTGTTACATAGTCAGAGGATTTATGTTTCCTCTTCAGCATTTGACTTTCCAGGGAAGAGTCTGATTTTATTGAAGTTTTGACTGACTTGTTCTCTTTACTGTTCATACACAATTTCACCCAAAAAAAGTAAGAAACTCAACACTTTCTAAAGAAAGTGAGACATATAGCTACACTTCCACTCTCTCTCTCTGTTGCTCTCACTGTTGATAAGTTGACGTATTTCCATATAAAGTATAACACATTAAACACACTTTGTCTTTGACTTTGATGTTGTGTAGGTACTTTCCAACCAGGGGGTAAAACTAATCCCAAGACTGATTTTGTTTAACAGATTCATGAGTGCCTCTATATCTCCTTGACATAGTTCTGTCCCTTAATGCACATTCTATGTGGAACACCAAAGAAAGCAGTAAGGTGTCATAAAAAGAATATTCTGCTTGTAGTTAGGACCTGAATTCTGTTCCCATTCCTGATACTTCCTACCCTGTGTGTCCCTGGGCAAATCCTGTGGGCCCGGAGTTTCCTCAATTGTAAGATAAAGGGGTTGGACTAGTTGTCTTAAAAAATTCCATCAATCTCTCTACAAGTTATTTTGTAATTGGCATCAAATGCTACTATTAACAATTGATTGGATGGTTGATTTTTCTATAAAGCCTGAAGCTTTATAAAGAAAATAAAATACATTATTTCACTTAAAATCTAAATTTAACTTTGTAGATGAGATGTTCCATATGTTATTTTATCTTTATTTTACCAAGGGGGAAATCAAGGCTCAGGGAAGCTACTATTTCTCCCAAACTCTTAGAGCTCCTAAGTGCTTGAGACAAAACTTCAGCCCATCTTTATCCTGATGCACAACCTGGTTTTCTTTCCACAATTCCATGCTACCCCTTGGGATGAAATGCCAAAGTGAGCTCGAAGAGAATCCAGAGCATGGGGAGGGGAGATGAAAATGGAGGGTTTTTCAGGAATGTCGCCTGTGTCTAGGTCAAAGCAGAAGGATGACATTTGGCTAGATAGCTAGGGACAGAAAGGGGAAGGAGATGGCAGTGGAACTCTTAGATTTGAGTTCTTCCTAACACTGGAAACTAAAATCTGGTCTATTTAGGCTTTAATAAAGCATTAAACAGAAAATGTCTTTTGTTATTCTCATGGAAAAGTTGGAGATTAGGGCTAGATAGCAACATAATTAGAAGTACTTCGGACTAATTTAATGAGTAATAATCATAAAGAATCGTTAAAGGCCTCATTTCACAACTTAGAAGTTTAACTGATGCGACTGGTGTCTTGCAAACAATAACTGACATGTTGCCTCTTAGTAAAAACTACCAGGTTCTTTACACTGTCTCAGATACAGAAGAAGGGGAGTGTAGCTAGATAGCTGTTAATCTGAAAATAATCTGGGTCTAGAGCATACCCCAAACTCAGAGGAAGAGCAGTTTGGGCTAGAGGTAGAGGGCTGGCTGCCTGTCCTGCTCTGAACGCTTCTAGGCTACAAGCTAAGGCTATTAGTTGCTAAGAAAAGCTCTGACTTGCATTAGTAGAGGGAGTTTCCTCACCTTTGAGGTTTCTCTATCAATGAAATCACAGATCCAGTACCTAAACAGTTCCTGCCTTATAAACCCAGCCATGTGATAGGACAGCCAGAAAAATCTCTAGTGGCATTAAGCTGCTCTGAAAGAACCATGTTGCCAATGCAGGCATTCATTTTGCTTTGACTAATCATCATTGTGACCAATTTTGTTCCCGCCTTATTCCCTTTGCTTCTTCCCTTTTTCCCTTCCTTTCCTTCCCTGATCTTCCAGAGGAAGGGGAGGTGTGGAAAGAGAATTAGAATTTTTTGTTATTGAGTTGTTTCAATCATATCTGACTCTTTGAGCCCCCATTTGGGGTTTTCATTCTTTCTTTTTTATTAAAAAAAAATTTTTTTTAACCCTTAACTTCTGTGTATCGGCTCCTAGGTAGAAGAGTGGTAAGGGTGGGCAATGGGGTTCAAGTGACTTGCCCAGGGTCACACAGCTGGGATGTGTCTGAGGCCAGATTTGAACCTAGGACCTCCCATCTCTAGGCCTGACTGTTAATCCACTGAGCTACCCAGCTGCCCCCTTTTGGGGTTTTCTTGGCAAAGATATTGAAATGGTTTGCTATTTCCTTCTCCAGTTTATTTTACAGATTGAGTAGCTGAGGCAAACCTTCAAAGGTTAAATGACTTGCCTAAGGTCCCACAACTAATACAAGTGTGAGGTCAGATTTGAATTCAATAACATGAATCCTTTTGATTCCAGGCCTAGTGCTCTATCTATTAATCTACCTGGCTGTCCCCAAGTTAGTACTTGTTCAGCCAAAAAAGAGAAGAGAGTCATTTGAAGCATTTTTTTGTAATGCACAGATGAGAACAGGATAAAGGCCAGAATAAAAGCCAGGCTAGTGAGACAGCTGACAGATACACAGTAAATTTATTATATCCCAAAAGAAAAACAACCCATGTGTAACAGTCAATGTCAAATGTAGTCCTCTTTTTCTATTACATATATGGAAATACCTATTTTATTTATTGTTTAAAGTTCTGGATTTAATTTTTTGAAGAATGTGAGCTCCTGGAGAGTGGGGCCTATTCTGCTCTGCATTGGTCTCCTCCGTTCTAAGCACAGTGCCTGTCACAGAGCAAGATTTTAATATCTTTTACCTGAAGGCAGGTAAGACAGCAGAACACTAGATGCTGGTCAGAGCACACTTGCAGTTTGGTCCAATGAATCTCCCCTTTCCAATCTGTCCTCTGTAGAGAGAAGTGTGTCAAACTCAGATGTGACTCATGCTCCCTGAATTGTGCCTAGCTTCTTGTGGGATAAATTTCAAAATCTCATCCTGACTACCAAGGACTCAGCCTAGTCCATTCAGTGTTCTCGGTCTACTACTTTCCATCTCTATCCTGTCTTGTTGAATCTAGAGCTTTCAAAGAAAAAGTTCAGGAGCCACTTCCACTTCCACTTCTGATCATCCCCACTTAATTGCATACTCTCCCTTTTGAGAATACTTGGATCACTTGGCATTTTCCTTATTTGTGTTATGTTCTCTGTTCCACTGTTCCTTTTGCACTGATCCAATGGAAGAGTCAGCCAGCATTTGTTAAGTGTCTACTATATGCCAGGCTAAGTCCTGGTATTCCAAGAAAAGCCAAAGGCAGCACCTGTTTTCAAAGAGCCCACAGTTTAATGATACCCGGGAACTATACTGTAAAGTCACTAAATGGAACGTGCCTTTTGACCCCAGGGTTCCCACAACTGGACATTAATCCTAAGGAGGTTAAAGACAAGGGGGAAAGTCTACTCTAAAAAAATCTTTTCGTAGCAGAAAAAAAACTAGAAGCAGTTAGCGTTTATTACCTAGGGAAGTAATTGAACAAATTGCAATATGTGAATGTAATGATGATGTATTGGAAGAAACAATTATGAAGCATGGAGAGAACCTGAGAAGACTTAGGAAAACCTGAACCAAGAGAGCAGAAGCTTCATGACAACGTATACAGGTTTGCAGAGGGAGTATGGGCAAGAAGGCCCTGAAGTAGTTGCTTTCTCAGGCCCTTTCAACTCAAATTTGTTGATTCTGCACATTTGTTTAGGACATGTGAAAGGCCCTGTGGTGTGGGCACTGGCCTTTTGAAGAGGGATATAATTAAGGGGGGGAGCGGGGGATCTGTTTCAGTCTGAGGAGGAATCCCTTGTGCTGAGCCTGGAAGAATCCTGAAAGTTCCAGATGAGTAGGGTGAGTGTGTTCCAGGCTGGAGGGGAGCTCTGGCAAATAACAAGCTTTAAAATAGCTAGTTGTCTTGTTTGGCTGAATGTAGAACATGTGAAAGGAGGTCATATGTTCTTTCCACTTCTGAAATTCAGAGAGAGTAAATGAGCTAAAGCTAGAAAGCCAATCTGTAGCAGTCTGGTACAGACATGACTGCCACACCAAGGACTTGATTTATCCCAAAGGCATTGCAGAGTCACCAAGAGCAGCTATTGACTGCAAGTAGATTGGAGTGTGGCAAATATAAAGCAGCTTCCTATGTAGAAGCTTCTTGAGGAATTTACTTAGAAGGCAGGTGATATGGGCTGTGCACAAAGAAAGTATTGTAAGAGAAGTTGCATGGCTAAAATCAACAAGCTAAACAATTTATCAAATGTGAGGGAGAAGTCATGGGTGATTCTGGGGTTGCTGAAAAACCTGGGTGGCTGGAAGGATAAGAGGGCCCTTGTTATAGGGGAATACAGTTCAGGAGAGCAGTTTGGAATTAATGTTTATATTTGGGGAGTATCTCTGTAGATCTTGAGAATATTGGATTCATGTGAAGTGATGAAATCACTAAGTTATAAAAAAAGAGAGCTGGAGAGACACAGCAAGATAAACTGAAACTGTGTTGTGACGGGGCACAAAGACCAAGACAAGGACTATAAGCAAATCAGGGCTATGCTGCGATGGGAATGTGACTCCAAAGACTGTCCTGAGAACTGTGGGGAAGGTGGATTGGAGGGAACAGACTGGTCAGAGATTCTGTGGAGAGGGTATTGAGATGTAATAGTCCAAGTGAGAGAGAATGAGGCTTTGAGAACCACAGAATCCAAGTTGGTAGGGATCCTAAAGGTCACTTAGTCTAAAACTTTCCTTCACAATAACTGTTCTTTACAATATCCCCACTACTGGCCTTCACTAACTCAGTGCTGTAGTAAACTGGGTCTCTTCAAGACTTTAATTCAAATGCTCCTTTCTTCAGAAAGCCTTTCAAGTTCCCCAAGCTCATTCACTCTATCACCAAACAACTTTGGGTTTCTTTTTGCACTTCCAATGTATCTGTTAGAATGGAAACTCTGCTAGGGTTGGTAAGATCTGCCATTTTTTTGTTTGCATCTCTAGCTCTTGGCACCCCAGTACTTAATAAGTGCTTGTTTGAAGATTCACTGTTTTCCTCAGTATGTCCTCCTTTTCTGCCTTTGTCTGCCCTTGTTCATGTTGCCTGCTGCCTGCTGCCAGCACCTGCATCCTCCCCTAAGAAAGTCCTGATTCTTTAAGGCCCACTTCAAGTTCTATGTCCTGTATGATAAACACAGCTAACATTCCTCTAGCATTTTACCAGTGTCATTTCATCAGATCCTCAGCAGTCACAGGGTCCCATAGCTAGGAAGTGTCTGAAAGCCTAACTGGAGTTCATGGATCTCTTGTTGCTGATCCTGCAGCTGGGTGGAAGCTGCCCTGCCTCTGGACTCTTCTGTCCTTAGCATGATTAACTGCCCAGAACAGGGACTCTAGCTTCTCTAGGCCATCTTTTTGGCCTTCACTGTGGTCAGTGCTTCATAAATGTTTGTCAGATTAATATGGTTAGATGGGGTGGGCAGGTAGGTCAGATTTTGGATCCCTTCAGGTAAGCCTGGGAAAATTTGAACTTTAAACCCTATAAGCATTTCAGTGAAATTCAAAACACATTTGCCTGTGGGTCTTCTGAATATTGCAAAGGTTACCTTTCAGTCATTCAGCCAGCTCCACATTCATTAAGTAACATGTGTTAGGTGTGAGGATACTAGGAAGAAAATGCCCATATCTAGAAGTATCAAAATAGGCATAGGTGCCCCAGACATTTGTTTTTCAGAGAGAGGTTCTGGCAGCTGGGAGGGTTGGGGAAGAGGGGGCAAGAAGAGGTGTTTAAAATTAACTTGGAAGCAAACTAGAAAAGTTCAGAGGTGATGAGGATCTGAATCAAAAGTAATTGTTATGTGCGTAGTGAAACAGTAAGAGATGTTGGAAGAATGGACTTGCTAAGATTTGGCCCCTGCTATGATTTGTGAATTAAGGGAGGCAAAGAATCAAAGCTGCTCTGAGGTAGTCAGCTTGGGTGACTGGAAGAGTGGTGGGGCCTTGATTCAAAAAAGGGAAATTCAGGGGGGAGGGGAGAGTTTGAAGGAAATGAGGATGAGTTCTTATTTGGACGGGTTGAATTTGAGGTGCTTACATGGCATCTAATTCTATGGAGAATTAGTTGGTGATTGGAGCAAGAGACTGAAGATAGATGACTTCATCATTGACTTGAGATGGTAATTGAATTTAGGGGAATTTAGAAGGTCACAGAAAGAAGGGGGAAGGGGAGAGTACAGGCAAAGCCTTGGAATGTACCAGGATCCAATGTGGTTAATGATATCCCTTTGGAACCCGAGGGATAAGCAGATCTGAAGGGGGCCATCCTTTTGTTTCTGGGCATCTTAACTTTTTAAATCATTTGTATATGTACTTGCACCCATATACCATATTTAAGTGTCTTGACTTTTTGCCTAGTCTTTACTAATGATGACTTGTATAGTCTGTTGGCCTGTAACCTTCCTTGAGAGTAAGGACTTGTGACATGGTTTATTTATTCTTTTGTCTTAGAACTTTCCCACCCTGCCTCCACTATAGGCGTTTCATATATTGCATTGAATTGAACATTAACATTTTGGGGTTTTTATGTCCATTGCTCTATCAGTATTTTCCTTTAGTTTCACTTCTTTAAGAAAGAGAAAAGAGTATCTTTTAAAGTAAGAAAATTACTTCAAAATGTTGAAAATTACTATTCTGAAAAGGGGGGGGGGGGGGGGGGGGAAGGAAATCCCCTCCAGCTGAGGATGAGACAGTGACTGACTTGTGGCCTCTTCCTGGCTGTCACCTGCAGTATTAAAGAAACAAGTGCTCCACTTAAAGAGATTGTAAATTAGAGTTAATTACAAAATTATTTTTCTTGTTTTGAATCTATAAATTATTTTCAAGGAGGGAGTGATGGGAAGTGGTTTGGGAGGAAGGCAGGGAGGAAGGTTGCTTTTTGAAATTTTGATTTGAGCACAGAATTTTTTGAATAAAATTGAATTGGGTGAAGCACTGACTTAAGTAATTTTCCTTTTGGTGAAATAGTAATAATTTACTCAGGTTTGCTCATAGTAATATCATGTTACACATGTAGGGTACTTAAGGTTTTTAAAAAATTCTTGTTAACATTAGTAATCTAGCCTAACAATTTAACATTTAACGTGATCTTTTGACAGTGGTAGAACAGGGAATACTAATTTTGAGGGGTTATTTTCTAGTTATACCATTGTGTTCCTATTTTATTTTATTATTTTAATTATGTTGACATTATGGCATTGTAGACAGAATCAGCCATGGAATAAAAAAACCTGGATTCAAGTATGAGACTATCTTCATTACCCTGGGCAAGTCATTTAATATCCCAGGTTCAGGGGGCAGCTGAGTATCTCAGTGGATTGAGAGCCAGGCCTAGAGACAGGAGGTCCTGGGTTCAAATCTGGCTTCAGACACTTCCCAGCTGTGTGACCCTGGGCAAGTCACTTGACCTCCATTGCCCACCCTTACCACTCTTCCACCTAGGAGCCAATACACATAAGTTAAGGGTTTAAAAAAAAATAGTCCCAGGTTCCCTGATCATGCTCTTAAGACAATCATTTGCATAACTTCTCATTTATCCTAGTTTTGTGCAAGGAAGTGGCCCTTCTCCATACTGAGGCCTACCAGCCACTCTGCTTATTTACTTGACCCCATCCTCTCCTTTATTCACAATTCTGAGGATTGTCTTTTTAGGGTCGATCAGTCTTGAGGCATCTTTGCTGAAAGACACATCATCCATATTATCCTTCAACTACAGCTGTCTCAAAGGTTCTGTCCTTCCGCCCTCTTCTTTTTACCCTCTATAGCAGTGATTCCCAAAGTGGGCGCTACCGCCCCTGGTGGATGCTGCAGCGATCCAGGGGGTCGGTGATGGCCACAGGTGCCTTTATCTTTCCTATTAATTGCTATTAACATTTAAAAAATTAATTTTCAGGGGGCTAAGTAATATTTTTTCTGGAAAGGGGGAGGTAGTAGGCCAAAAAAGTTTGGGAACCACTGATATGGATAGATGATAGTTTGGTTTCAGTTGGAAACTTGGAGGTCACTAAAATCACTAAGCAATTCTCCCAAAAGTCCATCCAGCCTGTTTGTTTTGAACTCTTAGAATCAATACTAAGTATCATTTCGAAGGCAGAAGAGCATAAGGAAAGGCTAGACTGTTGGGGTTAAATGACTTGCCCAAGGTCACATAGCCAGATGGTCAAATTTGAACCCAGGACCTCTGATCTCAACACTCTTGCTCAACACTCTCCCTCTCTCCCTCCTTTCTGTTTTATCCTCTGAGTCCAAGCTTTTTCATGCAAAGTGACTGTCTAACCTGTATAGTAGAGGTCGGCAACATATGGCTCTTTCTGCGGGAGCCATAAAGTCAATTTTTTTTTTTCAGGTGCTGTTACAGGAGGGGCACTGTGAGCACTGGACGGCTCTTGAGTAATTACATTTAAAAAAATGTGGCGTTTATGGCTCTCGTGGCCAAAAAGGTTGCCGACCCCTGCTATATAGGGATGCTGATGGACCAATTCTGCAGGTTATCTTTCCAAATGAATGTTGTAATCTAGAAAAAAGATACTCTTTATTCACTTTGGTTTTCTGGGGTGGATAGTTAAGCCAATCCTTTTTAAAAGAGAAAATAAAAATAGTATATTCTAACAGTGAGTTGTGAAGTATCTAAATTTCTTATATAAACATGATGTGTATATAGGAGAATTAGTGTGAAATCTTGAACCTTTAATCTGCTCCAAATTGATTTATATGAGTGTCTTTGTAGATGCTTTCTTTAAACAAGATGATTAGGATACCATAAATTTACATCTCCTATATTATACTCCCAACCTCTAGAGGGAAAATTATTATTGCTGTGTGGCTGTTCTGCTTTAAATAGGGTGGTTCTTACACTTAAACATTAAATAGGGTGGTTCTTACACTTAAACATTAAACGGGGTGGGGAGTGGGAAGAGGATAATGAGAAGGGCAGTCTGCAAAAGTTTTTTTCTTTTCATTATAAATCCATCGTCAATAAACAGTAAATATTTTAAGGACTATCAGGTGTGTTATACTAAGCTATAGAGACATAAAGAGAGTAAATGCTATTTCCTGCCATTATATAGAAGCCTGTATTCTAATGTAGGAGACAGCAAACACATCTAATAAATAGAATAAATATCAAATAAACAAATATGACTCTTTGTATAGTAGTTACATACAATGCAGTTCTGGAAGGAAGGCATTAGCAGTTGTAGGGAGTTAGTTAGGCATGAGGAAAGACCATGCTGGAAGATTGAGCTTGAAGGGAGTGGTATAACCTGAACACATGTTGAAAATTTTGCTCATCTCTTTTGCTCTTTCAAACTGTAAAATTTTTGATTAAAATACTTCATGCTTATAAACATCAAAGGCTTTGCCTTCTCAAGATACTAATAGTAGCTGTTGTAGTTACAGATAAAGACTTACTAGAATAGTTTGTTGATATTTCATCCCAGATTCAGAGTAGTATAATCATCTTACTTCATCCAGTGTTTTGTGTCAACTGAAAATTAGTAGTAAAAATCCAGAATTTTAAAATGCCAACATATGAGGCATAATCTTAATTCTTATTTAAAAGATAGAAATATTTATCACTTTGAAAGTATACCTATCAGCACGGGATGATTTTTTTATTCTTAAAAGTTTTCATGTCTTACATGTTATATTGCACTGTTTCCAAGAAACAGCTGCATGAGGTTAAAATGGAGCCACTTTTATTATTATCTACAAGTTGTAGACTATTGGATACTATTTATGAAATACAAGTGTCATCAAATAACATCTTTCTATTGGGTCCATTGTCATTCAGGAGCATTTGTTTGTTTGTTTGCTTGTTTTTTTAAGCCCCATACCTTCTATTTTAGAATCAATGTTATGTATCAGTTCTAAGATAGTAGAGCTGTAAGGAGGAAGTAAAGGGAGTTAAGTGACTTGCCCAGGGTCACACAGCTAGGAAGTGTCTGAGGTCAGATTTGAACCTAGAACCTCCCATCTCTGGACTGGCTCTCAATTCAATGGGCCACGTGGCTGCCCCCATTCAGTAACAATAGGGTCAGGTTATTTCTGACCCTATTGAGTGAAACCTGCCTTCTCTGGCTGGCTCTGGCACATGGCTGCTGCAGGCCCTGCTCAGCTTCCTGTGCTGCTTTTGCTTTGGGATCTTTGCTTCCTACTCAAAGACATTTTTTTTTTTAACTGGTTGAGTTGGTTAGCCTCATCTTTTAGTCTTTGGTCTTGATGCTCACCTGCCTCCTTTTAAACACACATTTCTCCCATTCAGAAGACTTTTCTGTGAGGTCAAATAGTCAAAGAAAAACAACCATAGTATGGAAGTTTGTGGGCTTTACTTTTTTTTTTTTTTTTTTTTTTTTTTTTTTTTTTTTTTTTAAACCCTTACCTTCCATCTTGGAGTCAATACTGTGTATTGGCTCCAAGGCAGAAGAGTGGTAAGGGTAGGCAATGGGGGTCAAGTGACTTGCCCAGGGTCACACAGCTGGGAAGTGTCTGAGGCCAGATTTGAACCTAGGACCTCCCGTCTCTAGGCCTGACTCTCAATCCACTGAGCTACCCAGCTGCCCCTGTGGGCTTTACTTTTAATGTCTTTTTTTTTCTTTAATCTGGAGTTTTAATTTAAAGACTATCTCATAAATACAAAATATGGTGATGGGATTAGGCTTCAAAGGAAAGAAAGACAAACTAGTCCTTGTTTCTTTAGTCAACAGGATATTCTGGTTCTTAGTTAATTATTTGCCAACTTTTGGGATCCTAATCAATTTAAAGTTAGAAATCTTAAATTCAAATCCTTGGACAAGTCACTGGACTTCCTAAGCCTCAGGTTTGCCTATCTATGAAATGATAAGAGGTTTGGCCTCAATTTCTGATGTCCCTTTTGCTCTGGATCTGTGATCCCATGAGACCTCTGTAAATGTCAGGGAAGGGAAAGAGCCATCCTACCCCATGGACCCTTCTTAGTTTGCTTAACATACACTATCTCCTAATGGCTTCCAGGAGCTTACATGTGTGTTAGCAAAAACTTCAATATCGGTTTTTGCTGCCAGATGAAGTGGAAGTTTGCAAAGGTAGTAGCCAATCTTGTAAGTATACTACATTGTCTTCTTGAGGTCACACTAGTCTAGTGGATACCCCCCACCCCCTTTCATCTTTTGGGAAATGGCTACCCAATTTAAATAACTGCATGGCCTGACTCAGCTTTTTAAAAGCATTTTTATAGTCCAAGAAACCCTCCAAGTACCAACTGTGCCTTATTGTTGATAAAGAAAGGGAAGTACGTTCATCTTTATTTTCCTATTAGAGTCATAAGATGTAGAGCTGAAGCAATATAATCCATGATGTGATCCAATCCTACTCGTTAAGTAATGTGTCTCCAGTCACTCTGGCAGCATTCAAAATCTTGGGATTTGTTATCAAACCTATACTATGTTATATACTTTCTGCCATCATTTTGCTACGTTTCATTTTTCAAGGAAGGAAAAGGCAAAAATCAGATGGAGAGACTAGGCTGAAGTGGACAAAATAAAATTCATATCCTCCATGTTTGTCTTAATAGCTACTGACAAACTCAAACCTTGAAAACCTTTTGAAACAATTTTGTGTGTAGTTTGCACAGAACTTGAGAGTAAGTAGGTTTGTTCTTTCTCTCCTGACTACCACAGCAAGATGGCCAGACAAAGTAATGACCAATTACTGATTATCTTTTTTTTTTTTTTAAACCCTCACCTTCCATCTTGGAGTTGATACTGTGTATTGGTTCCAAGACAGAAGAATGAATGGTAAGGATAGGCAATGGGGGTCAAGTGACTTACCCAGGGTCACACAGCTAGGAAGTGTCTGAGGCTGGCTTTGAACCCAGGACCTCCCGTCTCTAGGCTTGGTTCTCAATCCACTGAGCTACACGGGGAGGGGGGAAGGGGCGTCCCCCTGCCCCCCACTGGTGATCTTTTAAGAGAAGTTACTGGAAAGTATAGCCTAGAGTCAGAGAGCATGGTGGCAGCATGGAAAACTAGAGCCAGTGGGATCTGGATCCAAGGTGAAGAGTGATATCTGCAACCTGAGTCAGAGTGCTGGGTAGCCCTAGTGACTGAGTTAAATAATAGAGTAGAGTGCAGAGAGTTAGGATTAAGCCCCTAAATTGGAATAGAATGCCAAAGAATAAAAAATGAATGGATTAAATCCATGAAGTATGAAATTGTCCATTGGCACCTTACTGAGAGGATGCCAACTATTCCAGATGTATGATGAATGAATTAGTGTAAGAAAATGAACTGGCTAGAGAATCTCACCAATACAGAGGCCTAAAGATGAGTAGTGACAGCAGCTTCTCTCTCAGGCACACACAAGCTTTGCTTTTTTCTTTGTCCCATTTTCTGGCTGTAGCCTAGGGGAAAGAGGAAGATTTCCTAGACTTGTCCATGTTAATGGCAACTTTTGCATGGGCTTGCATAAGTGGCCTGGGGGAAGCTGAGGATCTCAAGCTTATGACTTCTTTCTGCCTTTCTATTGCCTTATCTGAACACAAATCTGAAAATGGAGGCTTGACACTAGACTCCTTCAGCCTACAGACCTTTTGGATAGAGAAAGAAATTTCCTGATGTGGTTGAAGGTTGTTTCATACTTAAGTAGCAAATCCCCCGAGTTTCTGTCTGATGGGGAAGGAAGATTGTATGTTCAGCAGTTTCTGACACTTACCTGCCTGGGGGAAACTAAACCTCAGCATGATATTGCCTGTCTGGAAGAGGACTGTTAGGAATCTTGATAGGGAATCACTGAATTATCCCAAATTCAGTTCCTATCTGGGTGACATTAATGGACTTTTGGAATTATCCTTCTTTGCCTGCTTCCTAGGGAACGTGAGAACCTCTAGCTGTAACCTCTGGGTCCTTGTTTTGATTGGCAAGCTTCCTTCCTCCTCTCTTACTGGATCTGGCTGGGCTCCCTTTCATTTCCTGTCCCTCTCCAAGCCCCACCATCATGCCATTTCTTCCCTCCACTTGTCACTTCTTCCTACCCTCTGTATTGTTTCCCCCTTTTAGAATTGGATGTCCTTGAGAACAGGGATTATGGGTATGTTTGTATCCACAGCATTTTAGTCTCAATGACATGACCCATACTAGGCGCTTTGTGTTTATCTTTCCGTGGGGCCTCATGCTCTACCTTTTCGTGGGATTTAGTCAAAGTTCTATTCAGTTCTGGGCAACACCTTTTTAGAAAGACATAATCGTAATTCCAAAAGAGCATATTCAGATGAGGTAACCCAACTGTGAAGGAATTCAAGATTGTGCCCTGTTGCAAGGATTAATTAAAGCATGGTGATAGAGAAGAGAAGGGGATAGGGCTTGGGGTTAAGAAGACCAGAATTCAAGTATGGCCTCAATTGACTTAGTTACTTCCCTGACCTTGTGCAAGTTACTTAACCTTTGTAAAATAAGGGATCCGGTTGTAAAAAGAGGTCAGTGTATATGGCCAGGATTGGAGTTTATTTTGCTTGACTCAAAGGTTTTTTTCCCCTTTTTTTCTCTTGGAAAGGGGGACTCAGTGGACAGGAAGGAGGGAGTAAATGATAGTTGGTCAAAAAGAAAAAGAAAAGAGGTTATTAAAACATTAAAGTGTGTGTGTGTTTGTTTTTGTTGTTGAAACAGGCAAAAGAGACCAGAAGAAAGGTCAAAGGGAGTTACAGATAAGCAGGATGACTTTGAAAGTAGATGTTAAAGTGTAAAATGTTGAACTTAAAAGAAAAGTGAGTTTTACATAATATTTACTGTTTCTAGAACTGCCCTCTCTTCTACTAGGATTAAAATGTTCGTTTTTAGTTGGTGTTTTTAAGTTCAGAGTTTGTAAAAATGTCAAGAGAGCTTTGGATTAGCTGACCTCAAATCTCATTTCCAGCTCTGGTTTTCTGATCCTTTGAACTACAGCTGTTTAGCCTTGTGAAATCCCAGTGACTTTTAAGAAAAGAGATTAGGTTTATCCTCCTTGGCCCCACTGAGTAGAAGTAGAACAATTCTCACTGGAAGCAGATTTCCTTGTCTGAGAACAAGTTAGGGTCAGGGTTCATCGCTACGGCCCCTGGCACATTGAGCCTATGAAGAACTTATGGGAGGACACAGGAAAGAATCCTAGGCAGGGAGCAAAGGCACATTGAGCTGCAATCTGGAGGATACCCCAGAGCTGGCCCCACAGCACAGCATAGTAACACTCTCACTCAGGGCAGGCCATATACAAGCTCCCCTCCCCCATTTCTTAGATTTGGATGTTGACTCTTACTTAGAAAGGTTAGGTAGTTGCCGGGGCTCACAACTGGGATCCGTGTTCTGACTCCAAATGCAGCGTTCTTTTCACTTTACCAGCCTACAATAAATTTGGATTGGTGCTTGCTTCTCAAGGGTTCGTCCTCTAGACCAGGGGTCGGCAACGTATGGCTCTTTCTGCAGGAGCCATAAAGTCCATTTTTTTTCAGGCGCTGTTACAGGAGCGGCACTGTGAGCACTGCACGGCTCTCACGAAATGACATTTTAAAAAATGTGGCGTTTATGGCTCTCGCAGCCAAAAAGGTTGCCAACCCCTGGTCTATTGGGATCTTCCAGTCAGTTATCGGTGTACTTTATGTGGCGTCTCTCACTTCAACCCTTTTGTTTCATTGCTTCTAATCTACTTTAGACTGTGAAACCAGGTAATGCAATTAAAAATTAAGACTTTAAGAATCTCAAAGACATCGAATACAGGATTCTTCCCAGAATAAAAGTGTATGTTCTTTGTGGAATCTATTTTGACTTTTTGCTTGCTTCTGAGTTTCTGGTTTTTTTTTTTCCTGATATTTGAGGCTTCAGGATAAAGGAACCTCTGGAGAAATGAGGAGTTACCATTATACAGAACATAATAAGATCCTTGGGGAATTGTACTCGCCTGTCTTGGAGCTTCTGCTATAGATACATAATCTTACAACACAAGTTAGTTCTTTCTGTTGTACAGTCCTGATTTCCCTAATAATTCCATGTGCATTAAATATTGTCTGCCCCTCAAATTGTAAGTTCCCAGTGAGAAAGCACCAGGTGTAGGTATCATTCATCTCAGATCTGTCCACATAATAGAAGTGAGCAGGTGAACCACAGAATCAGTCAATCAAACCATAAATTCATTAAGCCCCTACTGCCACTGTACTAAGTGCTGGGGATACAAAGAAAGACCCCAAAGAATCCCTGCTCTTGGGGAGCTCTGTTTATGGTGGGATTTCATTAATTATTTCATCATCAAATCAGTAATCACTTATTAAATGCCTGCTACTTATTTTGAGTTTCATGTAGGAACAGAAATTAAACAATACAAGTTGTACTTTTATTTATTTTCAATCCTTATCTTCCATCTTAGAATAAATAACCTGTATTGGTTCTGAGGCTCTTAAGGGCCCGGCAAAGGGGGTGAAGTGACTTGCCCAGGGTCACACAGCTAGGAAGTATCTGAGGTCAGATTTGAACCTAGGACCTCCCATCTCTAGGCCTGGCTCTCAATCTACTGAGCCACCCAGATCAAAAAAGTATTTAATACAGAAAGAGCATCTGTGCCAAAAAGTTCCTTGTCTGGGAGGAAAAGATAGAAAAAAGGTGAATGGAAGAGAAAAGAAAAAAGAATAACATTCCCGTCTAGGCTAATCCCTACTTCAGTCCAATTGACTCCAATATTTAAAATTTTTTGTTGGTTTACCTATTTCACTTGCCTTTTTTTTTTTATTAAGAGAAAATGAACACAACTGATGAATATTCATTGACAAGCAAAACAAGGTTCAAATTTCAACTTGAGGTTGAAGGAAAAATATAAGTTTAGAAAGAATTGCTATGTCCTTAATGAAACTTTCTTCCTTTGCAAATGACTTAAAATGATCTTAATTACTTTGGGAGAAAAGTATAAAGACATATTTATCTTGGGTGACTTGGGAATAAAATGAACATAGGACTTTTTTTAAAAGCCTGCCAGCAACAATTCGTGCCAACAGCAAAGTATGAGGTGATAAGTAAGCACAAGTGGCTTGTCTGCCTCCTGGAAGTCCTGCCTTGTTCTTAGCCAGAGGGAGAAAGGGTGAGAGCCAACCCTACTTGATATCAAGGGCCAGGAGCTCTTGGAATGTTCTCACAACAGGGAGCCGGGGTTGGGAGATGGTCAATAATCATGTTTTGTCGTCCAGGCACATGGAAACTGTGGTCGCATTTCAACGTGACATCTGCCTCCCAGTACCTTGTATGACCTAGACAAGTCACTGCAAGTCTTTGGGCCTTACCATGTCACGTGGAAAACCTGAAAAGGACTTTAGTTCCTCTCATTTCTAGGTCCCCTCATTGGGGATTGGAGTGCAGGGGCACTAGGCCCACGAGGTCCTTCCTGATGCCTCCGCGGAAAGCAGTGTGTCTATACTTGGGGTCACAGTTTCTCTGGAAGCAGAGGCAAATGACTGCTGCTCCTTAGAGGGCAGAAGAAGAAACATCATCTCCCTTATCTTTTCTCCTTGCTCTTGAAGTGTAAGAGCCGCAGAGTAGGGAAGGCAACAGAACTTATCGAGTCCAAGATTTAGGTCATAAACTAATAGAGGACGGAGCAGCCACCAATCCAAAAAATTGAAAGCAGACTGCATGTGGAGTGAGAAGACAGATCCCAGTTGTGACTGGAGGCAATTCTCGGAACCTTTCTAAGCCTCAGCACTCAACTGTAGGAAATGGGGGAGGGGAGCTTGTATATGGCCTGCATGGAGAGTTGGACTGTGGGGCCAGCTCTGGGGTATCCTCCAGATTGCAGCTCAATGTGCTTTTGCTCCCTGCCTAGGATTCTTTCCTGTGTCCTCCCATAAGTTCTCCATAGGGAATCCACCCCGTGTGCCAGGGCTTTTTGAAGCTGGTTCTCATGGCATTAAGTAAACCCCAGTGAAGCCATCACAAGATCTGATTCCCTCGATGTGCTACTTCTTTTACATAATTCTTGGTTGGTCATTTCATTTCCAATCAACAGTATAATAAATGCTATACCTTGTAATTTTGTGGCCTTGATATTCAGGTTTTGCCCATAGTCCTTGAGTCATAGGATCATCACAAGATGTGAAATCATATTCACTTTAAACTGTTTCCTAAGGTAATTCGGAAGTGTGGAGTATATTTAGAAAGACTTGTAACAAAAAAAAATGAAATGGTACAAATTCGAAATAAACCTGTGCTCATTTCTTTGGATTTGTATTCTGGGGCATTTTTTTCTGTTTAACCTTATAGAGCAGGGGTTCTTAAGCATGGGCCAATATTCTAAATAACTTATTTCAGTGTTGTTTCCTTTTAATGTTGGGAATTGTACTTGTGCATTCAAAACATTCTGAGGAGAGATCTGAGGACTTCACAAGACTGCCAAGGGGTCTATGCACAAAAATAAGGTTGAGGACCTCTGATTTATTTATTTTTATTTATTTTTAAACCCTTACCTTATGTCTTGGAATCAATACTGTGTATTGGCTCCTAGGCAGAAGAGTGGTAAGGGTGGGCAATGGGGGTCAAGTGACTTGCCCAGGGTCACACAGCTGGGAAGTGTCTGAGGCAGGATTTGAACCTAGGACCTCCCGTCTCTAGGCCTGGCTCTCAATCCACTGAGCTACGAGGACCCCTGATTTAGAGAGACTTCCCATATACTATTTTATTTTTTTTTAAGACCTGGGAGCTTGTGAATGTTCTTCATTCGGTATAGGGGCAGCTGCCAGGCAATGGAGTATGGAAGGCTCATCTTCTTAAGTTCAAGTTTGGCCTTAGACACTTCTTGTCTATATGATCCAGGCCAATTCCCTTAACCCTATTTGCCTTGTCTATAAAATGGGCTGAAGAAGAAAATGTGAATGTGACTCCAAATGAGGTCACAAAGAGTCAGACAAGACTGAACAACAAGAATTGTTACATAAGGTGAAGTGACTTCCCCACAGTCATACTGCATATTCATTTCTGTCTAGTATACTTTCCACCAGATGAATGTTGACTGTTTTTAAGAAATTGAAAATGTTCTTCTACCCTCCCCCAATTAATCATGAAAATTTATAGTGACTACAATTCTTATGTGGGAAAGAACATTTGAGCACCAGTTTATTGGGTGATAATAATTTTGAAGCATAAATGATTCAGATGGTTCATTAGCCAGATAACAGTTCTTGAGGCCATGTTCTCTATGCTCAGGCATGCTCTTAGTTTTGCCTTTCATGTATACTTAAGAATTGTGTTTCGTGGGGGCAGCTTGGTGGCTCAGTGGATTGAGAGCCAGACCCAGAAATGGGATGTCCTGGGTTCATATCCGGCCTCAGACACTTCCTAGCTATGTGCCCCTGGGCAAATCACTTGACCCCCATTGCCTTACTGCTCTTCTGCCTTAGAACCAATAACACAGTATTGGTTCTAAGACAGAAGGTGAGTGTTTAAAAAAAAAAAAAGAATTGTGTTTAGTAAAATGCTTTCTGAAGAATGTTATAGAAACAAAGTTTTAGCTTCCTTAAGATGATTTTTTTTTTCTAGAGAGAAACTACTGTTCTTTTAACTTAGGCTTCCTGTTAACCATCTTTCCAGTTACTTTGAAAATGATCAGATGATTCTTAGGCTTTCATGAGTTTGAGGAAACTGAGGCTGAGGTGATTCAATAATTGAATTTGTGAATAACTTGAATATGTAAAAACTGTTCCTGAGTTACTTAAAAAGAAAATTGTCTTTGTATCATAGATCTTGAGCTGTAAAAAGGCCTCAAAAGCCATTCAATCCAACCCTTTCATTTTACAGCTGAAAAAACTGAGGCCCATATCCAGCAATGACTTGTATCCTGTCTACTTTTAATAAAATATTTAAAAATTGACTTTTAACATGAGAGAAATCCATTCTGGACAAAGTTGCAATTAGAGGAAATGGAGAAAAGCTAATTTTTTTCCAGAAATGGCATGTGGGTAATGTATATGTGCACAGAAATTCACTCAAGTTTTAAGGAAATGCTTATGTTTTAGGAAATTAGCCAAGAAACGGAAATTAACTGACTTTAAATTTGTTCTTAAAAATATAATTAACAGGATTTGACTTCCTTAAAATGGGTGTGACTGAAAAAAGGGAAGAGGGAGGTGTGTGTGTGTAAGTGTGAAAGTACAGTAGCCAATTTCTTTTCTCTAGAAACTTTCTAAATTATCAAGTTTCATTTAAAATCTTATCACTGTCATTTAAAAAAATATTCACTCCATGATTCCATTTAGAGAAACTTTTTTTTTTTGTCTTTAAAATTGCATTGAAGTAATATTGTTACAATCAATTTGGTAGAAAACACATGGTGTTTTAAATCTGAATTCGTCTCACTTAAATGTTAATTGTAAAGGTAGGTTATAATTTGTAGGATGAGTTTTACCTATGTAAATCAGCAACTACATTGAATAATGCTTGGTTATCCCAGCATACTAATAATAATATCAACAATTCCAACCTTTAGGGAGTGCTGTCCCTAGACAATTCACAAAAAAATAAACTGCAGGCAGCTGGGTGGCTCAGTGTATTGAGAGCCAGGCCTAGAGATAGGAGGGTCTGGGTTCAAATCTGGCCTCAGACAGTTCCTAGTTGTGTGACCCTGGGCAAGTCACTTGACCCCCATTGCCTAGCCCTTACCACTCTTCTGCCTTGAAAACAATATACAGTATTGATTCTAAGGCAGAAGGCAAGGGTTTGGGGGGGGGGGGAGCAAATAAAGTATATGTGAATAATTAGAATTAGTTAATAGATTTTGAAACCCAAAATACAGGTGTTTATTGTTTTTAAAGTGTTTTCTCTAGTTTCTGTTTTGAATAAGAATCTTATATCAAATGGCTACTTCAGTGTGCTTCATATGAATATGGTTTGATGTTTTAGCAATACTTTTCAAATTTACATTTTTGACATGTTTAAAAACTCAGTTATCTGCTTGATCACATGGGTCAATGGGGATATGATTGGGGATGTAGACTCTAAACGATCACCCTAATACAAATATTAATAATATGGAAATAGGTCTTGATCAATGACACATGTAAAACCCAGTGGAATTGCTTGTTGGCTATAGTAGGATGCTGATAGGAGGGGAGGGAAAGAACATGAATCAGTAACCATGGGAAAATATTCTAAATTAATTAAATAAAAATTTTGAATTAAAAAAAACCTCAGTTATCTGTGCTGTGTTATGTGCCACTAAACCCATCCAATCAAGCCCTTACTTCAACAAGAGTCCTCTCCAAAATATACCCAATGAATGATTACCTAGCCTCTACTTAGAAGACCTTTAGAATAGGGAGAACACTTTTGTTTTTTTATTGTGAATTTGACAAACACAAAGTAGGATTGTATATAAAACCAAGAATCTCATAAAGCTTGCTTGTGTGTGTGTGTGTTTGTGTTAAATCCACCATATTAATTCTTTCATTTACCCTATTTATACTTCCTTCTGAACTGATGTTTCCTATGTTTTGTTTTTTTAAATTTCATAGGGGTAGCTAGGTTGCCCAGTGGTTAGAGAGCCAGGCCTGAAGTCCTAGGTTCAAATTTGGCCTCAGATACTTCCTAGCTGTGTGACTGAGCAAGTCCCTTGACACCCAAATATTCTTTTGCCTTGGCACCAATACACAGTATTAATTCTAAGCTAGAAGGTAAGGGTTTTTTAAAAGCTTCATGACCCTCTTTTTTATTCTTTTTTGTTGTTATTGTCACTATTGCTAGCTCTCCTCTCCAAATCTTTTACCAGTTTACAAAGAAAAAACTCCTTGTAAAAACAGAATGGTCAAGTAAAACAGATTCCTACCTTGACTATATCTTTCAATGTATTTCTTTTTCTGCACTTCATTCTGCTACATACTCTGTTAGAAGAGATAAAGTGCTTCATCCTGGATTTTCTGGAACATTGTGAGTTACCAATTTCATCCGAGTTCTTAAAGTTTTCAAAGTAACGGTATTGTGTGAATTGTCTGACTCTGCTTACTTCACTCTTCATTAATTCACAACCTTCCAAGGTTTCTCAGAAGTTCTCTTTCATCATAGAGTGCACATTCTGAGCAGTTACTTTGATGCACCATGATTTGTTTAGCTGTTCCCCAGGTGATCGGACACTCACCCTTTTCTACTACAACCAAAAGTGCTGCTCTAAATGTTTTTGTTTATCAAGAGAGATGAGTCCTCTTCTCTTTGCCTTCTTCGAAGTATAAGAATCCTGGTTAGATGTATTGCTGGGTCAAAGGTGTGCACATTTAGTGACTTTCGGGGTATAGTTCAAAAAGGCTCTATAGAATATCTAGAACAATTCACACAGCTCATTAACAGTGGTGTAGTTTGTCTTGTCTTCTCACATCCATTCCAACAAGGTCAAGTTCTCTTGTTTTTCTTTTCCAATTTTGGTGGACATCAGATAAATGTGCACCTATTGTTAATGATTTGGAGTATTTTTTTTATATGGCTTTTGATAGCTGCTATTTCTTCCATTGAAGTGCCTATTTATATCCTTTGGGGGAATGGTTCTTATTTTTAAGGCATTTCCTTATATTATCTTGGATATCAGACCTTTATCAAAGAAAATTGCAATTAGGATTTTCTCCTCAGTTACTATTTCCTTTCAGCAAGTGGCAGGGGAAGAAGGTTTCCCTAGCTTTCTCAAAATCTCAATTTCTTGTAGAAGCATTTCTTGTCTTGAAGCCCTCCTTCTCTCATTTTTCTCTGAGATTTCTTCCCATTTTCAACTGTGGATGATTCATGTTTACATGATTATTTGCTGGCCTCCCTCTTTAAAATGAGACCTTTGTGAGGGCATTTTTGTATTCATGATGATTAGTAGCTTGCCTGGATTACAATAAAACTGATAAATTTCCTGTTGGCTCAATATTGGGTCAGATCACTGGAGATCTGCTTGTGTTGTCCTTTTCCCTTAACCTTATACTTGATTGAAGCTCTGGCTCCCACTATTTCTTGTGTAATTTGTTTTCTCATTTCAGGATCTATCTACCCTCTGAAGTCAAATTTTCTTTTGCTTTCACCTCCCAGGCTGTTCCCTATTGAGAGTCAGAGACTCTGTCTGTGTGTTCATTTTCTTTTCCCCAGTGTATCCCTTTTCTCCCCCTCTCTTATAGCTATAAAAACAACCATTTCCCAATAAATAAGTGAAAAAGGGATATGAGCAAACAATTCTTAAGGGGGGAAAAAGGCAAAGTATTAACAACCACATGAAGAAATGCTCCAAATCACTGATGACCAAAATAAAAATTAAAACAACCTTACAATATCGCCTCACATCCTGCAAAGTGGCAAAAATGACAATAGTCAGTGTTGGAGGATTGTGAAATGATAGATTCACTAATATGGTTTGGTAGAGCTGCAAAGTGGTACAGCCATTTTGAAAAGCAATTTGGAATTAGGCAAATCAAGTGACTAAAGTGCCCATGCCCTCTGAGTTTATATCCCAAGGAAGCCATCTTATTGAGAGAGGAAAAAAAAAGTCCCTCATCTATACCATAGTATTTATAACCACACTTTTTGTGTAACAAACGAAGTAGATATCCATTAGCTAAGGAATGACTAAAAGAAATTCTGGTGTGAATGTAATAGAATATTTATTGTGCTGTAAAAAATGACGTGTATAATGAACACAGAGAAGTGAGGAAAGATGAACTGATACAGAGTGAAAAGCTATGAATACACCATAACAATGACAACCATACAGCAAAAATCAAAAGTGAGTAAAACAGAATCACAGGGATCAAGCGTGACTCAATTGAAAAGAGATGATGGGACTCCCTAGCTTTACTCCTTCATGGAATTTGGAGGTCCACAATTGTTAACATATTGCAAGCATTTTTGGATTCTGTCAAGGTGTATTGATCAATTTTTTCCCCTCTTTTAAAAAAATACTATTTGAGATATATAATGGCTCTGGAAGAGAGATAAGTATGATGATATAAGAAACATATCAATAAAAACTTATTTTTAAAAAACATAAGAAGAGAGCCAATCCATCTAGAAGGCTTATCTTTGTTCCATTTAACTCCCACAAAGCTCTTTGAAGATATATTTATAGGGGATACATCTCTTCTAGATAGGATTTCATCATCAGCTGATCTTTTGCAATGTCTCAAATGCTCTTTTGTTTGTATTTCAGTGTGTCTACTCAACTGTGGTCCTTTCATTAGGAATGCTTGAAAGTTCTCTTTTTTTTCTCTTTTGACAGATTTCCAGATTAAATTATTCTGGTTATAGGCTTATACCTTTAGCTTTCTGGAATATTTCATTTCAAATTCTTTACCTTTTAGGAGAAGCTGGCAGGTCTTAATTGTTTCTGACTGGTTCCTTGGTTCTTATATGTTTTTCTTTCTGGCTGTTTTGTAGTATTTTTTATATAACTCTGAAATTCTGCATTTGGGCTATGGCATTGTGATATTTTTTATTCCCCTTTTTGGCTTTCTTTTAGGAAGTGAGCCATGGATTTTTTCAGTTTTCATTCTGCCTTATTCTAAAAGATTCAGGCAATTTTCGTGTCTTTAATTTCTTGAAACAGTTTTCATGCTGTTTTCCTTTACCACAGTGTTCTGAGTGCTGTTTCTTAAATCATTTCTCAACTTGTTTTCCAGGTTGATTATTTTTGTTGATCAAATACCATACATTTCAGAAATTCCATTTCAGAAAATCTTTGGATTTTGTTCTGTTAAATGTCTTATGCAGTCAAATTTCTGTTTGATCTATTATAATTTTTAGGGACTCCATTCTTTTGTTAGGGTTTCCCATTTTCTGTTTTAAGTATTCTTTTTTTTGACTATTATCTAAAGAGATTTTATTTCATTTGTTATGTCTTCCTTTCTTCCTAGAAACAGTGGAATCCTTTCTGAAAAATCTCATTTTCCATTGCATCTTTGCTTAAAGTTTTGGGGTTACTCTGTATCCTTCTTGGTTGTATTTTTAAGGTACCTGGATTTATTATAATTCTTTGTTAGTGTTGCTGCTGTTTACTTAAATCTTCAGCCTCCATTCTTGAATTGGGGCCTTGTGCTAGGGCAGTTGTTCCCATTTAGTCTGAGTCTAGGTCCTCTCAGACCTTGTGCTGAGCTCATCCCTCCTGGTCAGTTGAAGTCCTCTGAATCAGAGCTTGTGGGTCTTTGGGTCCCTCAATGGTGTTTTAGTTTCCCTCTGCCTGGAGGAGCCTGGTCTAAGCACTGCTATGGAAAGACAAACACAAAGGGCAACTCCAGTGAGCAAGGCCAGGCAGTACAAGGATCCATCTGGTTTAGAAGCACAGCTTTGGACAGGATAAGCTGATGATGTTCCAAGGAGGGGCAATGGAAAACTCCCTTCCTTGAGCCCAGGAGCAGAATGAAATTGTGTGCTGAGGAAAGGGAAGATAACAACACAGTTTGAGGATGGCAAAGATGTATAAAGGTAAAGTTCACTAAAGACCGCAGTTCTTAACTTAATAAACTTTATGAAATAAATTGAAGAGTATATGTTTTAAAACATAGCAAGAAGTATTGCCTACCTTAATTTTAAGAAGACCTATTGATCTGTGGAGTGGATTTTGTTTTAGCCTTTTTTTTTTTTTTTTAAACCATACCTTCTGACCTAGAATCAATACTGTATATTGGTTCTAAGGTAGAAGAGAGCGGTAAGGACTAGGCAATGGGGCATTAAGCGACTTATTCAGGGTCACCCAGCTAGGAAGTGCATGAGATCAGACTTGAACCCAGGACCTCCCCTCTCTGGACTTGGCTCTATCACTGAGCCACTCCACTGTCCCCCTTTAGAATTTTAAAGAAAAATTCTCATCTTTATTTTTGTCCAGTAATATTGATGAGACCTCATTTGGTAGTAAGCAGACTGACCTTGGAAATTGATGAAGAAGATAAAATTAAAGAACTAGTGTTTTACACCAAAAGTGGTCATTGAAAAAGAACCTAGATATCATCTTTCAAGAAATTGTGACAGAAAACTGTCCAGAACTCTTTTAGAAAGCCTTATAAGCTAAGAAATAGAAAGCATCTAGTAGCCACCTCCTGAAAGAAACCTCAAAATGAAAGCTCACATCAAAGTGATAGCCAAAATCCAGAGCTTTCAATTCAAACAAAAATACTTCATTCAATCTGAAAGAAAGAATTTTAAGTGTGGAGGAACCACAGTCAGGATCATGTTAGATTTAGGGGCTACCATTTTAACAGAGCTGAGAGTGTGGAATATAAAATTCCAAAGGGCACAAGATTTAGACTTAATAACTTTTCCAGCAAAACTTAAATCTAATCCCATTGGAAGAAAAACAAGTCTTTAATAAATTTGAGTCCCTCGGTAGAAATTTTGAAATTCAAATCCAGGAGTAAAGCAGAAATATAAGAAACTGATCAATTGGAAAAGATTAGAGTATTTGAAATCTAATGGGAAGGGAGGTGCTTTGCACAGTACCTGGCCAACTAGGTGTTTAATACATGCTTGTTTCCTCTTACTCTAGTACATCTCTTCCTCCTCCCCATTCCCTTCTTGTTTTGATGATTTTAAAAGGAAAGGGTGTTGGGGATGGAGCTATTAGCTTAAGAAGGAGAAAATTGTAGGGGACAACTTAACTCATAGTTAGGCCACAAGTTGGATGAACACAAATGGGAAGAACAGGTATCTCTTGAATTTCATTTTAAACCAGTGAGAGCCAAATGAGCAGAATCAGAAGAAATTACACATTGTAAAATCTAACAATTTCAATCCAAAAGACTGTTGATTTTGAATATTGCCTACCTCCTGAGTGAGAAATAATAGACTAGCAAAACTGTGTGGGGCAAGCATTTTGGCTCTGGCCTATGTGGGGTTGTGCTTTGGGTGACTTACCTATGTTTGTTCCAAGGGCAGGGTAGAGAATAGGAAGAAGAAGGCAGATGAATACTTGGGGTAAAGCGGCGGGATTGTTTTTTCATCTTGAGTCTATGGGATTGTCTTGAATCGCTGCATTGCTGAAAATAACTAGGTCATTCACGGTTGTTCATCCAAAAATATGGTGTACAATTTCTTCTGAATCTACATCAATTCATATAAGTCATTTCTGAAATGATCCTGCTTGTCATTTCTTGATATTCACATTAATATTCCATTACAATTGTGAGATTTGAACACCAGTTTCCACCCTTTTCTTGGGTACCTTAAGGTCAGTCATGGGGTGTTTTCCTAGTGAATTGGATTTCCACCTTTAGATTGGATTAAGAACAAGGCCTGAGCCATATCTGTGGAAAGAGGATATCAGCCAGAAACCTGGAGACTCCCTGCCTTCCCAACTTGCATCTTATCCCACTTGACTCCCAGTATACAGAAGATTGGCCTCTGAGGTCAATTCTATTCAGTTGGGGTGACCCAGAAAAAATGATGTCACTGGGACATATGTTTATGGATCTGAGAAATTCAGGAATAAGCAAATGAGCTTGTGTTAGTTAACTGGCCATGTAATGGACCCACTTTTCACTATTTAATAAATTATAATTTTAATAAATATTTTAATAAAATGTAATAAATTATAATTTAATAAGTTCCCAAGAATTTTAATCTTAACAGTCACATACCATGACTTGTTCAACCATTCTCCAATTGATGGACAAACCCTTCAATTTCCAATTCTCTGCTACCACAAAAAGAGCTGCTATAAATATTTTTATACAAATAGATCTTCAGACTTAATAGTGGTATTGCTGGATCAAAGGGTATGCACAGTTTTAAAGCCCATTGGGCATAGTTCAGAATTGTGCTCCAAAACGATTAGATCAATTCACAATTCCATCAGCAAGGCAGTAATGTCCTGATTTTCCCATATCCCTTCCAACATTTATCATTTTCCTTTTCCATCATATTAGCCAATCTAATAGGTATAAGATGATGGTACCTCAGAATTATTTTTATTCACATTTCTCTAATTGAGAAGGATTTAGAACATTTTTATGTGATTTAGAACATTTTTATGTGACTTATAGATAGCTTTGATTTCTTATCTGAAAAACTGCCTGTTCCTATCCTTTGACCATTTATCAATTGGAGTATGACTTAGATTTTTATAAATTTGACTTAGTTTTCTATATATTTGAGAAATGAAACCTTCATCATAGATTGTTGTAAAATTTTTCCTAGCTTTCTAGGCCTGGTTCTCAATCATTGAGCCACCTAGCTGCCCCTCCCCCCTGTTTTTCCTTCTTATTTTGGTTGCATTGTTTTTGTTTGTCAAAACCGTTTAAATTTAATGTTAGTATTTATCCATTTTACATCCCTTAATTCTTTTTATCTCTTGTTTGGTCATAAATTTTACCCTTATCCATAGATCTGAAAGATAAACTATTCTGTACTCCCCTAATTTTCTCATAGTATCACCTTTTATGTCTAAATCAGGTACCCATGTTGATCTTATGCTGGTAAATAGTGTGAGATGTTGGTCTATCTCCAGTCTGCCATAATGTTTTTCAATTTTCCCAACAGTTTTTGACAAAACTTGGATCTTTTGATTTGTCAAACTAATTTATTATGGTCATTTATTACTAAGTATTAAATATCTAATCTATTCCCCTGATCCTTTTCTCTATTTCTTAGCTGGTACCATATTGTTTTAATGGTTACTACTGTATAGTACAGTTTGAGGTCTGGTACTGCTAGGGCTACTTTCCTTCACATTTTTTTTACATTGATTCCCTTAATATTCTTTGCTCTTTCTGTTCTTCCAGTTGAATTTTGTTATTAATTTTTCTAGTTCTCTAAAAGAATTTTTGGGCAGTGTGGCAAGGCACTGAATAAGATGGATGAATTTAGGTAGAATTGCCATTTTTCTTTTATTGGCTTGACCTACCCATGAGCAATTAATATTTTCCCAGGTGTTTTGAGCTAACTTTATTTGTGTGAAAAGTGTTTTGTAATTGTGTTCATATAATTCCTGGTATTTTCTTGGCAAGTAGATAAGTACTATCTATCATTAAGATATCAGTAATGAAATAGAGAAATGTTGATTTCTGAGAGAAATTAACATGCTTGCAATATTTGATTGCCTGGAGTTTTAGCTTCAGCCTTTCTTGTGAGGTCTTCTTGATTATTGATAGGATTATAGATTTTAGAGCTAGAAGCCCCAGAGATCATCCAGTGCAGCAAACTCAAATAGAAAAGGGTCCCTACTACAGAATGAATATTGTCTTAGAAAGCCACTGGCAGGGAAGTCTTGACACCCGTGATGGGAGTGTAAGCCTGGTTTTGGAGTCACCTCCAAGTATGCATCTCACCACATTTTCATGCTCTGGCCTATATCCTCCCCTAAGTTTGCCTCAGGAAGCTCACCAGATATTCTGGAGGCTTGCCTATTTTGCTTTTTCCTGACTTGCCAAGGACTGGCACCATATGTCCAGTCGACCTTCTCTTCCCAACATACTTTGTCCTGATGACAGCCTTCTGGTCCTGTTGTTCTTAGAAATGGCTCATTGATTATTTTTTGCTGCCTGCTCACAGGCAGCTGGCACATAGGAAACAGCTTAAATGGCTTGTAGGTGGTAGAGTACTGAGCCTGGCGTTAAAAATACCTGAAATCAAATCCAACCACAGACATTTCATAGCTGTGTTGACCTTAGGCACGTTGATAATAATTGATAATAATATCTCCCTCTTTTTGAGAGCTGTTGTGAGAATCTAATGTAACTTTTTGAACCTGAAAACTATAAATGCCAGCCTTTGTTATTATTAGGGCAAGTAGGTGGCACAGAATTTGCTTTTTATTGTGGTTGATTTTTTTTTTTTTAGAATGGAAGACAAGGGACATAAAAATGAAAAAAAACTTTAAAGAATTGATGACCTCTAGCTTTAAATTTATAATCTTACCAAGTTTTAACAGCATAAATTTCCTCTTTCTTTTATTATTTTATAGAGCCATCCTAAATCCTTTTCATCTCATTGATTCATCAATTTAAATTCCTTAGAAATGTTTCTCCTGGCTTTCATTTCACTCTTGACTTCCATTTAAAAAAATAAGCACAACAAAAAGCATGAAAATGAGATATATAAACAATAGCCAGTGGAGACCATAAGGCCTGTTGTGTCTGTGCAGCCTTTACCTCCCTAGCAACCATCTCCAGTAGTAGCTAGAATAAATTTTTTCATAAAAAGCAAGGTCAGGATGCCTTTGGGTGGAGTTCAAAAAATTATTTATAAGGTAGTAGTGATTGGAAGAAGATAAGTTTTTGTACCTAGAAAAAAATACAATTCGATGTAGAAAAGAAAATAGAATAAAAAATAGAAGGTAAAAAGGAAAAGAAGGTTGCAAAAAAAAAAAAAATCTTTAAAGTGTGATTCCATGTGGACTTGAAGAGGCCAGTGGGCCATTCTTTATCAGAGGTAGGCAGCTCATTGTAGGTTACTTGTTTGACCTTGAAGCCTACAAGCTGAGGGCTGAAATAATCTCCTTTTAAAACCTTAAAGTAATTAGCTCAGTCATTTTAAGGGATAGAAAATAGTCACTGTGTACTTGATTACCCAGTTTTAAAGTCTTTGGCTTTTTTGTGAGTAGTTTTTCTATTTAACCCAATATTTAGAATATAGATGGGACCTGGCTTATGTTTAGTTTACAGTATACTTGTAATATAGTGATGGATAAGTCATGATATTTTAATAATTAAAAATAAAAACTTCAAACCACATATCATACTTAATGAAAGCTGTCATAATGGACTGTGACTTTAGAAAAGACTTGTTATTTTAGCTAAGGCTACTAATTTTAGATAAAGATTTTTTTTCTAGTGTAAGCTAAGTGGGGGCAATGGGTTCAAGAAAGGATGGAGAAGCAGCTTTTGTGTTGAAGTACTGAAATAATTAGATTTTTATTCTAGCCTCTTGCCCTCCTTGTATAGGGATCCAAATCCATTTTCAGCACACGCCACTGTTTGATTTATAATAAACTTCTCTGCATGCACATCATAAACTCACTTTGTGATGTGACAATCCAGGAAGCAGTGATTTATCTGCCCCAAAATGCAATTAAGCAAGAGCTTAAAATCTTGACAAATGTACTTTTTACTTAAGTACCTTTTATTTCCCCAGTCTGAGTACTCTTTCCATAGATTCAGGTTGAAATTCTCTCTTCAGTTAATAGATAACATTTAATGAATTGCTGACCTTTTCTTCCCTTTTTTTTATCACCTCCCCCCAACACACACAGAGAATCCCCACCTTGAGGCCAGCCTTCTGGTAGGGAGTCTCAGAACTTGAGCCTGGACTGGTTCTAGGCTTTTAGAAACTGGGCCGTATCGGCATGTAGGAGGGCTCCGGTTGAGACACCAGGCTTTGTAGGCATACTGCACCTTCGTCGTCATCCTCTATGAGCCCCACAGGTGTGCTCCAATGTCTCTGTCATGCTCTAAAAAATTCTTCATCCTAGAAGGTCGCTTGAGCCCTTGAAGTCATTCTCTTAGTCCCTTCGACTTGGGGGGAGGGCGGGGGATTAGGCGCTAGAGCCATGGCTTAACAGGCTGCAATCTGGCCTTGTCAAGTGTGCCCTGCTGGGCGACCTCAGCCTTGTTTTATGTTGTTAGAAGAGAAGCATCTTGGGGACAGAAACTCTTGGTGCTTTCATTCTTATTCTGAGAACTAAGCACAGGGCCTGGCCCAGAGGAAGGGTTTCATTGATGACGTTTCCTTGGGAAAATGGCTCATTGTAGTGGAGAGGCCTAGTCTCTTATCCATCTCTGTCAGGGCCCTCATCTGAAAAGGGAGCCAATACCTGAGGTGTTTCCCTCAGGGTGATCATGTTTGTAAAGAGCTTTACAGACTGTACAGAATGCCATGTTGGTGTCAGTCCTAATAGGGAAGAAAAAAAACAACTAAAAAACATCGTTTTAGGATTTCCTCTATTCAAGATAGAAAGTTGAAGAAAAAACCTGAGCAGCAAATGACTCTGTTTCTGCTTTTGACCTCTTCTGGCTCAGTGAGGGATTAGGGTTTTTTCTCTAGTTGATGTAAAATCATTTAGAGCCAGATAATTTAGCTAGAAGAAAATAGTCATGATTCCTACCATTAGTAGTAATCATATACATTGTGTATCTTTGTGTAATTTTTTATAAACCCTTACCTTCCATTTTAGAATCAGCATGTATATTGGTCCCAGGCAGAAGAGCAGTAAGGGCTAGGCAGTGGGGGTTAAGTGACTTGTCCAGGATCACACAGCTAAGCTGTCTGATGTCAGATTTGAACCCAGGATCTTTTGTCTCTAGTTCTGGCTCTCTATCCACTGAGCCTCCTAGCTGCTCTACGTTGTGTATATTTATTTAGAAAAGTGAAAGAGACCTTAAATTTAATCCTCATCTACCCAAAGTTTTCATCTTTCAAATGAATAATACAAGAAAGCCAAAGTGAATTTTATGAGTTCTTTTCAGTCATTTTTTAAATTGCATATGATTCTGTGTTCACTGCCATGGGGGGGGGGGGGACAGCATGTGTGTGTTGTATGTATTCATATGTGTCTAGAGATGTCCATAGGGTCACACACGTTTTTTCCATGTGCGTGTGCATTAAAATAAACCCAAGCCTCCCTTTCCCTCTTCCTAGAAGAGGATTTAATGAAAGCAGAATTTCTAGGTTTCATTTCCCTGTTTGGTGTCTGAGGCCTCTGTGAGCAGTGGACTGGTTTGAGGGCATACAAGCGACCCCAGGGATGGTTCACTCAACGACTAACTCGATAAGCCTTGTCAATACTTTCCTGCTCATTAATATTTCAACCTAGAATATATGCCAAGAAGTAGAAAAAATTCTGTTTGTTGGCTGCAAAGGAATTTTTTCATCAAAATTTTGATAGGAAAAGTTTAAAAGTCTTAAAGATGAAGGAATGCTCTTGGGTGTGGAGTCAAGAAGACCTGAGTTCAGGTCCAGATGCACATACTTGCTAGCTATGTGGCCCTGGGCAGTTCACTAAACCTGTTGGCCTCAGTTTCCTTCTCTGTAAAATGGAGATGATGATAGCACCTCCTCCTTCCCAGGATTGTGAGAATCCAATGAAAGAATGTAAAACTCAGCACAGTATCTGGCACATACTAAGTGCTATCGAAATGCAAACTCACCCATTGTCACAGAGACCTGAGAATTTTCTATTTTCATCTTAAAATTCTGTTTGTGTCCATCACCCTAACATTTTAGGACAGAAGAAGGCAGTAGCAGTGACTGCATCATCCAGACAAGGAAAGTTAATCTACTGAAAACGGAAGGGATTTCCTGGGCAGGTCATGTTCCAGTCCTCTGCTCCCTTTAAAGGGGGAGAGGAAATAGTCACTGGCTGCTCAGGCCCTGGACACTAGAGACTTTGAGGTGTCTTTGTAAAGGCTTAATGAGTCTTTGCTTCCCTCCAAGGGCAGGTTTGTGACGGTCATGAGTGTTCTTCATTCTTTGATTCACTCCTTGATGCCTCCTATTTGCCAGACTCTGTGTTAGTGTCAAACCCTGTTAAACTAATGAGCTCAGTTAGGCCCAAAGGGTCCCTCTGTTCCCACACTCTCCTCCTTCACCTTTAGGGAATTTATTTTAGATGAAAAGCTATGAAGGCTTCAAGCAGCTAGTCAGAAAAATTCTTCACTAGACAGAGGTTGGGGCTTTTCCACCAACTTTATATTTATATCTGCCTCTGTGGAGGAGGCAAAGTTCAAGATAACCGAGCAGCAGATATTGCAGTGTCTGCCTAGGAGAAGATGGGGGGCGGGGAGAAACACTTTTTTCCTAGGCTGTCTGGCCCCCCAGGTCTTTTACTCCAAGGATGCTAGTCTGATTTCTCTTCCACATCTCAAACCTGTCTTTTTTCCTGGAATGCCACTCTTGCTCCAATCTGGATCATTTCTAGCTGACCCCTGGACAGCAGCCAAGTTGTCTTGACTTCTCCAAACATGACTCCTGTGCAGTTCACCTGGTCTAAGACCTATGACTGATTGATTAGGCTTCTTATTACCAATTCAGGTGAAGTGGAGGCAAACCATCACTCCACCTTTACTTTATTTAGACTTGGAGAATGAAATTGAGCTCATCCTTGGGAAGGTCAATCTAATATATATTCCATGACATCCAATCTGATTAAGTACAAAATAAAAGTTTCCAAAAGAAGCTTTTGATGGTTGAAGGGGCAAGCTCATTCCCTGGTGTAGAAAATTAGCAATACTTCATGGCTGAAGTTCCTGAGCTCTAAGTTGCAAATGTGGAGGTACTGAGTCCTCTTCTTCCCCAAAGATCTTAAGAAGAACCAGAAGAGCAGTTATTATTTTATAAAGGAAATTCTTGTTTGTAATAGTAATAATACCTCATTTTATCCTTCCAACAACTTTGGAAGGTAGTGTCTGTTGTTATTCCCATTTTAGAGATGAGGAAACTAAGGTAAGCTTAAGTGAAGTGACTTCCTCAGGGTCACACACAGGTAGTATATGAGGCCAGATTTTTAACTTGGGGTTTTCTAAATCCAAGTTTCACTTTTTCTATTCTCTGTGCCTACCTACCTATTTTTAGGCTGAATGGATCTTAATGATTCTGTGATCTTGCAGGTTTCCCTAAATTATTTACAAGGAATTGTGTTTGGTGGTGTTTTGTTTTGTTTTTTAAACCTTACCTTCTGTCTTCGAATCCATACTGTATATTGGTTCCAAGGCAGAAGAGCACTAAAGGCTTGGCAATGGGGGTCAAATGACTTGCCCAGGCTCACACAGCTAGGAAATGTCTGAGGCCACTGAACCCCACCCCCAGCTGCCCCTCAAATTCAATTTTCAGAGGACCAACTGATGGGGGTGGGGGAGACCGAAAAATGTAGAAAAGAGGAGAGAGATGCCCAAGAGTTTCCAGCAAAGGATCCACAGATTGTGTCAAGCCATGTGACTAGGTGATTCACATCTCCACGGAGAGAAAAATGAATGTTTCAACCTCCTTCTTATAAGGATGAGGCTTTAAAGAGTATAATCCTTGTCTGGTTCAAAGAAATGACATTGAATAAACATTAAGAAGTGAAATCTCCAAGTCAGATCAGCCTAGATGAAAATTGAAATGTCCTTTGGGTCAGGAAAACTGGCGAAGACTTGTGTCATAGTCTAAAAATAAAAAAGGCCGTAGGTTTCTTACTTAAACAGGTACATAAATGGTTGCAGAATTCTCCATTTGTAGAAGTATCTAAAATCTCATCTCTCTTATTTTTCTTTGTCACTTAGACCTGGTGGTGTTAGCTAGGTGTCTCAGTAGGTTTTTAAAAAAAAGCACAGGACCCTGGGTCAGGAAGACCTGAGTTCAAATTCAACCTCAGATAGGTGTGTGGGCTTGGGCAAGTCACTTCTCCTCTGATGGTCTCAGTTTCTTTAGCTATAAAATGGGGGTGATAATAGCAGCACCTATCTCAAGAGGCTGTGATGAAAATCAAAGGAGAAAATAACTGTAAAAAAGGCTTGATACAGAGCCAGGCACATAGTAGGTACTATGTGAATGTTTATTCCTTTGCCTCATTTTGAAAAATGGAGTATTGGAGGTTTTTCATATTTCTCTCAAGATTTCAAGTTTGACCATGTGGAAGAGATCAATGTGTTACTTTGGTGATAAATTATCATAGTATTCCTTCTCATGCTGTTAGTGTGCAATTATTAACAATAATGTAGTAATATGTTAAGTGCACATATTTTGCTCAAGATTCCCCCCCCCCCATTTATTCTTTGGAATTTGTATGAGAAGTAGAATAATGTTAGTAATGGGTATGATATGGTCCATCTTGTCTATAATTCCAGGGCACCACAGACAGCCTAAATCTTTTTCTCAAAGATAAGTCACTGCTTCTTAAGAAGACTAAAATGATGGGTTGCAGAGATTTTTATGCAAGATTAAGATTTTAAATCTGCAGAAATTGATCAACATTTGTACTAAGGCTTTGTGTCAGGACAGCTCAGTCTCTTTCCTCCAGAACACTGACCTTCCAACAGAGGAGGCAAGCTCAACATTGCACTAAAGCTTTGGAGCTGTAATGTAGTCTGGAGACACGAGGTAACAGAGGAAGAAGCACTGACTGACAGTTCAGGGGCCCAGAAAAGGCCTCTTGTGCCCAAGATAATGCTTGAGTCATTGGAGACAAGATGGCAGAGAAGGTACCCAGATTGATCTGATCTCTACCAAATTATCTCTAAAATACTGATAGAATATTTCAGAATGATGGTATAGAGTAGCATAATCCACAAAAATGCAAGTTGGAATAATTTCTCAGTCCAAAACTAATTAGAAAGCCAGCACAAGGGATCTTATAGACTAGGATGGAGGTGGAGTGCAACACAACAGGGCAGGCCTCACCACAGCCACAAGAGCAGGCACAACTGGAATGGCTGCCAAAGCTTCTGGAGCTCTTGGCCACAGACAGTAAGGGGAGGTCAGAAATCATCAAAGAAAACTGCTCTGATATTCTAGAATCAGAAGGCAAGATAGAAATTGAAAGAATCTGCCAGTCACCTTCTGAAAGAGATTCTCCAAAAGGAGAATCCCCAGGAATATTATAGCCAAAGTCCAGAACTCTCAGCTCAAGGAGAAAATATTTCAAGCAGCCAAAAAGAAACAATTCAAATATTATGGAGCCAGTCAGCATAACACATGATTTAGCAGCTTCTACATGGAGGAAAAGGACTCTTTACAAAGTAGAATTCCATTTTCAAATGGAAAGGGACATACAAAAGCTCACTCAAAGAAAATCATGCTAAAAAAGAATTTGGAAAATTGAAGAGGGCCTAGAACATAATATTCCAGAGGGCAAAAAAAGACTTTATTCAAGAATCACTTAACCAGCAAAACTAAGCATAATCATAGGTTTGAAAATAAAAAATGGGTATTCATTGAAATAGAGAACTTCTAAACAGTCTGATGGAAAAAATCAGAGCCAAATGGAAATTTTGACTCTAAAAATCAAGCCTCAAGAGAAACATAAAAAGATATATGGGAAAGGGAACTCAATAGATATTCAATAAAGTTAAATTGTGTACATTCCTCCATGGGGAGATTATTTTTATGACAACAAAGAAATTTGCCATTATTATGGTAATTAGAAGTATACATCGACATAGGGCAAAGGTTTGAGTTGAATGTGATGATTTGATATAAAATTAAGGCATGAGACAAAGGAATACATCAGGAGGAAGGGGGGGGGAATAAAATGGAGAAAATTATCACACATAAAAGTGGCATGAAAAGACTGTTCATAGTGGAGCTGGCACGTGGGGAAGGGAACACTTGAACCTTATTCTCATTGGAATTGACTCAGTGAGGAAGGAACATAATCAAGAGAGTATAGAAATCTGGCTTACCCTACAGAATAGTAGGAATTGGGTGGGGGCTGTTAGAAAAGAGGGCAAATGGGTGGGTGGTGAATAGAATCGAGAGGAAGTAGGATAAAAAGTAATATGCAGTCATCATAATGGTGTAAAAAAGTTTACAAGTCTCTAATAAAGGCCTCTTAAATTTGTAAAGAAATAAGTTTAATATCTTAAAAATATAAGTTCTTGCCCATTTGATAAATGGGCAAAGGATATGAACAGGCAGTTCTCAGACAAAGTAATTAAAGGTCTCTATAGTCATGCCAAAAAATGCTTTAAATTATAATTAGAGAAATGCATATTAAAACAATTCTGAGCTACCACCCCACACATGGCTTTGGCAGCTGTGTAGAGGGCAAATTGGGGTGCAGAGAGAATAAAGCCAAGAAGCCAGTTGGGAGGCGAGAGATGATGCAGGCCTGACCTAGGGTGGTAGCTGGATGAGAAAAGTGGATTTAGGATTAAGGAGTATATTGACCCAGTGTCAGGGAGTGGGAGGATCAGTCTCATCACTTCCCCCACCATCTTTGTTTCCATGGTTTCTCTTAGACTCTGGTGTTCATAGATTGACAATTCAGTTGTTGCTGGATTTCATTTTAATAGCAAGGATATAAACAAAAATCCCATGGCACGATAAATAGAGCATTGGCCTCAAAGCCAGGAGGACCTGAAGTTAAATGTTGTCCCTCACCCAGCCTGTCTCTTTGAACTTGGGCAAGTCCTAATTGCTGATTTATGCTGAACGGTAGGATCTCTCTACTAGGATCACAGATATTAGGATAGGATGTTTGATGATTTCATTAATATAATTATGGGCAATTTATTAACTTATTTGAGTGGCAGACCTGGTGGTATGAGAATAGTTGCCTGGCATTTTGATTCATGGGAAATTACAAAATATCCTAGGTATGCCTTTCCTGAAGGAGCTGCCCCAGAACCAGTCATCCATAGCTGCCTTGAACAAAACTGCTTTTATCTCATAAAAGCAGCAATGGTGTCTTCTTAACCAGTTGCCACCATATGTCTGTGTTCATTTGATTTCCTTTTATCATAAGTTAAAGATTTTTTCTGCAGCATGTGATCTAACCAGTGCAGGTTTTGCCTCTGGACTGGCCCAGGCTGGTTGATCATTTCAATTTCTCAAACTGTTATATAGCTATAAAATTCTAGATTGAACATTAGTGGATAGAAGTTTTATGTAACATTAAACTGAAGCTTATGGTTTTTAGGAATACAGCATAGTTTGTGAATGTCTAGCTTCATTATAGGGAACACAGTGCTGGTACTGGGTGATAAAAGCCAGAAGTTAAGTTTCCTGGCCCTCAGGGGTTTGGAGGGATAACGTGCCTTTAGAAAAACTGGAGGTGAACCTGAGCAGTTAATCCCTGGGCGTGAAAGGAGTACTACCTGAACCCCACCTTAAAGAAATAGGCAATTTTGGAAAGGATCAGAGCTTACTCCAGACAAGTGCAAAGGCATCAAGGTAGCAGTTGATAGAGTAACATGTTGAGTTAGGAAATCTAACCTCCTCTCTAGTGTGCGCCTTTCTGAGAAGCAAGACTTAACTTTTCCCCCCACCTCGTTTTCCTCACCCGCAAAAATGAAAGGCTCAGACTAGATAAGCTCTGGGGTCCTTTTGAGTTCTCAATCTGGTAGGCTAGGAAATCGACTTCCCTTCCAATTCCTTTTTTTTTTTTTTTTAATTTTTATTTTTATGTACCTTCAGTATATCAGACACTATGCAAAGTACTAGCAATGTGGACAAAACATCCCTTTCTATTAAGAAACTTAACATTCTATAGCGTCATGGCGAGCCTATAGCATAGGTGCCAAAGATGGCACTCGGAGCACTCTCTGTGGGCATGGAATACCCCCCTTCTTCCCCCCTCAAGAGTCCTTTACTAGAAAGGCAGAGGGACTTGGGAGGAGCTGCTTCCCTCCCCCTCTCCACCTGCCTGATGACATTTTTTCACATGCCTTGCCCCTCTGCCCAGCAGCCCAATAGGCAGGGCATGGTGGGGAGGGTGGGTGGCTCAGGGGCAGCAGAGCTGGAGGGGAGCAGAGTCCTTGGGCAACTCCCTTTCCCCTTTCTACTCTTGCTGAGGACATTCCTTACTTCACTTGCCCAGTAGCTCAATGGGAAGGCTTTCTCCCTCCCCTGTGGGAGACGGGCAGTGGTGGCATGGCACTCAGTCTGTGGGGAGATGTGAGCACAACACTTGGTCTGGGTGGAGGCACAGCATTGTCTCTAAAAGGTTTGCTATCTCTAGTGTAAGAGAGAACATATACACAACTAATGTTGTTTTGAAATATATGCAAAATGAATGCAAAGGAATTTCTGAGAGGGGGCTACATAGGGATCAAAATAGGCCTGATTTAAGAAGGATGCTAACGAGACACAAGGAAAGAAGATGTTCTCCTGGTAGAAGGGTGGAGAGTCCTTGCAAAGCCCCCTGAGATAGGTGGTGGGGAACAGGTCCCCTGAACTGAAACACAGTGCAAAGATAGCAGTTTGCTACCAGTTAGATTAGAACCTAGGTTGTGAAAAGCTTTAAGATACACAGGGCTTTTCTCTTGGCCTATATTAGGGTGCCAGGTTAAAATTTTTGTTGTAGGTGCTGCATTGTGGCAGCTGCTAGATTAGTGAAGAGGACAGATATTCCAATAGTCCAGGAGAAAAGGCCATATATTGGGTTGGCAGTGTTGTAGGAATGTTGGGTACAACAGTAGCCACTTAAGTAGCAAAAAGAAGATGAATAAGGGATTGTTGGTGTAAAATGAAGGGGAATTGGGAACTCTGAAGGGGGATAGGGCTCTTATAGTTAGAAAGATCTCAGGTCAAGTCCTATTTCACATACTTGTTAGTTGACTTTTGGCTGTGTCCCCTTTACCCTCAGTGACTCCTCATCTGCAGAATGTGAGAGTGATGCTCACTACCTTCCCACTCTTAATTGTATTATCTGATCCTATGATTGTGTTTGACGATGAGGGAAGACTTGGAAACAGTTTGCTTCCCTGTGTTCATACATCCACACTGGGAGGAGAGCAGAGTGTGTGCTGGACATAGGAGAAAGGACAACCTTCAATCTGAGATCATTGGGAATTGGCTTGAAGGAGATCTGCAATTTTACAATTAATGAAATACGGGAGAAAGTTGGAAAATTTGTCTATGAATATTTTTATTCTGATAAACTTCACTTCACTTCTGATTTGAGGAAGGATTTGTGACATGCCGTGTACTTGGATATTGATTAGCAATTGTATTTTCTATCTATAACCAGAAGGTGTTTTTATCATTTTGTCCTTGCAGGAAAATCCCATTCTCTTATACAAAAAGCATACTTTGTATTTGTACAAAGCATTTTCTTTATTCAAAACATGCTACTTTCAGTGCTGCAGCTCAGTAGTCAGATGCCATGGTTTCAAAAACGACTTCTCTGACAGTTACTATTTAAACCACATTGGACAAGTCACTTAATAGTCTTCTACTAGAAAGTGAGTGTCTTAGACTGGATGGTCTCCCTCTGGTGGCCCTTTTCTCTCTGTCCCTAGTTAGCTGGAATTGTTTGGTTTCAGTTAAATTTGTATTTTTTGCTATCGGCATTTCCAAATGAGGAAATTTCATTTGTGGAATGGTTGATCTCATGCATATATTCTTCAGTTTACTGTCTTGGAAAGTTGCCTAGTCAGCAGAAGTCAGGGGCAAGATTTGACACTGGCCACCAGCACTCTACTCACTACTTCCCACTATATAGGACTCTCTTATTTTGACTTTTGAGTATAAAATTCTTAAATATTAATCAAATAGTCTCTCAAATTGTTTATACAAGTAACCTGAGAATCGCCTCATGTGAGATTCTACTTCTTTTCCAAAATATTTTGGAATTGACTGGGGGGTGGGGGATGGGGGGAAATGCCAGTCTATGTAATTATCCTATCAGTAACATCTATAATCATAATCTTACCTGCCAAATTCTCTGTTTCCTTTAAAGGTCCATATTCTTTAAACAGATATAGAGTGGGAGTATACAGACAACAAAATTCTGCCACCCAGCCGTTTACTGGTATAATTACTCACCATGACCTCTTCACCCACAACATGATTGTTATGAATGACCAGGTAAATACTTCAGTCAAACATTTTAAAAAAGATAGTTTTGTAATTAAAACAGTCTTTGTTAGTATATAATGCCAGTAGTTAATTCTGATTTCATGTTTAGGTTTCTTGTCATTGAAATGTGCAAAATATTTACATGTTCTTTCCTATATTAAGTTTACCTGCCACAAGGAACTTCTTATTCCAGATGCATTCACATATTTCTAATTAGATAAGTTTCTGAAACAAAGGAACTAAAATCTAAATTTTTCATCATTCTGAGTTTGTCCATCTAGTTAATAGTTACTACATTTTCCAAAGAATTAGCTTAGCTTTATTTAGCAATGAGACCTGTAACAAGTACTCTAGTACTTTTTGGAACAAATGAAGTTAGTTTGCATTGTGAGTTTTATTCCAGTTCCTAAGGTCACAATGGAACTTTGATTTCCTTAACGTGACTGGTTATCTTGGCTTAAAATCCCAGAATAGCCTGGGCATACTCATTCACACATGGAGCCTCTTTTGTTTTCTGTATGTAATACAGAATTATGCATTTGCTACTTTATCACCTAGGGCAGTGGCAAATGAAAGGAATATTGTCATAAGTAAATAAAAGAATAGTTTTTTCTATTATTGTTTACAACTTTTTGTTGTGTTTTGTGAGCTTTATATGAAAGCTTCCCTTAAAGTCAAGTCATAAGGTATTTTCTTGTAGAAACAAATTATTTAGCCTCTGAAAATACTTTTGAATTTATACTCCTTCCTCCTCTTCCCCCCCCCCCCCCCCCCCCCCCCACTTTTAAGCATAGCTGGTTGCCACAAGTACAGAATTGTTTTAAGGACATTGGATAATGTTTTCCTAGGCAGCTTGGTGGCTCAAATAAAAAAAGGGCAGTGAGCCTGGAGTCAAGAAGTTGTTCTTTAGTTATGTCTGATTTTTCATGACTCCATGGACCATAGCATGCCAGTCCCTTTTATCCTACACTATCTATATATCATCCTTTGTGTCCCTAGTGTTTAAGATCAATGTTAAAATTCAGCCTCAGATATTTCCTAGGTAAGTGACTTTGGGCAAGTTGCTTAACCTTTCTTTGTATCCATTTTCTCAACTATAAATGGGCATAGTAACATCCACTTTGAGGATCAGACGAGGTAATATTCATAAAATGCTTGGCACATAATAGGTGTTCTTAGCAAAGTTTGCTTTTATCTTTTAATTCTGCCCATTCTTTCACTCACATTCACAGTGGGACCTCTTTCATTTTTTTCTCGTTTTTAATCTATGTGAGCTTTTTACTATTAATTTTTATATACATTTTTTTTTCTTATCACCTTGCTTCTGTGCCTTTGTTTGATTCTTAACCCTTTTCAGAGTTTGCTTGGGGCTGATCAGTTTTCTTGATTTGACTCTTGATTAGGTGTTAGAAAGACTGGGATTATATAATATTGCTATTCTTTTAGGAGGTTGAAACAGTAATATTTTGTTTGAAATTACAAAGTCTCTGAACTTGTTATATTTTTCTACCTGTAAATGCCAAGACACTATCTAATCCATGAATATCTTTAATTAAAAAGTAGGAAGACAAAATGTCCAAGTATAAATAAGGGTAGAAGGAAAGAATCACTAACAGTTCTTTGCTCAGTATCCTTTCCTTAAATATTTATTGTTTTCCTGTTGTTTCATAATCCAGGTACTAGAACCACAGAATGTCGATCCTTCTATGGTTCAAATGACCTTTATCAATGATGTTCACTCTCTATTGAAAGAAGAAGATATTGGCATCACTTCACGCCGTAGGTCTTGTTCTACTCAAAGTAGCACCGCTGTTCATGTAGGTATACTGTAGCCTGTGGGGGGAATCATCCCGTGTTATCTCCCTAGGCTTATTCTTTGTGTGTATAAGCAAGCCATGTGGACTCATTACCATCTTGTTCTGTGTAGGGTCATTATACACGTGCTCAAGCAAGTAGTCCAAGGCCAGCTATGAACTCGCAGGCTGCAGCACCCAAACAGAATCCACACCAGCAGCAACAGCGAAGCATTCACCTGAACCAGAGGAAGGGCTCAGATAGTAGTGTGCCAGATGAAGAGAAGATGAAGGAAGAGAAATGTGATTATCTAGGCCGTGGAGGTAGGCATGCATGCTCCTTTTTGTAGAAAGTCAATAAGGAATATGTAAAACAAAAATGTTTAAGATGTTGACACTGTTGGGATCTAAAAATAATGTTTTTCTTTTTGTAGAAAATCTTAAAAGCAAAAACAAACATTTTCTTAATAAAAGAAGAAAAATTGAAGACGATGAAAAGAAGCTAAATATAAAAAGACTACGAACAGACAATGTATCAGACTATTCTGAGTGCAGCGACTCAGAAAATTCTAATAAAAGAATGACAGAGTCATCTTCTGAGCAGAGTGCCGAAAATGAGATGAAGAACAAAAGCACTTCGAAGATCAATGGAGACGAAGGAAAGTCACAGCGTAGTGAAGGAGCAGAGGAGCAAGCAACAAAGAGTCAGTCTCCCTGGGCTCAGATACAAGAAGATAAGAAACATGAAGATGTGGAAAGTCTCAAGTCACCTGCCCTCGAGCCCCATGGAAAGCCTCTTCTTGGGGCCACAGAAGAAGTTCTGTTTTATGATCCAAATACCAATGATTTACATATTCAAGATTGCAAAGCAGAGAAGTCACATACTCTGGAATTACTACCAAAGGAGCAATTTGTGTCGGGACCACCTACACCGAAATGTGTTATTGACATTACAAATGAAACCAATTCAGAAAAGGTGGTTCAGGAAAACTCCACAAGGACCTTTGGTTTTCAGACCTTTCAGAAAATAGAGCCTCATAGTAGTGACTCAAAGCTTTTGTTTAGCAATGCAAAATATTTAGAAACAAGAAAGCAGGATACTGAACAGAGCTGGGTTAGTAGCATTGTCAACAAAGTGGATTTAGCCTCATCTGGGGTTCTGAATCCTTTATCAATGAATGAGCATCTGAATGCCGAAAAAGAGAAAAACCCATTTGCACCCTATCTCTCTTCATTAAATGTTGCTTCTCTAACTGAGGATAACAAATTGCATAAACCAAGTCCGCCCACTGAGGGCCTGAAGTCCAAATTCAGTTCTTCAGCAGATGCACCCAAACCAAAAGCTAATTCCTTACTTGATGCTGTTCAACCCAAACTCACTCATTCTCCTGATTCTGGGAAGTCTAAGACCAGTTACTCAAACAGTAGTCACACCACTGGAGAGAGACGGTTGGCAAATAAAACAGAGCATGATTTACCAAGATCTAGTTTTCATCCAGTTCCCACTCGTGTCAGTGCATTAGAAACTACCAAGAGCCCTCTTATCATTGATAAAAATGAGCATTTTACAGTTTACAGAGATCCTGCGCTTATTGGGCAAGAGACAGGAACAAATCACATTTCACCGTTCTTAAACCAGCACACTTACCCTATTCATTCTTCATCCCATAGAACTTGCCTCAATCCAAACTCTCATCACCCCACTTTAACTGCCACTCCCCATTTGTTGGCTGGCTCTTCAACCCAAACCCCTTTGCCTCCGATTAGCAGTCATCCTCTGAACAGTGCCCCTCACCCCTCTGTTCATCACCCTCATTTGCTTCCTACAGTGTTACCTGGAGTGCCTCCAGCCTCCTTACTAGGCGGCCATCCACGACTAGAGGCTGCTCATGCCAGCAGCTTGAGCCACTTAGCCCTAGCCCACCAGCAGCAGCAGCAGATGTTACAGCACCCGTCACCTCACCTTCTGGGACAAGCACACCCTCCTGCTTCCTATAATCAGCTCGGACTCTACCCAATTATCTGGCAGTATCCTAACGGGACACATGCCTACTCAGGACTTGGCCTGCCCTCTTCTAAGTGGGTCCACCCAGAAAATCCAGTTAATGCCGAAGCCTCCATACGGAGGGTAAGTCACACAGATGGTTCAGATCAGTTCATTGGCAAGCTTGACTCTTTTTGTCTTTTGTTGGTTCTTGGGAATTGACTGAACATATTAGATTCTTAGCCAACTGACTGGGAGTTTGTGCACTGTGGCAAAATAAAGTTCATGGGGCATCTTACCAAAAACAGAGACATTGAAGAGAGAGAGTATAGTGTGGCAACAGGAATCACCTGATTTGAAGTAGGGAGTTAGTTGTATGGAAACCTCAGAGGCCATCATCCAGTACCTTCTTTGAGTAGATGGGAAACTGAGAGGATCTCAAGGACTTACTCAAGATTACATTGAATAGTCAAAACCTCCTGGAAGTACTAGAACTCAAGTTAGGCCAGTCTGAAAGGTCCCAGGTAGGAGTGACACAGTGAGCCAAAAGACATTTTTAGGATCCACAGACCCATTGAGTTAATCTGTGTAACTGCTGATTCTTTTGCTTAGAGGGAAATGACCTAGATAGATGAGAAGTCTGTAGAAAGGTCTTCCAAATTCAGAGTTTGAAATTGTAGGCCTAATAACCACATTGTTGTGGGAGTTTCAGTAGAAACTGAAAATGAGGAAGGAAAGTAGACTACTCAGAAATGATGTCATTTCTGTGTTTGTGTGTGTTTTTTATTAGTAATGTTTTCAAAAGTAGGGATTAAACAAATCAAATTTCATGAAATATTATTGATAAAAGATTAAATGTTTGCAAGTACTACTTGTATCAGCATAAAGTAAAGGTTCCATCTTCTTGAAAGACCCACTCATTTCTAGCCCCAGAACATGGATTTTTTTCTGTGCGCGCGCACGTGTGTGTGTGTGTGTGTGTGAGAGAGAGAGAGAGAGAGAGAGAGAGAGAGAGAGAGAGAGAGAGAATATAGGAAACAAAATTTTGTTACAATTTTACAATTCATGTCTCAATTATTAAAAAGTTCAAATACTTTGGTCATGGAGTATTTTAGGGATCTATTAGAACACTGAGAATCCTAATTAGGACATTCTTAAAGAATGATTTTTTTTTTAATGTGTTGGATAACCACACCATATCCTTCTGCTTTATTTTAAATTTCTTTTCAATAGCATGTTGTTCTAGTATTAGAATTAGGCCACTTAAACTTTCTGACCTCAGGCTTCCATAGTTCTTTGCCATTCTTCTTAGAAGTAATCATTTTGGGAACCGGGTATAAATTTTCCCAGATATAGCAAACTAAATTTGTGAACTAAATATGTTATCATTTCACTTTGTCAGTTAAACCCATAGGTTGTCATGGAAGCGTGTCTCAGAATGAAGACATAGAAAGACCCTTTTTTCCCCTAAATATAGACTTTATGTGTCTAATGGTAAAGAGATTAATTCACTTTTTAATGAATTAATGAAGTACATACTTGGTGATACATTATAGCATACAATAAATTAATCTTGTTTTCATTCCAAATTTAAGGTACATTTAAAAAATATGTTAAGATGCATGCAGTATTAAAATATTGTTGTTTAAAACTTAAGCAAAAAAATCAGTACTAAAAATTGAGAATGATGAGTGACAGGCATGTTCATATTTCATATTTCTCTTGAAATAAGAATTTCTATGAAATATTTTCCAAGTTGCATGTGTCAAGTAATTTTGTGAATTACATAGTTTTAGTGTTCAAACACCTTATAAACTGTTTCTTCTCTATATGAACGAAAGAACTTAATCCATTACTTTATCCTTAATTCAAATTGAAAAGAAAAGATTTTTATAAATACTTGATTATCAAACCTCTAATTACCATTTCTAAATGCATGTGGCAAATCAGTGTAAACATGAGAGCTTGCTGTGCACATGATGTGTTAAAGTTGATAGTCTTTTGTAATCATACTGCTGTTACAGGCCTGCTCGTCTCCTGTGTTTAGCTTCCTGTGGTAACTGAAGTTTGATTTGTTTTTTGTAATAGAATACTCCCAGTCCTTGGTTACATCAACCCACCCCTGTGACCTCTGCTGATGGTCTTGGGTTACTGAGTCACATTCCTGTCAGGCCATCCAGTGCAGATCCTCATCGGCCCCTTAAAATGACAGCTCATTCTAGTCCACCGTTGTCCAAAGCGCTAGTAGACCATCACAAAGAGTAAGTTTACCGATGCTTAAGACTTTTCAATACCTTATGTTTATGGGCTCCCTTTTTTCCAAGGCATTGTAAGTTAATGCTATAAAGTTAGCTGTGGCAGAAATTCAGCTCCTTCTGTTCTGATTTGTTTTCTGGGTGCCATTATGGGGTATATTAGAGGATGTTTGTTGTGCTGATGTGATAGCTTATTTTTATATGAGAAAAAAAAATTTATGTAAGAGAAAGTGATTAGAAGTACCCTGTTTGTTTTTCCCTTCACAGAGAATTGGAGAGGAAAGCTTTTATTGAACCCCTCAGGACTGTTGCTTCTACCCCAGCCAAGAATGATCTGGATCGAATCCCAGCTGGAAAGGACAGTCACTTACACAGACATTTTGTGGATCCAATGATGAGTCAGTTACAGAGGGCCCCCCAGGAGAGTGGTGAGAGGCTGAGCAAGTACAAAGAGGAGCACCGTAGAGTTCTCCAAGAAAGTCTTGATGTCGCCCCCTTTACCACAAAGATGAAGCCCCTTGAGGGGGAGAGGGAAAGTTATTCCAGAATGACACCTTTATCATCCTCAAGCCCCAAAAGCCACCCCATTAAACAAGACAAAGATGTGGACCGCTCTGTGTCAGAACTTTACAAAATGAAGCACTCGGTGCCTCAGAGTTTACCACAAAGTAACTACTTCACCACCATCTCCAACAGTGTTGTCAATGAACCTCCACGATCATTTCCATCCAAAGAAGTCTCTAGTCTATACGCTGATAAACAGAGTAACAGCCCTTCAACCGGAGCCAGTCCTCAAACTCTGACTTCATTTATTTCATCCCTTTCAAAGCCCCCACCTTTAATCAAGCATCAACCTGAAGGGGAAAGCATAGGAAGCAAGGTGGCAGAACAGCTTCCTCAACAAATGCCTTCTCACTCTATAACTGCTTTTAGAAATGACTGTAGGAGTCCTACCCATCTGACAGTTTCTTCATCAAATACCATCCGGAGTATGCCTGCATTACACAGAGCACCCGTTTTTCACCCACCAATTCATCCCAGTTTGGATAGAAAGGAAAGCACCTATAGCAGCCTTTCACCTCCAACCTTAACTCCAGTTCTGCCAGTAAATGCTGGTGGAAAAGTCCAGGAATTGCAGAAACCTCCAACTCTTGTTCCCGAGCCAAAAGATGCTCAGACCACTTACAAGAATGCCTCTGAGCACAGTTTGTCAGAAATGTGGAGGTCGAATAATGCCCTTGGCAGTGAGAAAGCCAACTGGCCTGTGGAGAGAGGCAGCGGAAAGTCCCCGGCCGCCACAGCTTCTGTCATCGTACGTCCCCCTTCGAGTGTCAAGTTTGAGAGTGTGCCGGCAGTGCAGACGGCTCCCAGGGATCGAGGGACGGAGAGATCGTCTACTGGGACAAGTTCAACAGATGGCTGGAAACCAGCCGAAGCCAGAGAGCCCGGGAGAGTCATTCTTCCCAATTCTAACTCGGCTGCTCCTCACAGCCAGTATGAAAAGAACTTGGAGGCTGTCTCCCAGGGCAGCGTGCCCAGCTCCATCATCATGCCTGCAGCCACCAGTCTGATGTGCAGCACCAAAACGGACGTGACCTCAGCTGCTGCCACCACGACCAGTGCCTCCAGCTGGGGGGGGTCCGAAGTAACATATTCCCTATCAAGTACAGTTCTGACCGCCACGACTTTACAGTGTATTTCCCCAAGGAGCGTTGGCCAGCCATCGACCCACACCCAGGAGTGCAAAGTTAGCACCACAGCCCCGAGTACCACAGCCAGTAGCAAGACAAGCAGAGTAGCCCAGCCCAGCTCTGGCTTCTCCAACACGGCTGACTTTATCCACTTAAAAAAACATAAAGCTGCACTGGCTGCAGCTCAATTTAAAAGTGGGAATGCTAGTGAAGCTGAGCCCAATACTGGGAGAAGCCAGGCATGCTCTGCTCCCATTCCCCTTGAGAGTACTGCCACCTGCAGTACACCCAACAAGGCCCACACTGCAGGCAGTGGGCAGAACTCCCAGACAAGTCAGCCTAATTACCACACAAAGCTGAAAAAGGCCTGGCTCACTAGACACTCGGAGGAAGATAAAAACACTAACAAGATGGAAAATTCAGGGAGCACTGTGTCAGAGATCATTAAGCCATGTTCAGTTAATTTGATAGCCTCCACATCGAGTGAGATCCACAACAGTGTGGAGGGCAAGGGCCTAGGAGATAAGCCTGCAAAAGATGACAGAGCCAGCAGGAGGAAGGCGAAAAGGGCTTATGAGTCTGGCTCTGAGAGTGGAGGAGACTCGGATGGAAGTGAGAGCAAGGCTGAACAGAGGACCAAACGCCAGCCCAAACCAACATACAAAAAGAAGCAAAACGACTTGCAGAAGAGAAAGGGTGAGCTTGAAGAAGAAGCAAAACCCAATGGAGTTCTTAGCAGGAGTTCCCGAGAGAAGAGCAAACTTAAGCTGCCAAGCAGCAGCAACAGTGGTGAGTTCATCATCTTCTTGCTTGGGACTGAATGGGTGGGACTGGGCAGTCAGGTCAGGAGGCAGACCTCTCTCCCCTCTTCCATGCTGAGGCTATCCCTGGGACTAGAGTGGGTTGCTCCACGGGCCTCTTCCTTCCCACCTTGGTTTTACTTGGTGCCCAGCAGCCCTGCTAGGTCAATGAAGCACACTGCTTTGCCCATGACTCTGTGCTAATGACTAGAGAATTTGGGGATTCCAACCCCCTTCCTCTGACACCAAGGCTCATCCCATGTTATGGTTCAGAAGGAAAAATGAAAAGAGACTACTTTCCCTTTTTTAATAAAAAAAAATAAAATGTTTGATATCATCAGATTGATCTAAATTTTCATGTGTCTTGTTACCATAAATTAATACTGTCTAATATAGTGACAAAATGTAGTTTTCTCTGACCTCTAATTTTAAATACTTGTGTAAAAAAAGCTAAACATTTCACATTATAGTTAGCATCCAATGCTAACTAAATAAAGCATGTAGAGTTAATGTTTTTGCTAAACCATTATTTGGATGAAAAATAGAGATTTTTAGTTTTAATATATATTTTTAGCCTCCAAGATAATTTTAATGATTTGTTTGTGACCCAGAAAATACTTTTGTGGACAGGGCCAGCTGAATATCAGTTATGATTGACATTTACTGATGTGTTTTTAATGCGCTGTAATTTTTATTTTTGTTCTATGTAGCTTTTTCTTTTTTAAATTTGTGCTTTCTAATGTAGAAACATGCCTTTTTATGGAAGTTGTATACACATAGCCCACCCAGCCATCTGTGTGTGAGCTATATTTTTACATACACATATCAAATAGGGAGACACACTGTTTCCAGAATCAATTCCATGGGAGAAAGTAACTATTGTACCTCCTCACTGAATGTGGCCAGAGCCTGAAAAAAGAGAGGGAAAAAGGTGGTGTGAGACAGAAAAATCCAGAGAGAGAGAGGGAAAGAAAGAAGGAGGGGAAGGGAGGGAGAGAACACCTATTGTGACATCTTTTGTGTTTTGAAGACTTACTCAATATAGAATCTTTATCCACTAAATACATGTCATTCATTAGTGAAGTGGATGTTAGTACTTCCATGTCTATATTTCTTTTAGAAGACAAGGGATAAGAGATTGAACTCTGTGATTCAAGGGGGAGGGGGGGCAATAGTATAGGTTAGGTCTTTATTTTCTCTTCTGCTCCAGTTGCTGAACTAGGAACAGCTGTCTCTGGATTTTTTGTGTAAGTAGACAGCTAGGAATTCAGTTCAAAATCTAAAAGGTAAGGAGTTGTCTGAGAAAAAAAATTTAAGGGTGAAAATACCCCACATATAGAGTGTCCCAGGATAGCAGAGCAGCTTGGTGACCTAGTGGATAGAATACTGGGCCTGGAGTCTAGACAACCTGAGTTCGAATCTGGCCTTAAGGTCACTTACTTGACCCTGGGCAAGACACTGAACTTCCTGTTCTCTCAATTCAGATGTAAAGTAGGGATGATTGCAAACCAACCCACCCCCATAAAATGAGAAAATATTTTTAAAGCAATTTGCAAAACTTGAAACACTATAAATGTTTGCTATCATTATCATAGTCACCTTTAATACTGAAAAGATCATACAGTTTCAAAACAGACCTTTCCAAATTCGTATGGATATGGATATGGATATGTGCCAAGGAATAAGAGGCTTTGAAGAGGAAAGAAATGCTTTTGTAAAAGGAATGTTTAATGATACACATTACTCCCAGTTCTTCTGCTTTAGAACCAATATGCAGTATTCTAAGACAGACAGTCAGGGTTATAAAATTTTAAAATTACATAAAATTTTAATAATTTTTTAAAAAAAAAAAGCTTGGTGGTTGGTTATCCACTGTGCAGGTCATTTTTTTTTTTTCATCGATTCCAAATCTCTGAAGCAAATTTGCTAAGGCTGTGTTCCCCTCTTAGTAGACAAATCCCTTTTGGTGAATCATTAAACATCTCTGGTCCTGAACTTCCTCATTTGTAAAGTGAAAATAGATAATAATATTATTACTCCCTACCTCATAGGACTCGGGAGGAAAGCTCTCTGTAGATTATTACTCAGATGTTCATTTTGTCTTCTCTCTAGTTCTATCTGGTTACATATATTTTTTACCAGAAACTTAGAGGCAGAAAGGACCTCAGAGATGCATTTATCCAGTTTAGTATCTCAACCTGAATCCCCAACCCCCAATCACATAGCCAGTGAGAAATAACCACGCTTATTTCGAGGACTTTTAATTAAGGTTCTTCGGACTGCCAACTTCCAAAGGCTGCTACTTGGTACTGTTTTGTCCCCTCTGGCCCAACAGCATCAGTGTAATTCCTTCTCCACAAGACAGCCTTCCAACACTTGGAAACAAACAACTGTCCTCTCAGCCTTATGAGCTGGCATTTTATCCTGGTTGTCACTCCCTAACACATAGACCTAGATCTGAACCTGGTAATCTAGATGTGGTGTAGAGAGGGAGAGGGAGAGGGAGAGGGAGACGGAGAGGGAGAGGGAGAGGGAGAGAGGAGAGAGAGGAGAGAGAGAGAGAGAGAGAGAGAGAGAGAGAGAGAGAGAGAATGAATGAATGTGTGTGTGTATATACACTAGGACTGCTAGCTATCCCTTCCCACTTATAATGTCATTGACAAATTAAATGAGCATGCTATCAGTTCTATTTAAGTTTTCATTTAAAATGTTCAACAGTACTAAGCCAAGCAAAGATGCTTTAAAAAGTTCAAGTAGATACTCCCAAGGTGCTACTGTTCATTTGTGGTCAAAGTCTGGTTTCATTTGGTTTAGAATCCACTTCATTGTTTGCACCTCACGCATGAGACGAGGCATGCCAATGTTTAACATTTAGGAAAAGAAGCCATCGCACTCCACTTGGGCAAGCAACCNGAGAGAGAGAGAGAGAGAGAGAGAGAGAGAGAGAGAGAGAGAGAGAGAGAGAGAATGAATGAATGTGTGTGTGTATATACACTAGGACTGCTAGCTATCCCTTCCCACTTATAATGTCATTGACAAATTAAATGAGCATGCTATCAGTTCTATTTAAGTTTTCATTTAAAATGTTCAACAGTACTAAGCCAAGCAAAGATGCTTTAAAAAGTTCAAGTAGATACTCCCAAGGTGCTACTGTTCATTTGTGGTCAAAGTCTGGTTTCATTTGGTTTAGAATCCACTTCATTGTTTGCACCTCACGCATGAGACGAGGCATGCCAATGTTTAACATTTAGGAAAAGAAGCCATCGCACTCCACTTGGGCAAGCAACCCCTGGGAGATGAAGAAAGGGTGTTAGTTTGTCATTGTACATCCTTGCTGACATCATTCTGACTCTGCAATTCTTCTTTTCTAACATTTGTAAATCACTTAATAATGAATCTGATTCCTAATTAAAATCAAGTGATTTGAGTCCATTTGTCTCACTAACATTAAGAAGTTTCAGAAAATTGAAAATATCAGTAGAAAGCAATATTGTGATTCTAAGTTGAAGATCTTTAATTTGAATGATAAAAGGGGAAAATACTACCTAGTTTATGCAAACCCCCCATCTAAAGCCTTTAAATAGTATTGTAAGTGGTTGATTCACCCCCTCCCCCAAGATAGACATGGCTCCTTGCCATGAGTTAGAGGCAGCAGAAAAGAGCAAGAAATGAGAGGAAATCCAGGCACCAAGCCTAGAAATGATACAACTGGGGCCTATTTTAAATGGGCCACCCTGCAGTTTAAACACAGTGCTTGCTATGTTATGATGCTTATTTTTTCTAGAAGTCCACTGTTAACCTATAACAACAGATGGACAGATGATAGAGAGAATTCAGGAAAGGCTTTTGGCATGACAATTAGGCTCATGTTAAAAAGTCAGCTCTTTAAGTTTTTACAGGATAAAACCCCTCAACATTATAATGTAGTTGATTCTATTCTCCATTATGAATGAGTTTTGAAATCATAAGATTCAGGAAATATAGCTTATGTGTAATGGGAAGTATCTGATAAGTTTCAGCAGTAACATTGAAATGTTTCTGTTTTGTTTTTGATACAAAGACATCTTTGATGGACCTGCCTGTACTTACTGTAAGAAACAAAATGGTTTAGTATTGATTGGAAGTCAAAATGGCAGATTTGATAAGGGGATGTGTTTAGGTATTTCAAACTGTTAATTACTCCAACTCCCCCCATTAAATACTAAAAGTAGAACATTCATGAAACAGTTCCTTTTGTTTCTAAGTCATTTAGAATTTTTTCATTATTAACAATAGTCTTGACGAGACTAAACTTTCCAAAGCTATCATTTTGTCATCTTGCTCCCACTGATTTCAGATGGATCACATGTAGAATGAATAAAGCAAAAATAACTTTTTTACACATACATACATACATATACACACTTATCTATGTATGTAGGGTTTTGTTTTGTTGATTTCTTTTTCCTCCTTTTTTAAATGCCCTCTTCCCATTTGCCTAGCTAAAACCATCTTTTTTTACACTAGACAAATTAATATAATATTAGAACTGAAACAGTTTTGGAATTCTAATTCTCTCCTGGCTCTTCAGAAATGCTCTTTGCTCTTAGAACGGTGCGTTTATGATCTTTAATGTGCTTCACATCACAGAAAATTTTTCCTTATATTAGATACCAATAACTTGACATGTAAACCAGATTTCTATATTAGGAGGAAGCATTTTAAATTTTAGAATTACTATAGATATTGAGGGATATTTCAATTAATGTTCATTTAAGTTAATTCTACAGCATGAGTATTTGACAGTGCCAAGGTCTAATTCTAAGAGATTTAGAATTTTCTGAGTCAGCATGGGCCACTATAGGTGTCCTTCCATGCTGTTAATGACCCAGTTTTTTTTTTAAACCCTTGTACTTCAGTGTATTGTCTCATAGGTGGAAGATTGGTAAGGGTGGGCAATGGGGGTCAAGTGACTTGCCCAGGGTCACACAGCTGGGAAGTGGCTGAGGCCGGGTTTGAACCTAGGACCTCCTGGCTCTAGGCCTGACTCTCAATCCACTGAGCTACCCAGCTGCCCCAATGACCCAGTTTTTATTTGAATTTGACACTTCTGATCCAGAGCCTTGAGTGTCAGACCAGTAAGTAAAAAGTAATACAATACTAAGATTTCAGTTTGGATCTTTTATTACCTTTAAATTGACTCTTTTATCTTTACCTCTCTTGGCTGCTTATCTCAGGCCATCATAATCTGGTTTTGTTGGTCAGTAAACTGGTCTTCACAGTCTTGGTAATTAATGTTTTGTGTGACTTTTACAGCTGGCATTCCTCGTTCAGTATTAAAAGACTGGCGTAAAGTGAAAAAGTTGAAACAGACCGGGGAGTCCTTTTTACAGGATGACTCCTGCTGTGAGATAGGGCCCAATTTGCAGAAGTGCAGAGAATGCAGACTTATTCGAAATAAAAAAGGGGAAGAACCAACTCACTCACCAGTGTTTTGTAGATTTTACTACTTCCGACGGTAAGTGAAAAATAAGTGGGGCAGAGATCAAGCAATATCTGGGGGGTTTCCTTCTTAGTAGCCTTTGCTTGACACAGTTCAGTTAATTGGAATGGAACACATTGGGAAAGCAAAAAACAAGACTACACAATACTGAAATACTGAACTGACAAATAGTTAGACACGGTACAGGAAATAGACACTTTTCCTTAGCAAAGGCTTCTTAAAAGGTACTCTCCTCCTCTCCACGACTCCTCCCCACCCCTCCTTGCAGTTGTTGATTAAATGAGTTTAAAACAAAATACTTTGTGGTAGAAGTCATGATGCATTTTTACATTTGGGTATAAGTCGTTAACCTCATGTAGGATCTGTAAACCTGAAGCAGGCAAACTGTAATATTGAGAATGCATTCTGATGAATTACAGTGGCCTTTTTTTTTTTTATTTTTTAAAGTGTGCTACACATTGGCAGCTCTTGAGATTGCTTGAAATTGCAAAATCTGGCTTTAAAAGTGACTGGTAATGGTCATTTTTATTGAAATACTATCCAGTCATTAATCAGCTTTAACTTTTAAGATCTTTTCCAAAGAGGTGAAGCAAAGACTAACCTGATTATCCAGAATGGTGTAGGGAATGTCTGGCTCAAATGATTGTACTCAAATGATTGTATTTAGAGAGGAGCTATGTTGATGGAAATTATCTAAATTCTCCCCATTGTCTGGGCAACTATATGATCTGTAGAAAATAAAACTCCAGGCAGTTCAGAGGGAAGGGTTTAAGGGAACCCAGAGAAGGCGGTGGTGGTGGTGGTGGTGGTGGTGGTGGTGGTGGTGGTGGTGGTGGTGGTGGTGGTGGTGGTGGTGTGACTGGAAAAAAAGTGGGAAGTGGCAAAGAGAGGGAGAAAGCAACTCTTAATGATCTGAACTGCACAGTGGGACCTCCCATTTTTCTTGAATGTAAAGTTCAACTTAAAGCTGAAAAGAGCAGTCTAATGTTAAAGAATGGGGGGGGGGGCGGCGGACTGCAAGGAAAAGCAGGATAAGACAGGGCAAAGCTAGTATTGAACATTGATAAAAGATGCCTGGTATATATTAATCTGGTGGGAATCATCTTCCTGTAAATTAATGATGATTTTTCAGATACTTATACATGGTATAGAAATGAGTAGGGGGATTAGGGAGGATGCCATCACAGGCACAATTGGCGAAAAATCAGCCATAAACATTCAGAACAGCATCCACATAAATTAGGAATCAGAAATATCACATTTATTTTCAAAATAGTCGCTCAAGTTTAAGACTTGTTCTTTTTTTCCTCCAAACTAAATTATATAAGAGAATTATAAATAATGAAACATGTATAGTGTATCTAATTCAATAGTAGTCCATTAACCTGGACTACTAACTACAGAAGGCCACCCCTTTCAAATTTATGATCTAATCACAATTGAGCCTGGACTCTTCACAACAACCTTTTTATTCTCTGACTGATTTTATTTGAAACTCCTCAGAGATGTTATTCCTAATTATATCTTTTTATCCTTCATATAATATCCCCTCTTAGTGGAAATAAATAAAAGACTTCTCCCTGTCATCTTCTACACAAAGTTCACTCTTCTCTTGGAGGCCAACAACTCTACTTATGCCCTCTAACCCATCACCTCCTCTCTGCTTCTGGAGGTTTTCCTTCAGTTATCTCATTTTTATTGTTTTATGTTCTACCACCCCCAGCCACATCTATCCTTACTGCCTTCCCTCTCTGCCCATCTTACTTCGGATTTACTTCTACCACAGAATATTAAAAATACTTTTGAATTAATTTCATCAACAGCTGTGAGGGAAAACAGTATCTATTTCTTGTACCATGTCTTAACTATTTGCCATTTCTCTGCTCTGCCCAGACTGCTCTCTCCAAAGACTCAAGTCATCTCAGTTGCTCAGTCTGACATCCTTTTGTGAGCCTTTATCCTTCCTGACTTTAACATAGTCAGAGTGCTGGCCTTGACGTCAAGAAGACTGGAGTTTCCAGGCCCACACCAAACAGGCTTGAACATTGGGCAAAGCCCTTTTCTTCTCTTGGCCCAGCAGACTGGAAGGTTCCTTACAGTTCTGAATCTGATCCTGGGACTTTCTTCCACACCTGTGTACTTGTTCTTCCAGCAGCTTTTGTGCTAGGGATCTCTCTTTAGGTCCACCTTTTTACCTGTCTGCCTAGATAGTGGAGAGTAGTTTGAAATAACTGAAAAAAGCTGGAAGTCAGACTGTGAAGGGTCTTAAGTGCTAAGCATAGTACTCTATATTTTGCCAGAGAGGCAGCAGTGAATCATTGCAGCTTGCTAAGGGAAATGAGTCCCTGTGGCTGAATCACCTTCCATGGCTCCCCCAGAAACTGTGAGTGCCCTTCAAGATTTGGTTTGCAGGACCCAGTTGCATGTCTTACCAGCTCCCTTGAATTCAGTTATCCCTCAGCAGATGACTCCCAAATCTATGTATCCAGCCCTCTTGCCTCTCCTGAACACCAATTACATATCCCCAATTAATTGAATGTTCCTTGGACCTCTCAGATTCTTAATATCTGAAATGGAACTTATTATTCTGCTTTCCCACCCTCACCCCTCTCTTTATTGAGTGGTTACCCGATTTTCCAGCTTCTAAGACAGTCTTTGACCTTTCCCCCAGGTTCCAGTACTTTGCCAAAGTCCTTTCAGTTCTGTTTCTGTAACATATCCTCTATTGGTCCTCTTTAAACTCACATGGAAACCCCCCCCCCCCATGTTGAAGCCTTCTTCATCTCTTATCTATACCATTTGTAATCATATTCTTTTTGGGCTCCCTTCTTCCCATCTCTCTTCTACCAAATTGACATGCCTAAAGCAAAGGCCTGACCATGGCATTCCCCTGAGCAAAACTCTAGTGACACTTTCTTGACTCATTTCACACTATTCTCCATCATGCATTTATTCTTAAGTGTTAATCATTCCAACTTGGATTTCCAACTCCCCTTTTAGGGGCTTTTGTCCAGATTGGCCCCTTCAACCTGGAATATGCAGACCTTCCTCAGTTTCCTAGATTGGATGCTATTGCCTAGCAAAAGCCTTTCCTCATGCTGTTTACTTGGGCTCTTCTTTCCTTCCTCAGTTTATCTCATATTGACTTGTAGGTCTGTAGTCTTGTGTTACATCATCCAGTAAACAGAAAGTTTCTTATAACAGCTATTGAGTTTTTGTTAATGTTTCATTTTTCTTTGTATTGCCTTTGCCTTTTACATAATTAAGTGTTCAATAAATGTGTATTAACAAGAATTTAATTTCACCTCTGGATATTCTTGAATTAGTTCACAAATGAATTATCTTCCTCTAAACAATGTTTAGCTAAGAATCTGCTTTTTTAAATTGTCAAGTTGGCATAGTTTTCATTCTGTCTTTGGGATAGATACAAGGGCAATTTGGTTTGCACCTTGTGTAGGGAAAAAGCACTTCTTGTAATGATCTATAATTGGTGAACATTTGCCATTTGCTCTCATAATATAATGTGCTCTTTGAAGTTGGAAGTACCTTCCAACTTGTCAATTGAAAGGTTCCATAGCAGTAAATTATTGTGAACTGAACTAGCCACATCATCCTTTCTTCCCCACTCTTTTACTTACATGAAAGTTAAACCAAGTTACTTGTTACTGTTTCCCTTTTCAACTAAATAAACATTTTAAAATGTCTTTAATAGATGCATTTTTTTAAACCTGCAGTCTAATGTTTTCATTATGATTTGTTTCAGATTGTCTTTCAGTAAAAATGGAGTGGTTAGAATAGATGGTTTCTCTTCTCCTGACCAGTATGATGATGAAGCTCTGAGTTTATGGACACATGAAAATTACGATGATGATGAACTAGACTTAGAGACTTCTAAATATATCTTGAATATTATTGGTGATAAGTTTTGTCAGTTAGTAACATCAGAGAAAACAGCTTTGTCCTGGGTGAAAAAGGATGGTAAGGCTACTTAAACTTTTTTTAAAGTTGCATTAATTGTGTTTGTTTTGTTTTCAGGAGTTTACTTTTCCTGATTTGCTGCCTGCTGTATCTAGAGGTGTGCCCAAGAAACTTGCCATAGTGCCCCTGCCTCATAAGAGCATATTTATATATTCCTTAGGAGGTTAATGAATGCAGTAGACTGTAAATCATGAAATAGTAATATAATTTGCTTACAATATAGGCTTATTGTGCTTCTAGTATTACTACACAAGTTTGTTAGTATAAATAAGCACTCCATAAAAAATAATTCTAGTGCCATCTCTCTTTATTCTCTTTATTATTTTCTATCCTAAATAGAGCTTGCTTTGTGTATATTTGTTTGCGGTGTCTCCCCATTAAATCATAAGGTCCTTGAAGGCAGATACTATATTTTGCCTCTTTTTCTATGCCTAATACTTTGCACAGTATCTGGCATAAAGTAGGCACTTGAAAAGTGTATGTTGATAGATTGAAGTGAGCAGTAATAATTGCAATATGCATACTTTTGTCTAATAGAGAGGCAATTGTTTTAAGTAGGTTAGTGTTTTTAAATCTGTGATATGTGTAATGCCTAACTAAGGAGACATTTTGTTCCATCAGTCTTGCATTGTGCCACACAGATGCTGGCATTTCCATTTCTGTTCTTTGACTGTTTATTCTGCATTTCAGCCAAAATCGCCTGGAAGAGAGCAGTGAGAGGTGTCCGTGAGATGTGTGACGCATGTGAAGCCACACTGTTTAATATCCACTGGGTCTGCCAGAAATGTGGGTTTGTGGTCTGCTTAGACTGCTATAAAGCAAAGGAAAGGAAAAGCTCAAGAGGTCAGTTTATAGCATGAACTAGCATACAGATTCTGAGCCTTTTTTGTGTCTCAGTTGATTTGGTAAAACGCACGGATTTCAGGCCCCGGTTTTTGAGTGAATAAAAATAAATAGATAGCATTACAAAGGAAACCACTTAAATTAAAATAAAGATGTAATATTCTTTCCCATCCAAATTCATGGAATCCCTGAAATCTGTCCACAGACTCCACCAGGGTAAGGACCTTGAACCTAGAGTATCGTGTATACATTTATTCTCATGTGTTTTAGAATTGCTGACCAAGAAAGTCATGAATGTTTTTCTTACCATATATACATGAGGCTTAAGTCTATAAAGATGAACTTTGAGCTAATTTTCTGTCTTAACATGTTTCTCCAATTGAGAAGAGTTGGGTTTTCCCCTTTTCAGAAACATTTATTATTAGGAGCTTGAAACTTCAGAATAAAATTGTATTCTATCTTTCTGCCCAATTTGTACCAGACAAGCCCTTTTCTCTGGCAAGTAGCAACATTTGAGTGATAGTCTGGTTAGTATATTTAATTACAGAATTAATGGTCTGCTTCATCAGAATTCAGTAACAGAAAAGATGAACTGATCTTAATGACTACCATCATTAGTATCTTCCCACCATACTTTCTTACTTTTAGTAGAACGCTAAAATAAACCTTGAAATTTAGAGAAAGCTCTGAGGAAATAAATCATCTAGTGCTAGCCTCACTAAAGCATATAGTGATTTAGAATGATCTTGTTTATCGATTTTATTAGAGATGACTAAAAAATAATGAAGGAAACTCATATTTCAGCATACCTACTATGTTCACATTGAAATAAGGTAGGGAAATTTAATAAATGCTTACTGAAATAGGGAAAGATTGACCAAGGAAACTTGAAATGGCTGACATTAACCTTAAAATTTGAGGCAACAGATTTTGGAAATGGATTCAAAAAAGATTATAGGATCTAAATCTAGAGTTGGAAGGAAACTCAGGCCATCCATTTTCAGCCTCACTTTACATAAGAGGAAACAGGCCCAGAAGGTTTAAACTGTTAGCCCAAGGTTACTGCTGGTGAGTGATGGAGTTGGCGTTTGTGCCATTAGACACAGATTCTAGATCCAGCTCTTTTTCCGAACTTTTCCTCACAGAAAAGCTTGAGGGAAGGGCAAAAATGTCCACATGTTTGTCCTGAGCTATTTTCCAAAGTCACTACTAACCAGTCTCAATTGCAGAAGGGTAGTGGATATAGCCACATGGATTACCATGGGAAAGGGCTTTGACCATTGAAAGTTTCATCAGCTTTTTATGTAATGATTGCCTTTGAAGAAATGGGAATGTGTTCTTCATGCACTTCACTTGCATCATGCATATACTGCTTGTTTTCTCAGTAGGTACAGGGGGGATGGGATGGAGGGAAGGAAAGGATTCAGAACTGAATTATTTTAAAATAAATAAATGTGAAAAGAAAAAATAGCAACTGCCCAAATAATATCACAATTACCATTTTTCTCTCAACTGACTATAAGAGGTTTCTTACTTATAGTGATTATTGGTTTTTGTTTGTTTTGATATATTTGTCAGTGCCATGGGCCTTCCCAATAAATAGGGTTGGTATGTCAGATTTTGGCTAAGGAGCCACTGAAAATTGTGGTCATAAGAATCTGAAATATATTTGAAGTTACCACACACCTTTTAAGAAATTGTGACTATGTACCTTTTCCATATGAGTTTCATTGAGTTAGGAAAATAATTCATTAAATGGCAGCAATAAGTTTTCTTTAAACCTTCTAAACATAGCATAATACACAGTGTTGATCAAAATCATGCTAATAAGGGGCAGCTGGGTAGCTCAGTGAATTGAGAACCAGGCCTAGAGATGGGACAAATCTGACCTCAAAACACTTCCCAGCTGTGTGACCCTGGGCAAGTCACTTGACCCCCATTGCCTACCCTTACCACTCTTCTGCCTTGGAGCCAATATATAGTATTGACTCCAAGATGGAAGGTGTGGGTTTTAAAAAAAAAAATCATGCTAACAAAAATAATCTGCCTTTGGAAGAAATTTTTGTTGGATTCAGTGGGTTGACTACATGTACCCTAAATATTTTGCCTCATCATATCTGTTACTCTTGGCACATGACCTGGATTGGTGAAAAGGTTGACACCAAGTTGCAGCTTCCTAAAGTCACTCTATTAACCTCCATTCAATTTAGGGAAGTCGGGCCAGGAAAATTAAGAGCCCGAAGTGGAAACTTCATTGCCTCTGAAGTCAGTGGGGCCTACACTTGCATTATTGCCTCTTTAACTTACTAGCTATGTGATTGTGTTAACTCCCTTTATCTCTATAGGCCTTAAGTCTCCTTATCTGTAAAGTAGCATTGGTCTGGATTATTTCATAGTTCCCCTTTAGTTCTAAATTCTTTGATCATCTTACTTGAATGTTTAAATTCCAAAAATGAGGGAAAGGTCAAAAAGAAAATAGCTATAGACAAGATGAGCCAACCCAAGCAAATAGTTTGGTATTATAAGCATTGTAGTTTTAGGCATGCCACTTAGCTAAACATTTTATTAGCATTGTGTTTCAGTAACTCATGAAAATAAGAAATGCATCTAAAAATTTCAGGAAGCTAGCATTAGTGTTTTGTGTAACATTTTGTATTCTTTTTATGTTCATACCAACAAAAACTGTCACATAGCCACATTTGAAAATAAAGGTAGAAATTGTGTTGTTTTATAGATAAAGAGCTCTATGCTTGGATGAAATGTGTCAAGGGACAACCTCATGATCACAAACACTTGATGCCAACTCAAATCATACCAGGCTCTGGTAAGAGAAAAAAAAAATCCTCTGGTTAAACTGTAGTCAGCTATTTTGAGTCACACATTAATTACACAACTATACTTAGAGACAGAATAGAATGGAGAGTTCAATTTAGTAGGCTTGAAGTGCCTGCTGTGTGCAAAGGACCTGTGTGTGGATACAAGTTTGGATATGGTACAGTTGCCAGCTTCATGGTCCTTAAAATCTATTAGTCAGATTAGCTCTGGTATACACAACCATTAAATATAGTCAGTGCCCTAAAAAAGGTGAAAACAAGGGTTTTGGTGAGTTTTGTGGAGTGATGATCATTTCCAATACAAAGGATTATGGAAAGCTTCCTTTGGTCAACAGTCAGAGTCATTTATTATTGTTCCCATACATCAGGCCTAGGCAGGGGACAGGCCAGCAAGGCATAAAGGGGCTGAGAAATTCAGTTTACCTGGACCAAAGAAGACATGAAGGGGCACTGTGGTAGAAGATAAGACTTTTAGGGCAGCCAGCATGGCAAGGTGTGGAGGGGCCTTGGACTTAGCAAAGAAACAGGAGATGTGGGGATATGATTAAATCTTGGTGGAAAAGGAAGATGCATCTGAAAGTGATCTCCAGCTAAGTTGGAGGGAGAAGAGTGAATCATGAAGATGAGCATCAGACTTTGAGAAGCTTGGGGAAGAGGCGTAGATCGGGTATAGTGAAGGATTGTAACAGGAGCCTCTTGGGAGATTGTCTGGGAGAGAGTAGATGGGGGTGGGGGGTGGGGCTGGCAAGGCCTAAGGCAAAGAGAGAAGGCAGTGAGGGCAGGGCCTAAATGGAAAGAGTTAGGCAGAGCAGCCTTTGCAGGATTAACATAAGTGACGGTTCTTGTCTCTTGTTTCTGCTTCATTTTGAAGTTTTGACAGATCTTCTAGATGCAATGCACAATCTTAGAGAAAAATTCGACATTGAATCTCATTGTCATTGTACTAACAAACAAAGCATACAAGTTGGGAAAATTCCTGCAATGAATGGAGTGTCTCAAGTGAGTCAAACATCTTTCATTATTAAAATAAAATTCATTGTTTAGTATGAACTTTCATCATCTTAAGCCCATATTTATGACACTTGTGGAATGAGATACATTTTCGGAATTATTAAGTAAGAAAATATAACCTTAGGGCAGCTATGTGGCTCAGTTCACAGAGAGCCAAACCTAGAGATGAGTGTTCCTAGGTTCAAATCTGGCCTCAGACACTTCCCAGCTGGGCGATCCCCCATTGCCTAGCCCTTACCGCTCTTTTGCCTTAGAACCAATACACAGGATTGATTCTAAAAAGGAAGGTAAGGGTTTAAAGAAATGGGCTTGGGGGGAGAAGGAGGAAAAAATGTAACCATTAATGTTTAACTTGTTTAACAATTGGAGATACTTTTAATAAATATTAATTGTTCTGCCCTGTAGGTTTTGCAGAATGTTCTTAATCACAGTAATAAAATTTCTCTGTGCATGCCTGAGTCTCAGCAACAGAATTCCCCTCAAAAGTCTGAGACTAATGGTAATACCAGCCCAGGGAGTGATGTAAGCACAGACAGCAAGCTAACTCCTCCAGAATCCCAGTCCCCACTACACTGGCTAGCAGATCTTGCTGAACAAAAAGCCAGAGAAGAAAAGAAAGGTAATTGTACTTAATTACATTGGGGGCTGGAAGAGGGGGATTGACATATACCATTCATTTTCTAGAGTAAGCATTTGTCTTTTATTAATGTGCTGTTTTGCATTTCAATATATTTCTGCTCTAAGAGCCTTCCTCTGGTGGCATTAACACCTGGTTCAAGACTCATTTATAATTGAGTGTACTAGAAAGGGCTGCTGGTAGATTAACAAAACACAGGCTATGGATGTTTAGCTGTGACATCTTGTCATAGGTACAACCTACACCATATGCCTGAGATATTGAGGAAAGGCTTTTCGTGGTCCGTATGACTACACCCTTCTTGTGAGGTATTTTCAGGTTTTCAAGTGCCAACAGCAAGTGATCCCACCATGCATAGTGTCAGTTTGATATATCCTTTTATATGCCCCATTAAAAAGCTTGCAAAATAATTCAATTTCAGAAAACAAAGACTGTCCTCTTGGAAAACACATGAAAGAAGAAAGAGATCATGATGCCACCGATTCTCCAAATGGCAAAACTTCACCTGCAGTGTCCCAGAATAACGAACAAGGATCCACCTTACGGGACTTGCTGACCACCACAGCAGGCAAACTGCGTCTGGGCTCTACAGACGCAGGCATCGCTTTTGCTCCAGTTTATTCTACAGGAGCCCCAGTGAGTTTATTGACAGATGACTTGGCATTTTTCAGGGCCTTAGAATTGAATTGAAGTGGACACTTGTGTCTGAAGAATGAGGCAATGAACTGAATTGCCCTCTTGGTGTTTCTCTGGAGTGAAATAATCAGTAAAATGAAAAACTCTTAAAAGATCACTTCTATTTTGTGTTTTGCATTGGTTTGTTTTAACTTGGAGAATGGAAACTGTTTTCTTTTTTCTTTTTTTTTTTTTAGAATCATCCACTTAACTCCTTTAACTATTTGCGCCAAAAGGGATACAATTAATTGTAATGTTTATAGTCACCTTATTGACATTGAGCCCTAATTGTTCTAGATATATTTCAAAATATTTTCTCTCAAAATGAACATTTTAAAGAAAGTGTTTTAATGATGTACATATTTGCTTTTTTTTTTTATACTTTTAATGAAGAGTGGCAAAAGTGGAAGGACTGTGCCGAACATCCTTGATGACATCATTGCTTCAGTTGTAGAAAACAAGATTCCACCAAATAAAACCTCAAAGATAGAAGAAGGAGGAGGAAAAGGAGGAGGAGGAGGTGAAGGTGAAGGTGAAGGTGAAGGTGAAGGTGAAGGTGAAGGTGAAGGTGAAGGTGAAGGAGGAAAACTTGAAGATGGCCAACAGACTGTCCTGGATGAAGGTGATCATTTGTCTGAGAATGTGCCCCACTCATGGATGTGCGAGAAACATGTCTTATGGTTGCAAGATCACAAGAATAATGACAACTGGAAGCTTTTCAAACAGTGCTGGAAACAAGGACAGGTAGGTATTTCTTAGCATGGCAAGCTCTAGTCCAGAAACTACTCTGGAAATACAGCTAGGTCTGGATCCAGGTGATGGGCAGTCTAGACCATGCAGCTAGACCCATCTAACAGTGAGGAAACAAAGCTGCCAAAACACCGTTACAATCTCTGGTCAATGATATCTGGCCAGGTTTAGTTGAAGTAGTATTAGAAAATTCAATTCTATGAATTTTAAGGCTAGTTCTGGCATCAGAGGCATCATGACATAATAGAAAGAGGACTGACTTTGGAGCCAGAGGGTGAGGGTTCTTCTCATTACTGAGCCCATCAGTCCACCTCTGGCAGGTGCTTTCCTTGTTTGTAAAAGTGGGCCAGGTGGTCTGGGGGATGATCTCCAAATTTCCTTCTAGCTCTAAATCTGGGGTCCTCCTCCTTCCTAAAAACGCTAGCTAGTAGATTTCTTGCTGTTATTATTGTCAGATGTTGTAAAATATAAACATTTAGGTGGAATAAGTATATAGGGGAATGATGTGTAGAGCCTTCAAAAATGTATTTGTAGGAAAACCTTGAATGGCAGACTTCTCTTGCATAATGTACCTTTAGATCAGTGATTCCCAAAGTGGGTGCTACCACCCCCTGGTGGGTGCTGCAGTGATCTAGGGGGGCATTGTTCAGGTCTTTTTAATACTTTTAGAAAATAGCAGTTTGGACTATTTTAAGAATTCTTAGTACAAATTTTCCATTATTCTTGCACATCCCCTTGCTTTTTTTTCTGGGCATTAACAACTAACATGAAGTATGAAGTGAAACCAAGTGAGAGTTAAAAAGGAAATCACTTGTGTAATAAGCTGTAGTTAATAATGTTGTTATCTGGTAGTGAAACCTGATTATCTATTTATGACAAAATGCCTGTCTTGATTTTTTGTGAAGCTAGATGGATTGTTATTTTAGCCCAAGGGAATGATCCCAAGAGCAGAATTCAGTTGAATAAATTTCTAGGATTTAGTCTCCTTATATGTTAGTAGAGTTGAATGAAGAATTTTCCTTTTGTGACTTCTTCCATGAATAATAAACTCTTGAGTTGTGTAGCTTTTAGAGAATCTCATCTGAACTATTCAGATGTTTAGCAATGCAGGTGCCAATTTCAGAAGTTTAAGTGCTCAGTAGAGGCCGACCTTGGAAGATTTTTGGGAGAGTGCTTTCTCTTTCCCACTTTTCATTGAGAAGAGTTTGGAAGTGATTCTTTTGGCTAATCTCAGAAGGGGAAAAAATTGGATTTTGGTCTAGTAGTTCTTAGCAAGAGAATGCCTATTGCCACCTGCTTCTCTTCCTTGCTTTTCTCCCTCACAATACTTTGTATTTATTTTGTATAAACAGACAAGAGTTGTTTCCAACAACAAAATAAAAGCTCATTTGGGGGGCAAAGACTGACATATTTTTGAGTGGGTCTCCAGTAGCTGGCACATTTCCTGGTTCCTCAGTACGTAAATAAGTGTGTTTTGCTTGCTGACATTGAATTTTAATATTCCAGGCTTCTAAGACATTTTGTATCATTAGGATACACCCTTAAGGAGATGACATTTTTATCCACTATCATGTATGTAAAGAGAAAGAAAAATGATGCATATTTATTAAGTCCTTTCTGTTTACTAAGGGTTTTTCTTCAGTATTGAGGCAAATATAAATCCTTACCTTCATTATGAAGCATCAATATTCTTAGAAAAAGGAAGAAATAATAGGAGCTGCTTTCTCAAATTTAGAATATCTTTGGTAGACATACTTGCAAAATGCGGGTCAGAAGTACTGAGCAGTTGAAATTAGGATTTAACTATAAATTGTGTGTTTGGGCTTATGTTTTGAGTTCTCTTTGGTTCTAATTTTTTTTTTCTCCTTTTTTGATAACCAGCCAGTAGTGGTTTCTGGCGTGCACAAGAAAATGAACATCAGCTTGTGGAAAGCAGAGTCAATTAGTCTTGACTTTGGAGACCACCAAGCAGATCTCCTGAACTGCAAAGACAGCATAATTTCAAATGCCAACGTTAAAGAATTCTGGGATGGTTTTGAAGATATTTCAAGTATGTGATTTCTCATTGTTATTTTGTTATTGTTAAGTAGAGCTTCAAAAGTGAAAAAATTGCAATTTAGAGATACTTCTAGAAGATAGTTAAGTTTGGGGCAACATATAGATTGAAATAGTGTTGACTACAAAAATGGGGAATTAGGAGTTCTGAATTCTAATTCTTGCTGCACCTATAACTACTTATGCTGTCTCTTTTACCAAATCATTTTAGTGCTCTGTGCCTCATTTTTTTCACTTTTATGTTGGGAGTGATATTAAAATTATTTCCTCAAATGAAATAATAAAAGTAAGAAATGTATTTTGGGGAAGTAAAAATCACTTTATAAATGTATAGTCTTATTGTTCATAATAAGTAAAAAGCTAAAGAGAATCCTTTTAAAGAGAATTCTTTTAAAGAGATTTTGTGATGTCATGATTTTATAGAATCATAGGAAATATAATGTGCTTTGTTAAAAAACCTTCTAGAGCAGTGATGGGCAAACTTTTTAGAGAGGGGGCCAAAGGAAAGGAAATGCTCATCTGTCAGTCTCTTTCTAAGGCAACTCTTTCGAAGTTTTGTTGTATCGTATCCTACTCATTTTATTCATCAGATTAGGAATAATGTCGGTCAGCCAGATAGAACATTTCAGGGGGCTGCATCTAGCCCACGGGCTGTAGTTTGCCCATCACTGCATTAGAGAATTAAGGATCCTGATACTCAAAAAGCATTTGTGGTTCCTAAATGCCCAGTACTATACAGTAATAAGAATATAACTTGTTCATAGTCTTTCCTGCCTCACTACTTCATTGGTGAAAACAAAAAGGCAGCTCAGTTTGTTTTTGATCATTTCTGCATTCGTTACAGAACGGCAAAAAATTAAAAGTGGAGAAACGGTTGTTTTAAAATTGAAAGACTGCCCTTCAGGAGAAGACTTCAAAACTATGATGCCAGCAAGGTAGCGTGTCATATGAAACTTTAGTGCTTAATAGTAACATTAGGGATTGGCTTCAGGTATAAGATAACCTCTTGCCAATAGGACATTTAGGAAGAAGGCGGTTTCTGTAATGAAAAGGCTCTACCCCATTAGCCTCAGTAAAGGCAAAGGGGAATTACTCCCCGAAACTTCTTATTTTCACAAACCTGGTTGTATTTTTTCTATTGATGTTTTTAAACCCTTACCTTCCATCCTAGAATCAATACTAATTATTGGCTCCAAGGCAGAAAGAGTGTTAAGGGCTAGGCAATGGGGGTTAAGTAACTTGCCCAGGATCACACTGCTGGGAAGTATCTGATTCCATCTCTAAGCCTGGCTCTTAATACACTGAGCTATCCAGCTGCCTCCACAAACCTGGTTTTTGAGGGCTATCGTTGCTTCATTGGATTTTACTAATGCTATGATTTCGGGGGGGAACTAATAATCCAAATTGGTGTGATCAGATTAAAGATCATCCAGGAAAGTTGTCTTTGATCCCTCCTCCTCTGTGTGTTACCAGTTGTATAGCCCTTAGACCTAATCAAAGTCGAGGGAAAATGTTGCCTGATATGACAAAGATGGGCCTCCAGATAAGCCTTCTTTTCATGGAGTTCTTTGCTTCTAGGTTTGTCATGGAAGTTGCTTGAGATACTGAGATCGAAAGCACTTTGAAAATTTTAAATTCCCAAAAAAATCTCAACTATTCTAATTTTCCAGATATGAAGATCTGTTTAAAAGCCTGCCACTGCCAGAATACTGTAATCCTGAAGGAAAATTTAATTTGGCCTCCCATTTGCCGGGGTTTTTTGTTCGTCCAGATCTAGGACCTAGGCTGTGTAGTGCATATGGTAAGTATCCCTCACTACCAAAGAGCTATGGAACTTTTACAGAAATATATGGTCAAATCCTTTGGCAATTTCCATTTAATAAAATGATGTTATAAATGTCTTTGTTATTGTATGGCTTTGCCCCCAATTTTGTTACATTCATCATTAGCTCAGTATCAAAGTTAGAAAACAAATGTTTGCCTTTTGAGTTTTCTCCATACTTAGAATTTTATGATTTTTATATTCTGTTAGAAATATTATTTTTAATGTCCCAAATTGTGTACTGTGACTAAATATAATGAAAGTTAAATGTATGGAGTAGAATGAATATAATACTTTTTAAATTTCAACCTTTTGTTGTTGAGTGTTCCTTTAGGTACAAGTTGAATTAATTAGACCCAATGCATGAATAATTGAGTAGCTATGAAGTGGATTTGGAAGATTATATTTTTATGCTTGAGTAGAGGTATAAAAATTAAGTGTCTTAAGAAAATTCAAATCTTATTTCAAACACAGGTGTGGCTGCTGCTAAGGATCATGATATAGGAACAACAAATCTCCATATCGAAGTTTCTGATGTTGTTAACATTCTAGTTTATGTTGGCATAGCCAAAGGAAATGGAGTCCTCTCAAAATCAGGTACAGAAACCTTTTTTGAACAGAGAACCCAGGTTTTTTTGGCTTATGGCTGAGTACCCAACCACAGATGTGTAGCACTTGAAGGTTAACTGGGTTTTTTTTTAATACCTTATTATCTCATCTGGTCCTGACCCCAACCCTAGAAGGTAGTAGGGTATTATTCCCCTCATTGGATAGATTAGGAGACTAAGTGATTTGTTCATATTCTTACAGTAAGTCATTGTCATGTAGAAGGAAAATCTGAACTTGGGTCTCTATTCTACTTCCAAGCCAGTTTTTCTACTATACTGCATTGACTTTCTATTTATTCCACCAATCAAAACCCAGCTTTTGTATTAACAGCAATAAATGCAAAGAAAATTTTTGAGAAAGGAACAATTTTCACACATTAGTGGAGTATAATTATGCATAATGTCATTTCTCATTTATTTTAGTTCATTTTAACACCAATCTTCATTGATTTTTATGTTACTTGAAAGCATGAATAAGATTTAGGAAGGATGCACATGGAGACACCATTTCAATAGCATACTGTATGGAAAACAGCTTTGACTTATGTGTCATGCTATCTAGACTCTCATCCTGACTCTGCTTTGGACAAATGATTTAACCCACTGGAGCTAGGGAAGGTAGTTCCAAGCAACAGGGAGTCATCAGCAAAGGCTTCATGGAATTGGTGCTTCTTGAGCTGAAGGAAGGAAAGTAAGCGGTCTCAGAAGACAGAGATAGGAATGTGGTACCTCCTCGGTGAGTGCAGAAGCATGAGGGACGGGTGGTGTATTGCAAAGGCCTGTTGGGTGTGTAGCTGGGTATCGGAAGAGGCTGTGACCAGGCTGTGTAGATATTTTTTTATAAAGGTTCTCAGGAGCCACTGGAATTAGAGTAGGGTGGAGATATCAGCTTTATGCTGAAGGGGAAAGTCACTTCTGTAGCTTGGTGGGGGATGGTGGGGGAGAAATGATACAGAAACTCAGTAGGAGGTCCAGGCAAGAGGCCATGGAGTGAAGGTTACATTAAAGTGGTGACTATAAAGAGAGAGAAGAGGGTGGCCAAAACAATGTTTGCCAGCTAATGGGATCATGGAGGAGATGAGAATGCCTCCCAGCACCTTATGAATCAGACAGACCAGGATGGTGGCCCTCATAAGAGTAATAGGAAATTCAGAATTTTTGAGGAAAGCTAAGTTTGAAATAACCATTCATGCAGGTTGATGACTGAATCGTTCAAATGAATTAAAATTATTTGAATCATGAAACCTGTATGTAGATGGAGTGAAGTCACCAAGAGAGTGTAGAGAGATCAAAGGCCCAAGACCGAACATTGGGGCTCACCACCAGGGACAGGGTCGAATGAGCCAATAAAAGAGACTTAAAGGAGCAGGAGGAAAGGGGGAATCAAAGAATGGGACCTGAGAAAAGACTATCCAATTTGACATGTACGAGATCAGTGAACATTTTAGAAACAGCAGTTTCAATTACTAAGAAGCTTGGAGGCTAGATTGCAAAAATGTTTGCAAATTGAGAGAGAAGGAAGAATGGAGGCAACAAACCTAGACTGCTTTTTCTGGGAGTTTGTTGAGAAGGAGAGGAAGATAGCTTGTGGAGAGATGGGGAAGTTTGGGTGGGATTTTTGAATATTTATAGACTCCTGAGAAGAAGCTAGTAAATAGCAAGAGACCAACATTGGGAAGGATTCAGCAGGAGGAATTGAAGAGGCAGTCTTAAGAGGGTAGGTGGGATAAAGGGACCACATAAGAGGAATTGACTGTGAGAAGAGACACTTCATTTTTAGAGTTTGGAGGAAAGGACAGCTGATAGGGATGCTCCTTGTATTTAGAATTTATCATCATTTTTATAACAATGTACACAATCTTAACCATACAGAAATAACAAAGTATTTGATTTTTTAAAATCCCTGGAGTTATTATAATTATAACAAAATATCTTATGAGGTGGGTAGGTTTATTCTTTTTTAAATTCATTCATTTTAAACCCATACCTTATGTATCAGTTCTAATACAGGAGAGCAGTAAGAGCTAGGCAATCAGGGCTAAGTCACTTAACTTGCCTAGGGTCACACAGCTAGGAAGTATGTGAGTTTAAATTTGCCCTCCGGTCTTCTTGTGACTCCAGGCTTGGCACTCTATCCATTGTGTTACCTATTCTTGACATTAAGTTTCTCAAAATACAAGATATCATTGAAAAGATTCTCATTTTTTTTGTTAACATTAAAAAAAAATTTTTTTTTAACCCTTAACTTCTGTGTATTGGCTCCTTGGTGAAAGAGTGGTAAGGGTAGGCAACGGGGGTCAAGTGACTTGCCCAGGGTCACACAGCTAGGATGTGTCTGAGCCCGGCTTTGAACCTAGGGACCTCCTGTCTCTAGGCCTGGCTCTCAATCCACTGAGCTACCCAGCTGCCCCTTCATTTATTTTTTCATCCTCTACGCAAGTTTAGAAGGTCTCCAAGTTACAGTGTTTACACCCTATTTCACGTGAATAGGATATTGTGTGTATTTCTTGGATAAGCCAAAGATTTCTTTATTCACCCTTAGCCAAAACATTATTAGAGTTTTTAAATTCAAACCTTATTTCTCAGGAGACCAGTTTAATTGTTCTTAAAGGCAAAGTATGTTATCTACAGCAAGTGAGTTCCTTTTCCATTCTTCTAGAGAAATATCTAGGTCTTAAATTGATTTTGTAAGATTAATATGTAGTCTTCGTTCTTTCTATTTCATTGGCAGAATTGCTGTATATTAAACGTATTTTAATTATCATCTACAGCTCTTTTTTTGTAAATGTAACCACCTCTTTCTAAGTCAGGCACTAATTTGAGGGCCTTTCACTGATTTATTTAGCAAGATTTTCAAAAATATCCAACAAATACACATTTTCCTGAAGGATTTTTGAACACAAAAGGAATTCTCTGCATTACTTTCAAGATTGTTCTGATTTTACTTCCTTCTGACATTCTTTTCATTTCTGTGCATTGTTTCTCATTTTATATTTTATTTTTTCTATTAACAAGCATTTATTTCTTCTTATACACTCCAGAGTTTAAAAAAGAGAAAGATAAAAACAAAAACCTACAGCTCACTGTTTCTAAATATTCTTGATTGTCTGTGAAGCAGGAGTTGAGTCTGAGATATAGGAGCCAAAGTTTAGGAGTGGTGTTTGTGTTCACCTGCATTTAATCTAGCTATTTATTGAGTTCCATTATGTTATCTCTCCATTTCAATTGAGAACTTCTTGACCAGACCTCTTGATATTGTATCCTAGAGTAGTCTCTCAGCTCACCTCCAACCTTTTCTTAGAAAAGTTTCCATCCCACTATCAGGACCAATCCAGGAGTTACCTTTCAAGCTGTCACCGGAGCTGCCTGTGTAAAAATGCACATGTAAACAATTTTCATTCACCCCAAAGGGGTTTGATCCATATTAATATAGAATTTTTATTGTTTGAGGGAATCATCATGCTGTGTGCTTTCTATATTCATATTTCAGAAAGAACAAAAGTTGGAGGACTTTAAAGGCGTGGAGCTCGCCTGAGTCAATCATTTAATGGATGGTTTTGGAAGGCTGATGTGAAGAAGGTTTAGAATCGTCTCTGTATGAAGCCCAAGAGGCTAGCACTAGCGTAGCAGGTCAAGGAAAACTTCTTAACCCTGAGAAGAGTCTCTTTGTCAGCCCAAAATGGAGATACCATGTGTCTGTTGATACTGGGGGCTCTTATTCAGGCATTCCAGGCTCCATTGTCTTCCCAGTCACCCAGCCTGCAACCTAGACATCATCTTCAACTCCTCACTCATAGCCCCTTCTCTCCTCCTGTCACCTCCCCCACTCACATTGGGGATGCGCCAGCCGCAGGTCTGGCCTAGGTGCCTTCCTGTACCCATTGAGCAAACTCCTCTATTTGCCTGCTGCTGGAGCCCTTCAGCACCCAGTCCTTCTTCCCTTTCTGAGCTCAGATCCCATCTTCCTTCTGAGATTACCTCCAAATTACCCTATATCTGGCTCTTTCAGACAGAATTCCCTTGATGTTGTCTTCCCCATTAGACTGCTCCTGGAGGGAAGGAACTGTTCTGCTTTTGTTTTGTTTCTGGCCTTTGTGGTGTTCTCGGTGCTTAGACCAGGGCCTAGAATATCACAGGTATGTGCTTAAATAAGTACTTGTGGCTTGGCCCGACCTCCTGATTTTATGACTAAACAATCTATAATATGAAAACCTCTCAACCTGTTGATGAATGCTTCTTCCCTGGAGTTTTGTTATCTTTGATGACATTTAAAACGAGGACCTTTTCAGGGCTCTGGAGGAAGTTGTTTTAACTTCTTCAGGATCTTCTTTTTGAAGTGAGGCCTTCAGGATTCCGGCTACAGGTCTTTTTCTTTGCTAGTTATTGCAATTTCTAACTACTAAAGCCATTGTTTTTCTCTGACTACACGCCCTTTCTCCCTTTGTGGGATTCTCATTTGTCTTTAGTCCCCTAGCCTAATCCTCGCTGCTGGAGATCTCTGTGACTACTCTAAAGCCCCCTGCATCTTCTGGGTCTAGTGTGAACAGCCTGAGGCTCCCTCTCTTCCCCCCAAGGGGACTTTCTCTGGGGCTAGGGCTGGAACAACTACTCTGTGCCCGCATGTTCATTTTCAACAATCTGGTGCTTCATTTCTGGAAAGACAAAATTGGAATATTTTACTTTCTTCAATAAGTGATAGCAAAGAACTTCAGACAGAGGACATTCTCCTTCCCTCTAGCATGCTCAGGTGGGATCATTTAAAGCTGTTTTGCCTGTAATTTGCTAAATATTTTCACTGTATCAGTCATTCTGGTCAGCACCATCTTTTATCATGTCAAATAGGGCCTTTGACACTTAGAAGTTGAATAAGCCATCTCATGGGATACAGGGAATCCTCCTTTGAAATATGATAGGTATGGTTTTTGGGGGGAAATGATTTGGCTTATTTTAAGCCTCTAGTTATCACTGGGGATGAGGGGAGAATGTTATGTCCTGCCAACATCTCTTCTGTGTGTACACTTTGAAGATGTGTCCATTTACTAGGCTCAGAGTACTCTCAGCTAAAGCAACCATATAGTCAAATGGAGGAGTCTTTCCTCTGCCATTAATGGCACAAACCATCCATTGTGATAAGGAATTTGGGTAACTTTGCATTTCTTTATTTTTTGCTTCATTATCTCTCTCTACCTGTCCTTCAAAGCACAACTTTGAAAAGAAAAGAAAAAGAAAAGCTTAACCATCCTATTTCACCTCTCCAGTGAACTTCTCTTCAGGATGCTTATTTATCCATAACAGAGAGGAGATTTCCCGTTGTTTTTTTTTTTGTTTTTTGTTTATTTGTTTGTTTGTTTGTTTTAAGTAGAATTAAAGCAAGATGCAAGTTAAAATCTGGCCTTAGAAGCTAGCTGGGTGACCCTGCACAAGTTGTTCAGCCTGTCCACTCAGTTTTTCATACATCTCGTGGGTATAAGTGTCTCCCTCATAAAGTTCTTGTGAGGGTCAGCTGAGATGTCCATTAAGCACTTTGCAAATCTTAAAAACAACATATAAATGCTGACTTGATTAGTAGTTGTTTCACACCACCAAGAAATTTCTCTCTGAGCTCCCACTTGCTGCGTTTAAATACCACAAAAAGACACTTGGCCTCCTCAGATCGATGCTCTGGTGATACTTGCAGCCTAGTCAAGGGGCCCTCCCCACCGAGGTAGAAGAATAGGTGCCTTTGCCCTAGCGATCTTACTTCTGTCAACTGAATTGAGTTTTGTCTTTGAAAGGCCACATTCATGCAATTGTGCATACACGTGTCTCACAGTCCGGGCTTCGTATAATCGGTGACCTATTGAGAGTGTCTCACGCTTTGGAAAGCTGACTTGATCCCATCCCAAAACCTGCCCACCTTTCCCATAAGGTGGTGGTGAAAATCCAGCTGGAGGATATAGATAACTAAGGGAATGTGCTGGAAAGAATGTGCTCTTCACAGGAACAGCCTGATTCTCTGGGCCTGTCTCAGGTGCTTGTAGTACTTGGCATTTGGCTTGAAGACATGTAGCCACTCTAATAGAGGTATGGGGCTGGAGGAGTTCTGGGCACCATCTCTCAATGCTAATTGAGCTGCTCCCTGGGCTGTCCCCCTCTTTACCTCACTCACTAGCCTCCCTGGCTTCCTTCCACAGAGGCCTCTAATGCCCGGATGGCTGCTGCCCTGCTTCCTTGCTTACCTTCCTCTTGCACCAGCTGGTCTTATACGGCCTGACTTGTGTATGGTCTCCCCCATTCCAGTTGGGGCTCCTAGAGTGTAGGGACTCACTTTTTATCTTTCTTTGTATTCCCAATACCTGCTGCCTGGTTTGCCCTCTTAATGAGAACTTCCTAGACACCCCAAGGCATTAATTATGCTAAGGAGGCTCAGTGGACTTCAGCAGGAACAGCAAGAGAGGCCCTGGCCTTCCCACATCTGCCCCCTCACCTTTGGGCCTCCATGAGGAGCCCGGGGAGGACTCTAATCACTGAATAAGAGTTAACACCGAGAACTGGTTTGCCAGCCTGTGGCAGAGCCAGTGAGAGAGAATGCGCTGTGGGAGGGACTCAGATTATTCCTCAGGATTTAAGCTGAAGTTTAGAGCGGCAAAAATGCCTGACTCGTAATCTGGAGAACATTCCTGCCCTCTAGTTTCCTGTTCTGGCTAGATTACCGCAAATCTGAGTGTTTGAGAATTGCAGGAAACACGAGAACGGGCCCCCTCCTCAGACACGTGCTCTTGGCCAGTCAGTCAGCATTTAGGGGGCAGATGCCCTGTGCCAGGCAAGAGGAGCCAAAGGGACTGCCCCTGGAGAGGGTTTTGTGCAGGCAGGCTCCGGGGAGTCCTCATCTGTAAAATAAGAGGCTTGGGCCATCCAGCTCTAAATGTCTGTGTCTGGGGACTAGTGTCACCTGTGGCCCTGCGGCTTCAAGGCTCTCCATTCCTCAGAGCCTGGACAGCACCATTGGGAGGGTGCTTGTTGGGCTGCTTGTGTTGGCTTCCTTCAGACTCTCATTGGTAATGGCTACATGCAGCTTCCTGAAAAAGTCCTTTTTAGAGAAAGACATGCTTTTCTCTACTCCCACTTTTCTAAAAACCCAATTGTGCTGAGATGGACGGTGGTGGTTTTGGTGCCTCTTGCCAAAGGTCTTGCTCAGACGTCATCTCCATTTTATTTCTGTTCCTCTCTGGCATGTGAAGGCACACCAGCTAAAGGAGCTGACCTTTGTCCATGAGGGAGCATCAGTCACTGAGCACCACAGATTTGAGGCCTTGCTGCCAGGTCCGAAGTCCCCTCCATAGTCCCCAGTGTGGCAGTGTCCTTCCTCAGACCCTGGCCCTAGAGCTGATTGTGTTCTTGTGAGCCTTGAAAGCCCTCTCCATGTTTCAGGAATACTCAAGAAATTCGAGGAAGAAGACCTGGATGATCTTTTGAGGAGAAGGCTGAAGGACTCAACGGAAACTCCCGGTGCTCTGTGGCACATCTACGCAGGCAAGGATGCAGACAAGATAAGGGAGTTTCTTCAGAAGGTATGTGCACCAGCTTTCTGAGTCAGGAGGCTGCTGGGGTGGAAAGAAGGGATTTTGGGGAGAGGCTGACAGGTGGGCAGGAGGCACCCAAGTCTCAAGAATGAGACTCAGTTGTTGTTTTTTTTTCTTTACAACTTCTTGTAACATTATGATTGGACTTCTTAAAATAGCTTTTAGATTGTTTTAAGAAAAGTTAAAATTAGAAGCTTGGAAATTTGAAGACAAAAGTCTGAACCCATTTTCTTGCTCTTGACTTTCCCTGTTTTGTAATAGGGGTTTTAATTGACAGTCTCTTCCTAAGGATGTAACTCTCCTGGTCCTCCTCCCCACCTCCCCTTCCTTATGGGCTAATTTGTTGATGAGCAAAAAAAAGTCTCCCTTGGATGGGGACTGGTGGAAGGAACCTAGAAAGGCCGGTGAGGGTATTTTGTTTGTATGTTTTCACCTTGCATATTGGCCTGGAAACAATGTCTTTGCGGCCTTTGGGTATGGTTGCTCTTGGTTCCGTGTACTCTAGGCCAGAGACATCCCTCAGGATTCTGGCCGGGGCCCCTGCTCTCTCGACGGGATCTCATCGGCTCCCAAGGATTTAATTACCCGCTTGTAGACTTGATGATTCTCAAGTCTCCCTGGCTTGTCCCCGTGTCCCTGCTGACCTCCAGTAGACATCTTAAATTAGACCTGTCTGAAACACAACTCATTAACATGATGAAATAATAGTTGTAGAAAGCACCTCGCCCCATGCCTGGCATACAGCAGACACAGGCATGCTTGTTGCCACCTCCTTTCCTCCCAGGCCCTCGGGGGTATATCCCAGCCATCTCTCTCTCCCTGTCAAGAGCCAGGCTGTTGCCAAGGCCTGTCAGTTTCCCCCTTGCACCCTCTCTTACAGCCCATCCTTTCCTCTGCTCAGGCCCTCATCCCCTCGGGCTGGGGGGTGGGGTGGGGGTGGGGAGCAATCCACCTGATTGAAGGCTTTTCACTCCCATCCATCCACCATTCAGCCACTGAAGTGATTTTCCAAAAGCAAAGGTTCTGCGCACGCATGCACACTCGCACTCCATTGGCTCCCTGGTACCTCCAGGATCAAATAAATTCTCTGTTTTGCATTCAGAGTCCTTCTTTTCTAGCCTCCTTATACTGTCCTGGGTTAGCCCACCAACACTGACCTCCCAGCATTTCCTCCAACAAGGCTCCACCTCTCAACTCATGTATCTTCTGTTGCTTCCTTCAAATCCCAGCCAGAATCCTGCCTTGTCCATGGAGCTCTCCCCAGCCCATCTCATGCCAGGGCCTTTCTTTTAGGCATGATTTCCTGCTTATCCTGTCCAGAGCTTGCTTTGTAAAGGTTTGTTTGCATGTTGGCTCTGTGATTGGGAGCTCCTTCAGGGCAGAGCCAGCCTTTGGCCTCTCTTTGTATTCTCAAGCTTTAGCCCAGTACACATAGTAGGCACTTAATTTATGTTCATTGACTGCTTTACAATAGAGAGTCTTGTTCCAGTTAACTTTATATCTGATTGGTGGTGAAGAAGCTTGTCAAGCCAAGTAAAATGTCATTTGGAAACATATAACTAAATACATCAAAATTCAATAGAGTAATGTGAGTAAGTGTTTTTAGGAGTCAAAACTCTGTACTGGGGTATCATTCTTAGGAGTAGCCTTTATTTGAATTTGGTTACTACATATGCTAGGAAAATACGCCACTGGACTGAGGATATGAATAATACCTTGACCTAAGATATTAAAAGACAGAAAGTGAAGAAACAGACCAATTTGTTTCTAAATGTCACCTTTGCAGGGGATTCGTCCAAACCTTCCTTTTTGCACTCACGTTTTCTCTTTCTCACTCACTCATTCACTCTCTCTCTTGTTAATCATGATAATATTATGGTTCTGATGTGCCTCACCTGAAAGGTTTGTCACTCTGATAAATCTCTTGTTCTGCCACCATCAATGGCAGTCATCTTCCACACTTGGGAGGATCTCTGGTTCTGCTGGTGTCCATACATACCCAACCTCCACTGACACAGACCTTCTGTATTCATTTGTGTGCATTTTAAATTAAAGGTTGAAAACTCCTACCTCTAACAGTTGAACTTAAATCATTAGTTGTTGAAAGGTATTAGCTAAAATAGCAACAACTCTTCTGGTTTTAGAGCATTAGTGATGTACAGACCAGCTACATAGCCCAATGATGACTCATTTAGAGAACAGTGTTTACTAGGATAAGGCAGTATGTTTAAGGCATCGGTTTTGATGAAGTGATCCTATTTTTAGTGGATTACTTTGGCTAGAGACCTAGACAATGAGTCCATTGGACAGGACACCAGAGCAGAAGGAAGTAGGGAATGTGCTGTCTTCATTAGGCTTAATTGGGTTTCTATCATTTCTTTGAACCATAATCAGATTCTCCTTTTAACTTGAGACAAAACGTTTCTCAAGACTTTGCAAACATATTACTGTTGTTTTAAAGACGACTAGTTTAATCCCCTCAGCCTCCTAAGTTGGATGTGTGTGATCCATATATTATCCCACTCTCTAGATTGCAAAAGAACAAGGCCTTGAAGTTCTACCAGAGCATGACCCAATCCGTGACCAGAGTTGGTATGTGAACAAAAAACTCCGCCAAAGACTGCTTGAAGAATATGGAGTTAAAACATGCACTGTTGTCCAGTTTCTTGGTGATGCGATTATCTTACCAGCTGGTGCACTTCATCAGGTAAAAATGAAATAAAATCTCATTTCTTATGTCTGTTTCTGAGAGAACCTCTATAGAGATCATATGGATCTTTGCCTGCACAAGTGTTTTTTCAAGGCTGTTGTAATAATTATTCATCCTTCCAAGAACTACTGACAGTCGACCACTCTTCATGGCTGAGAACTGATTGAATTTGTCCCTGGCTTAAATCTTAAGCATTTTCATGAGAAGTTGAAAGAGACACATCTTAGAATTCATTTTTTAAGATACTCATACACTAAAATTGCAAGAGGAAAACAAGACAAGATTGATGGGACCAAATCTAGTTGCTCAGTGCCTGGGGAACATGAAAATCAAGAAATGAAAATACCAAGAGCAGATACTGGCCCTGCAGTGCAAACTGTAGGTGACCCATGGGAGGTAGATATTCTTGAGCACACCAGCTTCCAGACCAAGGATGCTGGTATTATATTGCACAGGTGAGGAACTCCACACAGCTCTCCTTAGTCAGCCACCCGCTGCCTGGAGTTCGACTGCATGACATTTGTTTTAAGTCTGAAAAGATGTCCCAGAGCAACTGGTCACTGGGAAGGATGAGGGATCCAAAGCCCTCAGCAGGTACAGGGGGTTGGGATATCCCTTTTGATGTCAGTCCTGAAAGGCCACATTTCCCAGATGATTTTGAGACCCTGCTTGCTAGACTGGCTTAGTTCTTCCAAGATGCAGGCACAGACAAACAGACCAACAGAGAGTTGTTTGTGATCAAGACTTTCTTGCACACAGATGTGGTGAGAGTCTATGGACAAAAATCATTCTGACAGTGTAGCCACTATTGCTTCCTATTTTTTTTTAAATATTTATTAATATTCATTTTTAACATGGTTACATGATTCATGCTCCTACTTTCCCCTTCACCCCCCGCACTCCCCCCACCCATAGCCAATGCGTATTTCCACTGGCTTTAACATGTGTCGTTGTTCAAGACCTATTTCCAAATTGTTGATAGTTGCCTTGGTGTGGTAGTTTCGAGTCCACATCCCCAGTCATGTCCGCATCAACCCAAGTGTTCAAGTAGTTGTTTTTCTTATATGTTTCCTCTCTTGCAGTCCTTCCTCTGAATGTGGGTAGCATCTTTACCATAAATCCCTCAGAGCTGTCCTGGGTCATTGCATTGCTGCTAGTACAGAAGTCCATTACATTCACCTTTACCACAGTATATCAGTCTCTGTGTACAATGTTCTTCTGGCTCTGCTCCTTTCACTCTGCATCAGTTCCTGGAGGTCTCTCCAGTTCACATGGAATTCCTCCAGTTTATTATTCCTTTGAGCACAATAGTATTCCATCACCAGCATATACCACATATTTGTTCAGCCATTCCCCAGTTGAAGGACATACCCTCATTTTCCAGTTTTTTGCCACCACAAAAAGTGCAGCTATAAATATTTTCGTACAAGTCTGTTTATCTATGATCTCTTTCGGGTACAAACCCAACAATGGTATGGCTGGATCAAAGGGCAGGCATTCTTTTATAGCCCTTTGAGCATAGTTCCAAATTGCCAGCCAGAATGGCTGGATCATTTCACAGCTCCACCAGCAATTATTGCTTCCTATTTAAATATCATGTGGAGTCATTGAGATGAATAATCATATTTACCCTGACTAGTTAAACTCTCACCTGTCATTTACAATACAGTAATAAAATCTAATCCCTAGGACCTTAGGATAGATAAACACATTGTGTTGCTGTAAGAAAAGAAAGAAAAAAGCAATAATTTTTCATTTATCCATAATTGGCAGTGGCTTCAGGGACTGTTTCTCTGCCTTTAGTTTTGAAAACTCGTGAGCCAAATGTGTTCCCAGCATCTAGCAGAGGCATAATACGGCCTGGTCAGAATCCTTGCTCTGGTATTCAACCTTTGGATCCGAGGCCACTTCACCCAACACTTTTTCTCATCTGAAAAATAAGAAAAATGAAATAAAGTTCATTTTATCAAGCCCTCAGGTCCTTGTCAGCTCCAATTCTCTAATATTTCTGGATTCCTGCTCTGTATCCTTTCATAAATTTAAGAATCCTTGAGTTGGATCTAGGACTGATCTTTAGAGGCTCTCTAGTCCATTTGACAGATGAGAAAATTCTTAAGCACTAGTGATGGAATTTGAATCCAGAGCCTCTGATAAGAAATCAATGTTGTCATTTCACTATACAATAGGGCCTCTTATTAAGTCAACTCTTAAATTTGAAGTCCAAGCTGTCTTATATCCAGTTTTCCTAAATCAAGGCCCATCTTACTTAGGTAATGTGGTTATAGTGCTTAGAAATGCATTTTGAGAAGGGCCTCCATGGAACAGTCCCAAGTGTCTTCAAAGGAGCTTGATAGCTGAATTCATGATCTTTCCAAAAGATAGAAAAGAGTTTATGTATTTGGATTTTTTACCTTTTAAGACAGAGACAGGAAGAATCAGGGCTTTCCTGGCCATGCTAGAGAGACTTGTGGGAGGAACAGAAGGGGAGGAAACAATATTCTGCCACTCTTCTAAAGAAAGGCAGGGTTGACCTCAACCCCTTCTTGCACTTGGAAAGTGCTGAAAGTCCAGAATAACTCCACTAGGATTGGAGAATAGTTCTACGCAAGCAAATGGCCAGCCATGCCAGAGCAGGGAAGCCCTGTCAAACCACACAGGCAATATACACTGTGGTTCCCTCTCTGACTCTGGTGCATGAGGAATAGAGTCCTCTCCAGGTGGCACATTGATGTCCCACCAGCTCCAATCTGGGGCTTAGTCTCCTGGGGAATCTTTATTGTCCTTTTTGAGATTCAGTCAAGGACAGGGCACAGCTAGGTGACTCTGGACAGAGCTAGGCCTAGAGGAGAACAAGCCTGTTTTCAAATTTGGTCTCAGGTACTTCCTAACTGTGTGACCCTGAACAAGTCACTTAACCCCCATTGCCCAGCCCTTCCTGCCCTTCTACCTTTGAACCAATACTTAATATCAATTCTAAGACAGAAGGTGAGTATTTAAAAATTTGTTTAAAATGATTGTCTTAGTCTCCTAAAAAAAGTTAAAAGATTGTCTTTTTCGTAAAGCCATGCTCTCTGTGGTAACGTGACCCACCTATTCTTAATGCCAATTCTTTAAGGTAGGAATGAATAGGCTAGAAACTGAAAGGTGACAAAAGAGAGGACTAGAGTTCATAGAAGTATAGAAAACTTCAAAAGCGGGACTTTATCTCCTATCACTAATTGTGAGCTTAAAACACTTTCAGTCAAAATCCGTATGGAAGTTGATGTTTATTGGGAACGCAGGGCTCCTCTGGGGATGGCAACTTGCACTCCCCTCACACACTGGACTCTGTGATGCCCATGAGGGGACACAGACAGGGAAGAGAACGGCTCCTACCTTCCCTTTTTTGCCTCCTTTCTCCCGAATTAGGTTCTGGTTTCTACAAAAGCAGAGTTTCTTCTAGAACTCGGAGCAGGTCAAAGGACCTCACTCAGAAGTTTCTTAATGATCCTTTTGAGTGGTTACAAACCTGGGAGGAGGAATGCTGCCTAGCCACACTGGCAGGAACAGCACCTTGTTGTTCCATTGGGCTGATTTCTCGGTATCCCCTTCCTTCTGTCTTTTCCTCCCTTTCTCCCTCTCGCCAGATATTCTTTTTGGTTTTCCTCCAGTGAATTGGAATTTCATTTTCTCTGAATCTCAACAATACCCCCTTGAGATAACTAGAAGAAAAGTGAAAACCAACCCTGTGGTTTTTTTTTTTTTTAAATCTCAGGGCACCCCCCCCCCATCTTTAACAATTAAGAACAATAAGAGAAAATACTTAGAATGCATAGAGCCTAGAGCTTCAAAATCATCCCTTCTATGAGATTTTCCCTCTTGATGATTTCTAACTTATCCTTTACATGGCTTGTTTGTACATGTTGGCTTCCTCCATTAGAGAAGGAACTGTCTTGGCTGCTTCTGTATCCCCATCCCTTAATACAGTCCCTGGAACATGGAACATTTTTGCTAAATGCTTTTTCACTGACTGCTAAGACAGAGTGGCCTGTCTCCAAATGCAAATCCCTTTAGGTGGGAGCAGATTAATCTGAGAAGCAATTGTTCACTTGACTAAAGTCCTGAAGAGATGGTAGGCCAGAGAGTTTCCTGCTGGGATTAGGCCTCTCAGCACTCATTAGAAGTAGGCCAGAAGAATAGCTAATCATGGGGGAAGGAAGGACATCCTCGCTCGCTCTGGGCCATTGTAAGGCCTATCACTGCAATTGCTAAAAGCGGGCAGACTGCGCTGGGGCTTTTCCTCTTGAACCTTCCCATCCTTTGATAGAAACATTAATGACCGTGGAATGGCCAAGAAGCAAGGGGGTGGGTAGGGGGGAGGTGCACCAAAATGTCGATGAAGAACAAGTTAGCAAAAGGATTTGTCCCAGGGGGGTTAAGGATGTGCTCGCTTTCAAAGAGGACTTGAGACATGCCGCCATGGAGCTTGGCTAGTTGTTTCCTTACTTTAACTTCCATCTTGCTCCCCCCGAGAGACTCAGAATTCAGATACTCCGTTACATTTTCAGGAAGGCAGCGGTGGGGCTTCCCCAAGGTTGCTTTGGATAGTCAAGGAACGTTGAATTTGGACTTGGAAGAGGCTCAGGTTTGAATCTCAGGTCTTCCTGCCTGGTTCACCTTGAACAAGGAATTTCTCTGAGGTTCTCTGTGACCTTATCCCCTCCTTCCCTTTGAGGCCTCTCGTGTACCAAAGGATCCCTCCTGGGCCAAGTCGGCCACAGACTTCCTGCTTGATGTTCACATTGCTTCACAGCTCCCCCTTAGCCATGAAGCTCCAGGAAAAGAGGAGGCCTCCTCTTGCTGCCTCGGAGGTCTTTGAGCAAAGGGCTTTTCTTACAATTTGATGTTTTCTCTTGGGGGGCAGGTGCAGAATTTCCACAGCTGCATTCAGGTGACTGAAGACTTTGTGTCTCCGGAACATCTTGTACAATCATTTCACTTAACCCAGGAACTGAGGCTGCTGAAGGAAGAAATCAACTATGATGATAAACTGCAGGTAAACTCCTGGGTCAGCCCTATGAGAGCTCTGGGAACAGCCAGTGGAGGCCCATGGATGGAGCTCCAGCTCCCCCCCCCCCCCCCCCCCCCCCCCCCCCCTCCTCTGATTCATTTAGCAATCAGAAGTGACTGAATTCCAACATGTCTTTCAGGTCAAAAATATCTTGTACCATGCAGTCAAGGAAATGGTGAGAGCTTTGAAGATCCGTGAAGACGAAATGGAGGATCTAGAGGAGAACTGAGTGCCCTTCGATTGGATTGGGGCTCCTCAGCCCCACGTGAAGATCCGTCCGCACATTGACCAGCAGGGCCAAGGAAAGCCATTTGGAATGTTTGCTGGTGACTGGTGCCACAGCAGTACAGGTCCACGGGTCACAGTTACTGTGATTTAATGTTAGTTATAAAGACAAAGGCAGCCCTCTGCTGCCATCTCTGTATTATAGTGTACATGGAGTTTGTGAAAATGTCAGATTTAAAATGATGTATTTATTTTTGGAAAAAAAAAAAACAAAATTCTATGCTATATTGTTGATCAGATGTAAATGTGATCTTGTACAGTTTGCTAAAATAACTGATATTTTTCACTACATTGAGACAGTTACTGTGAGAGTAGTACACAAACACCAGCTATTGCCTGCATTTGGGAAATTGCTGAATCGCACAGCGGTCATGTCATAATCTGAAATTTACTGCCAAATAAATGTAAAGTTTGTAAAATACAAAGTATATAAAGTAGATATTAAAGACAGACACTTCAATACTTTATTGAAGCTATTCAGTGTACAATTAAACATTTTCAAAAGGTGTAATTTATTTAAAATTGTCTCATTTTGGTAAAATTTATGTGGAACTTTTAAAGCTTAATATTAAACTTAATATGCTATGTAAATATATACATATATACATTCAATGATGTATTTTTTTAAAACATTGGCTTGCTTTATTTGTTAAAAAAAAGTGCAAGTGTTACACATGGCTTTGTACATTGAAGTTGAAAGGGGTTTTACATTTTCCATTAAAATGACTTTATCAAATGTTGGCTTGCTGTCTGTTTCTCCAGTCTGTGCCCCGGATGGCGGAAGGGGCTTTCTTGAGACTGGGCTCTGCTTTCATTTCCATAGCTTTGCCCTCTCCGGTTTTCTTGTGAACCTTCAGACAGTCTTGGAGCCAGACTAGTCGCCCATTTGCATAGAACCACATGACGAAGAATATGGTTCGTTTTGCCCTTTTTTTTTAATCTATAGGAAAACTTTAATTGGCAAGGGAGTCATTTCTAAAACATTCATATGTGAGAATAAAATGGAATCTGAAAGTATTTGATTAGTGTTTTAATTTCTCTTAAGAAAACCAGTCATCAGAGAAGGGGAAAAGAATCCACAGTCCAAGATCCTTGCTGGGCAGCTCCATGTTCCGATCTGACCACTGGACTAGCTTGCTCTCTACCCGGAGTGTCCCTGGTGGGAAAGGCCCTGAAACAAGCTCCATGTTGGCGAACGCGCTCAGAGCCCCCTCGGTGAGCATGAAGAGGCAGGCCACGGCCGGGCATCACCTGGCACTGCCTCGTTGGCCCGGCCGTCGGGAGCGAGAGCTGTGATGGAGGTTTAGGCTCTGGCTTTGTACGAGGACAGTCTGTGCGCACAGAGCTGCATCTCCCCCTCTTCAGTCACTGGACTCTGATGACAGTCTGTGGCTTCAGGGCTTTTTCTCGTCTATAAAACAAGGACATCTGATCAGCTCGTCTGCAGAGGAGTCGTCCGAGGAAATGAGTCCCACAAACTGACCTTTTAGAGTTGGCTGGCTGCCGCAAAGGCAAATTCCATTCAAGGAAAAGGGAAGAAGGGAGGTGGCTGGCTAGACATAAAAGTCCACCATGGGAGGACCCGAGTTCGAATTTGATCTCCTACTCCTAGATAGCTGGGCAAGTCCCCCTCCTGCCCAGCCCTTCCAGTTCTGTCTGAGAAGTAATGCTAAGACAAAAGTGAGGGTTTGGGGTTTTGTTTTTTTAAAAGAAAAGACATTTGACAGTTCAAGGCCGACTCTTCCCCAGAGTCATTGTACCGTTGCTTTTCAAATGCTTCCCCTCCCTGGGTTTTAACAAGGACCATTTTGCAGATTTCACAGGGGGTGCCGTTTTCTGGCTCTGCCTGCATGTTACCAAGAGGGTGGCTGCACTTTGGTGATGACGAGGGCCCCTGGCAGGCCCTCCCCAGCTGTCCGAGCCTCTCCTGACCCCAACAAAGCTCTGAGGGGAGATGAAGGCTGTCCTCAGTTTGTGTGTGTGGCCCACAGTAACCGAGTCCCCTCGGAGGAGAGGAGGCTGGAGACGTCCATCCTGCACTTCCTCCTTCCCAGCCTCTGGCGGCCCCCTGGGGCTCACGGGACAGGCCTGCCCTGGGAACTCTCCGAGGCGCTGAACCAGGCTGCTAGCTGTTTTAGGCCCAAGTCCTTTGATTCCCGCCTCTGGATGTTGCTTCTAGGCTTGAGGCCTGTTACCTGGTCTGCCTGCCGGCTTCACCCTGACCACTTGGCCAAGAGTCCGACTGGGGAAGGAGCTGGCCAGCAAGATCCAACCAGCTTCTGCTATGAGCCTCTCCATGAGCTCCTCGGCCCCAATGCTTCTCCCATTTGGTCCCCAAAACCAGACTTTCCCTCAGGAGGATGCGGTAGGCATTGGCTGGACAGAAACGCTTCCTCCGCTGGGCCTGTGGCCCCTCCAGAGAACAAAACCGCAACCTCCTCTCCCCTGCCAGGTCCCTCTTTGCTAGTGAACTTCTTTCGGGTGGGGGAAGGCGAATGAACGCATGGAGTGATCCCCGCAGGAATGGCATCAAAGCTCATTCTGAGAGCTCAGCTCCGGGCTGGCAGGAAGGTGTCGTCTTCCTGGAATAGCATCACTGGTCTGATGGGGCATGTGGCCCAGTTGCCCTCCCCCTTCCCCATCTATCCAGGAGCTATAGCCCTGAGGGAGAGCCGCCAGGAAGTCCCGGGTGGGGCTGAGAATGGGTCCAGGCAGGGCCCTCCTTTCCCCAATTGAGAGGGAAATCGCTAGCCTCTGGGCCTTTAGGTTTAAGAGTGGACAAGGCAGGACCCAAGGCCAAGGTTGGGGGTATTTGGCCTCGAGGTCATTGCGGGGGTGGGGAGAAGGGGAGCACTGGGATCTTTTCAGAAAGCACTAGTTGACTCTCAAGCAAAGGCAGAAAAAGCCATCTGGCTCATTGTGCATGCTCCATAGACACTGCTTTTCCCAATACTCAAATTGTCTCTCCTAGATCTGTTTTCTAGGTCAGCTGTTTTTTCATTCCTTTGATTCTACTTTATTGTTTGATTTCTCATGAAATCATTCGTTTCTAGATGGTCATTTCTGATTGGTAAGGCTTGGTTTTCCTATCAGTTTTTGGTTCTCCTTTTTCAGTTGGCCCATTTCTTCTTGCATCACTTTAATTTCTCTTCCCCACTTTTCCTCTACCTCTAATAATTGGTTTTTGAAGTCTTTTTTGAGCTCTTCCAGAATCTGTGTTAAATCCATATTTTTCTTTTGGACTTTGGGTATGTTTCCTTTGCTTTCCTTTTTCCCTTCTGTGTCTGCACCTTGCTCTTTTTCTCCATAAAAAGTCTTTAGTTAGGTGTTTTTTTGGTTGTTTGCTCTTTTTTCCTATCTAATTATAGGTAGGCTTTGTTTTCCTGGGAGTTGGGGTACCCTGGTAAACTTCAGTCCTCCTTTGATGTTATTTTCAGCTTATTTCTAGTTTATTTAATGGTCTGCAGGCTGAGAGCTCTGAGAACCTCCTCCCCCTGCTGATTCAGTTGACCCTTGAGATGCTGATAGCTTAAAGGCTTTCCTCAGGTTTGGGCATAAGCTTTTGATCTCAGTCTGAATTTGATCAGGTCAGGTGCTGATCAGATTCTAACCCCAGGCTTAGGCTCATGTTTTTGGTCTCACTGTTTTCTTGATTCAATCAGGCACACCCTTGATTGCCCTGTCCTGGAACTCCACCCTTAGGTTTGGGGCAAAAAGAAGGGGGGGATCTCCCCCCTGAGAACTGTGTCCTCACCCCAGGCCAAGATTGGGATTCCTGGCTTCACTCCTGGCCCATGCAGATCAGCCCCCTTTGGCCCAGATTGCCCTGGGCTGGGACTTCTCTACAGGTTTGCAATTTTCAAGAGGTGTTAGTTGGCTTGGACCTCTATTTGCCTGGCAGGATCTCAGGGTCTGACTTAGCTTGGGATTAAGTTCAGAACCTGTGAGAGCAGATGTGTGGGGCTGTGTGGGGTGTATTTTGCTCTTGCCTAGCTCCTCACTTGCTAATGTGTCTCCTGCTAGCTCCACTCCCCAGATGATGTCTGTCTACCTTTTGGGTTTTTCATTTTTTGAAGGTTGTCTCCCTCGGTCTCTGACGGTTCTTTCACTCCTGTATTCATTTTGTGGCGATATTTTAATCTTGGTTGGAGAAGATTTTCGTGGTGAAACAGAATGCTGCTGCCCTGGTTACTCCTCCATCTTCGACACTACTTTTCCCTCTTGGCTGGGAAAGTTTTCACAGCTGACTTCAGCATCTCTCAATGGTTCCTCTGTGAAGGAGCCAAGAGGGGCCTTTCGAGCAGGGTGGCCAGCTGCGGCCTCCCAGCCAGGCCTCAGAGGCCTGCCTTTGTCTCTGCCCCTCAGAGCTGAGGCCCAGAGCCCCGGCCCGGGACAACTCGGGGCTGGAGCTGGGGCCGGATGCGGACTCTGCCTCTGAGGACACACACAGCCAGACAAAGGCTGAGCTTGTTCCTCTGTCCTTTCTTGGGCCTCCCCATCCCCCACCCCCACACATGGCTGGCGGCCTCCGTTGGGCCCCTGAGCACCCCCGTCGCCTAGGGCTGCCTGTCCCAACTGGGTCCCAGGTGTGACCCTTCAGAAAGAGGAGAGCCGGGAGTAGTTCAGGGCCTAAAGGCAAACAGAGACCGGGACATGGGAGCGCCGCTGGCTTCTTTTCTGGGCCAGAGGTCCAGTTCCATGCCTGCCTCGGCACCTTCCAGCCTGGGTGATCTGGGCCTCTGGGGCTCAGGCTGGAGAAAAGGTCCCCGGGCCCTTCCACTCTGAAATCTGAACTTGTGGGTTTGGGCCCATGAGTAGCCGGAAGGGAAGCGGAAACAGATGGGGAAACTGAGGCCCAGGGAGGGAGGGGCCCGACAACACACAAGCACACAGGATTTGCACCCAGGTCTCAACTCCAAGCCAGGTTCTCTGTTCACAGTAGCGGGTGGCCCCCGAGCCATCTTGCCCTACAAGTTCTGGTTAGTCTGAGACGGGAGCAATTTGGCGGTAATCCGGGCTGGGGAGGTGACCAGCCTCGGCATCCCTCCCCATTCGGCGGCACACGCACAGGCCGGCACCCTGGGACGCTTGCTGGGGGGCCGGCAGGACATCTCCAGGTGCCCTGGCCAGAGCCCTCACTCCGCTCCGAGGGCAGATCCCGGCCAAAGGCCCACCCAGAGACTCCCCCAGCGCAGCCCCTGAGGCAGCCAGGCAAGCCCACAGCCAGCCACCACCTTCCCGGCCCTTAAAATGGGTCTGCAGGGTCCTCAGTGGGCAGCGCACCAGGCTGGGAGGCCAGATCGGCCTCAGACACTTCCCCACTGGGTGACCCTGGCCGAGTCCCTGAACACAGAACCCTGCTGCTGTAAGAGGGAGATTTAAGGTATTTATATATATATATATATTTTTTTTTTTCTTCATTTATTTATTTATTTATTTAAGGTGTGGCCGCCAGGAATCAACAATTCAGATTGATTCTGTAATTAAATTAGACCCATGTCAGGACTGGGTTTAAGGTAGTTTATTTACAGTTAGGAAGGTAAAAGGTAGGGAAATAGAGAGAGGGAGAGGCTAGTCCAGGCCTGCAGAGGCCTGGATGGAGAGAGAAGGTTAGAAAGCTAAATAAATGAGGCTACAAGCCACAAGGCCCAGCAATCAGGTAGGCTGGAGCCTACTTAAGGCAGAGTTTGGAAACGCCCAGCTAGGCCCAAGGAAGTCAGCCTAACTCACCCACGTGACCATGCTGAGTGGAAGCAGCCCCAGGTCTCCTCCGAGATCCGTCAGCGCCAAGTTCAAGGCCGGAACTCCTCCACAGGAAGACACCAACATACTTGAAGAGATCGTGTCTCTCGTCACTTCCTGGGGGTCCACCTCTAATTCGAGTGGACAAATGGCAGCCTCTACACTGATTTGGACTGCCCAAAGGGCCATCCCTTGTTCTTGATTTGTTACTTGTCACGTGTGGGTAACTCGTCCCCCTCCCACTAAGGGAGGTGGGAATGACATCATCTCTATGCCTAGGGTGAGTAGAGTTTTACTATGACTGGGCTTGAGCTAATTCCATTTACACACTGCCCTGCCTTATCGGCTCTTTTGCCTTGGAGCCAACACACAGTATGGACTCCAAGATGGAGGAGGTGCTTTAAAAAATGGGCAAAGCCCCATTCCTCCCACCCCTCATCTGATTATTCACTCATTTGTTACAGCAAAATCCCCCACTGGCAGCCCCTCCCCTCCCCCACCAGTGACCCCGCAGAACTTTCTCTGGATAAGAGGGTCATTCTTCAAACAGGCTTTGTCCTTGGGGCTCCAGTTGGTGCACCTTCGTGTTCCCGAGTTTTTTAATGAACTTCCACGGCATTTCCTATGGCGAAATAGTGCTGCCCCAGGGAGCCACAGCTCGGTCAGCTGCTCCCCATGCACGGGCCTCCCCTCCATTTCTGCTCTTTGCCCCCCACAAGGAGAGCAGCCAGAAATAGTGTAGAACACACCGGCCTTCCTTTGGCTCTGATCCTTTTGGGGAGCGTCTCAAGGCCAAAGGATTTATTCTGATTTGATAGCACTCTGGGCATCATTCCACATCTTTCTCCAAAATGATTGGATGAGTTCACAGTAACACCAACCATGTAAGAGTGTCCCCCATTTTCCCACATCTCCAACATTTGTCCTTTTGGCGGAACTGATGTCTGTGAAATAATATCTCGGAGTTGTTTTAATTTGCATTTCCCCGATCAATAATGATTTAGAGCATTTTTCATATAGTTTTACACATATACATATATACATTAATGACAGAGTTTTGATTTATTCATCTGAAAAGACTGCCTATTCCTATCTTTTGATCATCTGTCCATTGGGGAATGGTTCATATTCTTACAAATTGGACAGTTTTCTATATATTTTGGATAGGAGAGTTCTATCTGAGAAACTATATTTCCCCACCCCACCCCATCTTCTATTTTCCTTTTCATCTTGACTAGATTCATTATTTGTACAAAATCTTTTTAATTTAATGTCACCACAGTGATGCATTTTCTATCTCACGATGCTATTTCTTGTTTATTCATAAGTTCTTCTCTTATCCATAAACCTGAAAGGTAATATGTTCCATGTGCTTCTAATTTGATCATGATATCCTTCTTCATGCCTGGCCACGTATCCACTTTGATCTTATCTTGGTGATTGCTGTAAGATATTGGTCTACATCTCATTTTTGCCAGACTGTCTTCCAGTTTTTCCAACAATTTTTACCAAATAATGAGTTCTTATCCCCAAAACTTAGGCCTATGCTATTGTCAAATACAAGGTTTCTGTAATCTTTTACTATTTGTTGTACTTCTGTTCTGTTCCACTGATCTACTTTTCTTTGTCTTAGCCAGTACCAGATAATTTTGATAATTGCTGCTTTATAATATAGTTTAAAATCTGGTGCCGTTAGAGCTCCTTCCTTATATTTTTTTCATGAATTCCTTTGATATTCTCGACCTTTCGTTCTTCCAAATAATTTTATTATTTTTTCTAACTCAATAAAATACTTTTTTGGTCATTTAATCGGGATGCCGTCATCAGGAAGATTAGGTGGGGCTGATTGTCATTTTAATTATAGATTGGCTCTGCCCACTCACAAATAATTAATATTTCTCCAATTATTTAAATCTGATATATAAAAAGTGTTCTATAAGTATGTTCATGTAGTTCCTGGGTTTATTTTGGCAAGGTAAACTCATCCTCTGTTTTAGAGGATAATTAAATCCATGGAAGCAGAGAGGAATCTTTGAAAACACAGGATTGGAATTCAGGACCAAGAGATTGTCCCCTCTACTTCTCTGGGGCTTTTGACAAACTCCAGGGTAAGTGAAGCTTCTCATTCAGATGGGGTTGTTTTGCCTTCTAGAATCTTTCGTCGTCGTCTCTACTTGTCCTTGGCCAGCGCTGGTCCGGGTCACCTTTATGCAGATTTCGTCTGAACAGTTCCAGGCCTGCCCCCATCCCTAAGTGACTTGGGGTAACTCCCTGTAGGTCTCTGAGCCTCAGTTTCTTTATCTGTAAAATAAGGAGGCTGGACTCTGGGCCTCTGAGGTCCCTTCCAGACAGAGCCCTTGGTATACTGAACGTTTTCATAGCTGAGCCCCTTCGATCTCCAAAGCAGACTCCGTGGCTAGTGTGATGCTCCCCAGTCCTTAACTATCATGAAGGAGGTGCTGCTGCCCGCTAAGATGGCGACAGCCAACGGGAACATCCACAGAGACCAGCCGCTTGAGGGGAGCATGGAGAGATCTTTGGGCCTTGAGGGGACGAAGGAGACCCTGGACTCCCAGCCAACACAGAGGCTCAGAAGAAGCCACTTCCTTACCTGGGAGAGGAGCCTCAGCAAACTCTTTCCCGTCGCCATCCTCCCCCCAAATGCAATGGACACAAAAGACCATCATAAAATGTCGACAGAAAGCAAACCCATTTTCCCAGGCAAACAGTTAGCCGAAATGAGAACCTGCCAGAAACCAGCCCAAGAGGGATGAAGCTCTTTGGCCGAGAGCAAGACTGGATCTTGGCTCCACTAAGAGAGACGCCTCGATCTCTCCCAAGCCGGGAAGTCAGAGCCATGTGGAGGACTTGCTTTTTCCTACACAAGAGAATCTCTTCCTCCTCCCTGGACCTGGTCCCCAAGAGGGTCTGCAACAGAAGAGTCTCTCAAGGAAGGAATGGGGCCTCCCTCTTCTTGGAAGCTCTCCAGCCATGTCCACCCCCAAGCAGACACGTGGAATCTGGCCATGGCTCCCTCCCCGTCCGGGAACTCTCGTGCAACATGCTCCAGGCTTAATTAGAAACCTGGTTTTACACATAAAATATAATTATATTATGATTATTTGTATAAATTATAAATAATATTAACATGGAGTAGATTATAAATTGTTGCAGTCATGCCTGACTCTTCATGATCTCATTTTCTTGAAAAAGATACTGGAGTGATTTGCCATTTCCTTCTCTGGATCATTGTACAGATGGGGGAACTGCAGCAAACGGATAAGTGACTTGCCCAAGGTCACACAGCTAATAAGCATCTGAGTCTTCCTGATGTCAGGCCCAGCACTCTATCCACTGTTCTACCTAGATTATACATAATACTGTGGAAATTATATCTATAACGTGTAGCTAAATGACACATAACCAAATTTAATAAATATATAAGTGGTACTTCTAACAATATAAGTATTATAACGATGTTTTATAATATACAATATGTGAATAAATTAATACTAATGAGTTATTTTGTCCATTTTACAGATAAGCAAACTAGGGCCGAGACAGCCTAAGTTGGCAGCCCAATGTCACCCAGCTAGCCCAGTACCAGAGGTTGTATTTGTCATCTAACAGGCTCTCCTAGCTCTTTAAATGAAGAGTAGGAAATATCACCCCTGAACACCGCCCCCTCAAAGTTCAGCCCCTTCCAGGCCTACAATTTCAAGAAATGCTAAAGTAGGGAGAAGCAGCCAGTCCTGCCTAGGGCTTCTTCACACCTGCTATGAATGAAAACTCCACAATTTAATTCAATCAAACAGTATTAATTCCTACCAGGTAAAGGTAAGACATATCTCTGAAGAAAGGAATGAAGGAAACAGGCATTTATTAAGCACCTCCTATGCACCAGGCACTGAGCTAAGGGCTGTTGTTCCTATTTTACAGATGAGGAAAACTGAGTCAGACAAGGGTTAGTTACCCCAGGTCACACAGCTAGTGCCTGAGGCAGGATTTGAACTCAGGGCTTCCTGACTCTAGTACAGTATGAGTGCTTTCTCCAAGCTCCTCTCTGGAAAAGAAACAAAATATAGGAGAGTCTTGGCCATAGAAATGCCAGATTGGAGTTTTGGACAATAAGTAGAAGAGGGGATTGAGAGGAGGGGCATTTCTAAGGTATCTAACGGACTCCAGATAGACATGTACGTTAAAGGGGCTCGTCAATATTTGGGTAATCGTATTTTAGGGCCATTGGTTTCTATCGTCATCCTATTATTTAGTTGTATGAATTTAAAGGCACTCTTCCAAGAAGGGGTCCAAAGGCTTCTCTAGATTGCCACAGTGGACCTTGGTAGAAAAGAAGCCGAGGGCCCATAAGCTAAGTGTTTGCAGCTAGAACCAGAATTCAAAGGTCTCGTGAAAACCCTCCCTTTGGTCTGGACTGTGGCCATGTCACCTTGGCCATTCCTGGATTTGATAATCTTAGCGGTCCCTTCCATCCCTAGATCTCCTGAGCCTAAGGAAGCAGTGGGGTGGAGTGGATTCAGAGCCATAATACCCTTCCCCCTCAGTTCTACCACACACACACACACACACACACACACACACACACACACACACATTCTAGGTGTTTTGGGGTCAGAATGTTCTCCAGAGCTCACAGATTCCTCCCAATGTGTTCTCTTCACCAGTTGCCCAGATGACATATTAAGTTCATAACTAAGGCAATTTTATTAAACAGCAATGCAGATAAACTAAGGCTAGAACCTTTTGCCCTTAAACTTTGAACTTAATTTCCCACAAATCCACCCTCGCCAAGAAGTGGTCCTTTACAGGAATTATGTGTTGGACAAGCAGAGGGAACACGTAGGCATTTACCCAGAGAAAGGAAGCACAAAATCAGTGTAAGGGACAGCTCACACCTCCAAGGCTGCCAAGCTGCTGAAGTTATTATTTTTTTTATTCTTCCCCTCCCCTCCAAGTTGTTGCTCCCCACTGAGGGCTGCTTTTCTCTTCATCTGGTGTCAGCTCTGGTTATTTTCAGGATGAAGAGCATGAATGCCTCTACTGTCCTTTTCAGCTCATTCAGCAGTTCCTTTCTCCACCTTCACCATCTACTGTGCTGTGCTGTGATTAGGAAGCCTCTCCTCTAGTGACTCAGCCAGTCCTAACTGAGGTAATGCATCCCCAGCTTCTCAAATGGAATAATGAGACTTCCTCTTTCAGGGAAGGCTGAAGCTATCCTCAACCAACCTCCCCAGCTAATATTTATGACATGAAGCCTTTCTCAGTCTTCTTATCCAGGTTGTAATAAGAGGTACAGAGACTAACATCAGGTCTGTCCATCTTAGAACTATTTTGTTAGCTGCTTCTCTTAAAAAATTTCTCTGAAATGTTCTTTAACTTGATTGTGTTGCCCTCCACTGTCTCCCCTCGGTTCAACTGTCACCTAATTTATAGTCAGACATCCACTGTAATCCCAAGGGTTCATACTCCCTGGATAAGGTAAATTCCCCAAGGCTCTCCTTTCTCAAACAAAAAAAAGGGAGTAAGAGACATTCTGGTGGGCAAGTAGATAGCTCAATGAATTGAGGAGGCCTGGAGATGAGAGGTCCTGGGTTCAAATATTTCCTAGCTGTAGGAAGTGACCCTTGGTAAGTCACTGCCTAACTCCTTTCTGCCTTAGAACCAATACATAGTACTGATTCTAAGATGGAAAATAATGGTTTAAAAAAAAAAAAGAAAGAAATGGACTTCTAGCAGCAATGCAATGACTCAGGACAATTCTGAGGGACTTATGAGAAAGAACCAACACATTCAGAGGAAGAACTGTGGGAGTAGAAATGCAGAAAAAAAACATCAGATTGATCACATGCTTTGATGGGGATATGATTGGGGATGTTGACTTTAAATGATCATTCTATTGCAAATATTAATAATATGGAAATAGGTTTTGAACAGTGATACACGTAAAACCCAGTGGAATTGCTTGTCAGCTCCAGGAGGAGGAAGGGAGGCGAGGAGGGAAAGAACGTGAATCATGTAACCATGGAAAAATATCCTTATTTAATTAAATGAAAATTTTTTAAAAAGAGACATTCTGGGAGGAAAACTAGCCTAATTTCAACCTAGAAAACTTCCTGTTCTATACAAATAGTCTTAGCTGCCCTGGCTAGGGGATTCTCTGCCTCCATCTTTGACCTCTACAGCTAAAAGCTATAGATGAATTTGCTTATATTTTTAGCAAAGCATTGAGTGCAACAACCCATGTTATTCTCATGGAAAATATATAGAGATGGACGAGATCTGGAACTGGTTGAATGGCCCACCGCAGAACGAAGTCACTAGTAACGCTATATTTAGTTTGAAGACGTCTAGGGCTGACTGCTCCGCCCTTGATAGAAATACAGGTTGCGTGTTCATCAAATGTGCTGATGGGCAGAAAGTTGGGAGTCGTGTGGCCCACTGGATGACAGAATCAGGATCCCAAAGTCTCTTGGCAGTCTGGAATATTGGGCTGGATCTACCAAGAGGAAATTTAATACAAACTAATACCAACTCTTTCACTTGGGTTCCAGAATCATCAGCTTCGCACGTACACGAGAAGGAAGCCATCGTCTGTCGGGAACGGCTCTATGTGTTCCCATCGATTTGCATCCATTGGGACGTGTCAGCGAAGAACATAAACGGAACCTCGGGTTACCCCGAGAAGCAGACGGTCCAGAACTAGAGAGGGGACCGGGAATGGAAGGCAACCAGAATGATGACTGCTTTCTCGTTCATTCCATAGGAAGAGAAGAATGAGGAGGAATGAGAGGTGTTTTAAGGATATTTCCAGATATCGGGTAGAAGAAGTATCTGATTTGTTCTGCCTGCTGTCTCTTGCCCTCGGTTGGCCAAATTGGTTTGTCCAGGGGGCTCTAAGGCTCCTTCCAGCTGTAAAGGGGACTCCCATCCCCTCTCGGCCCCATAGTTTCTTCATATCTACAACGGAGTTTAAAATAGCTAGAATTGAGTGTCTTAACGTTTGCAAAGCGCTTTACGCAGATGATCTCATTTTCATTCATCGACGGACAGAAATTATTTTTTCCCTCCCTTCTCTGTTCCTGTTTTGTGGGGAGTGAAGTGGGGGGGGAGCAAAGCGAACCAAGCCCCCCGGCAGGTCTCCTCCTGCAACCCAAGTCCCTGGACACTGCCTGGGCCAGTTCTTAAGTCTTTCGAAGCTGGTTCTCGTCTCGTCTAATCCCCACAATGGTGCAGGGAGGTGCGCTGCCGTTATTATTCCCATAGCACAGATAAGGAAACTGAACCTGAGGGTGGTTCAATGACCCTCCAGGGTTCACACAGCTAGCCTGAAATCTGTGGGGCAGGATTTTAACTCGGGTCTTCCTGACTCCAGGTGGGGCAACTTCTCTGCTGCCTCACCAGCTGCCTGAGGAGGGGGATTTGTAGGCTGGAGTCATTCGTATTTCATAGAATCTACTGGAAAGAATGAGCAGGAACCCAGCCTCCTCTTTAGAGCTAAGCAAAGTGCTTCTCCTCCCAAGCTCAGGCAGGTGATGAGGGCCTGAGTGCCTACGAACAGATGCCAGGAAGTCCTGGGTTCAAATTCTATCACAGAAGAAGCTGGCCCTGGACAAGTCTCAATCTCTGCCTCAGTTTTCTCATCTGTAAAATGGGGATAACAACAAGCACTAACTTTACAGTAGGTGAGGACTCTCTGCAGTGCTAATTGCACAGCATTCGGCACAGAGCCTGGCACATAGCAGGCCTTTAATAAACCTCCTTTAGGGGTGGCAGAACTGACCCAGAAGATGGATGGGTGCCAGGCCATGCCCTTCCTACCCACGAGCAGGGCCTGGTGCCCCCCTAGGCCTCCTCTGGACCAGCCTGTGTCCTAAGCACAAGACCACGGCCCAGCTGGGTTAGGACTGACCACCAGATGGTGCTGCTGGACAAAAAGCAGTCCTCGCCCTGGACCAGCCACCATTGCTGCCAGCTCCAGCCACCATCTTCCTCTGGTTCTTTTACCTGCCATCTGAGACTCAAGACTGAGTACTTGTGCCCAGGCAGAAGGGCAGTCAGGGCTAGGGAGTTCAGTGACTTGCCCAGGGTCATACGGCTAGGAAGTGTCTGCAGCTACATTTGAACCCAGGACTTCCCATCCAAGCCCGAGAGCCCAGGAACCCCCAGCAGCAGTTCTAACAAGAATGCGTATGCGCGACCCCAAAGGCCTTTTTTGTACAGTCAAGTCACCCAGCAGCACCCGGGGCCCCTTCTGCGTCCAAAGAAACAGCCCCGCAGGGGCGCCAGAGGGGGCTGGCTGTGCCGTCCGTCTCCAGGGGCTCCCACTGGGGCTCATCCAATGGCCTCACTGCAGGCTCCCTCCTGGAAAGCTAATAGGGCGGCTTTCTTGGGACTCCCTGGGGGCCCCTGGGGTCGAAGCCCCGCTCTCCTGCGGCCGGGCGGAGCAGGGCTTGGGTGGCCCCCGGAAGCTGAAGACATCCCCGAAGGCTCTCCCGGGCCTCCCAGCTCCCCCACCGACCCAACGGCCATCTTGTACCAATGATTCTCGATCCTCTCTCCCGCCCTCTCTGGCTGCCTCCTGGACGTCTGGAACGGAACGAATCTCTTAGAACTCAGTAGGTCCAAGGCGGACCTCGTTATCTTTCCCGCCAAAACCTTCCCCCTGGCGGCCATCTTCCCGGCGGCTCAAGCGCAGCCTAGACGCTCCGCCGCGTCACCGTCCGGTGCCAGTCCCCATCCTCCCTCTGCTGACCTGCCAGTCTCTCGCAGGGCTGCCAAAGTGGCCGCCCTGAATGGATCCAGGCACGCCCCTGCCCTCGGGGGCAATTCCCGTATCACCTCCAGGACCACATAAGACGTCCTCCTCGGCCTTCCCCCTTCCACAGACCCTTCCGTGCAAGTGTTCCATGCCCAAGACCCGCCATCTTCCCCGGGGAACCGCGCAGGCTCTCCCTCTCCCCCACCTCCCCTCTGGCGCCTCCTTTCTTTAGCGGAACATAAGCGCGCCCTTGGGCCGGAAATGGCGATTGGCGGGTGCTAGAACAGCTGTGCCCTGCGGGGATCGTAAGCTGGAGGAAGTCCATTCTCCCATCACTGCCATCTTGCCTGGGCCACCAAAGACTCGACCGAAGGATCCTGGTGTTCCAACACCAGCCTGACGCACACTGACCTCGTGAGACAGAAGAGGAAGCGGGCAGAGGTGACGTGACTGGCCCAGGGTCACACAGCGCTACTAGGTTCTGAGGGGAGATTGGAACCCCAAGCAGCAGGGGACGAGTGTGCTCGGGTTGGAATAGATGAACTTGTAGGACGAGCATCAATCCCATGAGAGAAACCCTTCCCCAAAGCAAGGCCAAGGCCACTCTCCTTGGGGAGGGGGTGTTCTAAAGAGGTAGGAAAATGTTGATAATGGGGAGGAATAACAGGGCTAAAGGGTGATGGCTGAGTTAAGGAATGAATAGGCAGTCTTGGTATAGGGAGGAGTCACGGGGTGAGGTGAGGAGTGAAGGGATGAATGGGTTGTACATAGGAAGGGAAAGGAAGGAATGGGAGTACCGGAGGGGCTGCTCCAACAGGCTAAGCACAGAGGCTGGAGGCAGAGGGTACAGGCAGGAAATAAGGGGCTCTTCAGGCAGGGAAAGGGTTTCTCTTGTTAATTTCTAAAGCCCCTGGAGGAGGAGTCAAAAGGCTCCTCCTGGCCAATGAAACCGAATGTCTGCAGGAAGTCTGGCTGGGTACTTCCTGCCCAAGATGGATGCCTAGGTTTCCCTCAAGAAAATAAAAAGGAAAGTAATTTCTTCCCACTTCACCCTTTGCCTTAATATTCAACACAATGATTCACCAGAGGCTTTTGTACAGGTAACAAAGGGGACTTATGGATGGCAGGGATAGTTTGAGGGAGAGGGTTTCAGGGTTTGTAACTGCTGCTAGGGACAAAGCCAGTGTTGGGGGAAGGGTCACCCACAAGGGAGTCAGACTGAGGCTGGCTCTCCCAGTCACGAAGCATTCACTGCCCTGAAGTAAAGTATTTATCAGATCACTAACTAAGGGGGTGGCTTGATTTAAGGATGTCCTACTTGCCGACAGAAGCTAAACCCACAATGTCCAACCACCAAAACCACCCTTCCTCCCAGGGCCCAAAGGGAAATTCAGGGAAATAGTAGGGATGTAAATGGAGAGATCAGAGAGAGGTCCAGAGAAATCAGGCCAGGTACAAATGCCCCAAAGACCATGAGCACAGGCCAAGGCAAAAGCCAAAAAGCATAAAAAAATAAATTAAAAAAAAAAAAAAAGCCAAAAAGCAAAAGCCCCTCAGTTGGAGCTTCAGGACTATAGCATCAGGCTCCAACTGTCTTTCTGTGAACATTCTAAAACTTCTAACTGCCAGCTGTACAGCTGAATTTGCAAAAGCAAAAAGCTATTGCTGCAACCCTGCATTACAGGGGCAAGCTGACGGCTGGTGACTTAAGTCTTTCTTCTCTGTGGACACTTCTGGAGGTTTGCCTTTGGATTTCCGCTGAGGATCCCAAAGCCTCCTTTCCCCAAAGGTTCGTGGGTCCTTGGATCCTGGCGTGGCCGCTAATGGGATCTTAATGAGGTTGTCAGCCAGTCAGTAGAAGGGGGGGGGGGGGGAACAAAGCAATTCTCCTCTTCCCCTTCTCTGGGGCCCGTCTACCACTCAGCTGACTGCTCTGGGAATGCTCCATACAGGATCAGTGGTGTCTGATTATTTCAGCCAATCATAAGACATTTTCAGTCTTGTCTTCATCCAAGGACAAAAGCCCTTCACATTTTCCAAGCTGATCCCAGGATGGCCTCCACCACCAGCATGGGTGGATCTTTCTAGTTTGGTTAGGAAAGGGAAAAAGAAAGAATGGCTTTCCAGTTACCTACAGATTAGGGAGATGGGATGCTCTAAGGGGCAAATGCTGAAGAAGCCCAGTAAAGGGTTTGGGAGTTGCAAGGAAGCAGGCATCCTTCTTGGTCCTAGGCTGGAGCTGAGGAGAGCAGAGAAATATGCTGAAGTGACCCAGAATCCAGAGCTGGGAAGAAAGGGCTTCTAGCTTTCCAGTGAAGTTGCTCTCCTTTGAGAGAGCTGAAGGACCAGTATGGGCAGTTTGGGGCAGGACACAATGACGGTGGGCTTTTTAAGGGGAGTCAGGCTCACTAGGAAACCAAGTCACCGTTGGGTGACTGAGCCTTGTGCCTAACACAGCAGGAAGAGGGCTAGATTTGGATTTAGGAAACCTCTAATTGAGTCTCCTCTCAAACAACATCATCTTTCTGAGCACACCACTGCCTCGTCTGTAAAATGTGTAAGAATTAAAATTGGTTTGACTAAACATAAAAGTGATAAAAATGAGACTGTAGTCGCCATTTATAAAATATTAGCCTCTAAGTCAAAATGACTGTTAGCACCTTTTATTTACAACAAGGTAGGGATCGTGAAAGTGGGAAATATAGGAAGGAGACAAAGCCTGGTCTAGCCTACCAGCCTAAGTGCTGATCCAGTAAAGTCCGACTCAGCCCCAGGCAGTGGCTTCCCCAAGTCCCAAATCTCCTTGTGGATTTCCCAAGTAGTTCTCAGCCAGAAGTCCAGGTGGCGTATTCAGCCAGCGTTCCACCAACACAGAATGACTCCAACGAAAGTATCTCTTCAGCTCTACTCACTGATTCCGAATTCAAGGGAAGAGTCTCTCCAAAACCAATGAAGGAAAGAGCCCAGACCATGTTGGTCTCTTTTTTAATACCCTTTCCCCACATCATTTCTTGTCTCTCCCTCTCTTCACAGAAACCCACTGCAGCTTAGCTTTCAATTTGCTTAGCACTGCCCAGGGTAGAAGAATTTTAAGTTCATGATTGAGTTAAAGGTTGCTGATTATTAAATTAAATTAAAAGAGAGTTAATTCTATCTTCACAATTGAATCAATGAAGTCTGTAAGAGCACACAGGTAAATTGTGTCACTTCTGTTCAATAGGTGTTGCTTCACATGATCCTCCTCTTTGTCAATGAAATGTTTTTTTAAAGATTCTTTTTGTAAAAGAAAAAATGAGGAGGCTACATATACTTCCAGTGTTGCACGGTGGTTACACAAAGCACTCTACAAACCAAAACATGCTCTGCAAGTTATTGGACTAAATTCTGGGCCTTTTGTACTCAGATTTTAGGACTCATCTAATCCATGGTGAATTGTAAAGCTGTACAGAGCAACGGTAAAGAGAATGAAATTGACTTTTGTGGCAGTTAGAAGGTTCAGGATAGAGGCAGGCCTGGGGGGGGGGGGTTGGGGTTCAAATCTGACCTCAGAACTTCCTAGCTGTGTGACCCTGGGCAAGTCACTTAATCCCCATGGCCTATCCCTTACTGCTCTTCTGCCTTGGAACCAATACACAGTATTGATTCTAAGATGGAAGGTTAAAAAAGAAAAGAAGTCAACTTCTCTTTCAGACAGTGTAGGGGAGACAGGGCAGGGATGGACAGCAGACACTGGGGGGTGAGGAGCTTTGATGGGCAGCACATTGAGAAAGAAAGCCTTGTTTGATGGACTTTTAACAAGCTGCAGATAATAGCCCTTTTCTCGACCTTGATGCCCTTAGCTGTAAAACAGCAACAATAAACAGCACCTACTGTTGAGGTGACAGGGTTGAGAACCAATAAGATAACTTGTGAAAAGGACTATAAATGCTCTTAAGTAGCATTTGATTCTCTTGATCAAACTGAGTTTTTGACATCCAATCATCGACAACCTTCCCAGGGATTGGTGAGGCAAATTATGCTGTTTACAAAGGCCTCCCTAGATTGGCTTTTCGGTGTGGCATTTACAAGCTTCCTGAAAATATGGGTTTGCGAGTGGCCCCAAACTTCCCCCTCCAGGTGGCCCCATTTCTGATGCCATCTTGCCACACAGCTCGAGGCTGGTTCTTGGACTGTGGACACTGGACTGCTGGTGGCTATTCCTCAGCACCTTCCCAGCTTGGCAACAGGAGCTGCCAGACAGAGGAGAAACCCTGGACTCCCATCCTCAGCTTTTTGGGGGTCTTGGGATCCCACGTGCTCAAAATAGCCATCCAGACGGCAACGTTGGGACGATCGTGCCTCAGCCAAACTTACTTGGCTCACAGGGCTGTGCGGAGGCGGGGGAGGAAGATGATAACCTTCTTGAGGTCGCACATCCGCAAGCTTCAATGAGCTCCACCGAGGGTTCCCACATACCATCCGCCACGGACAAATGAGGTAACCTCTTGGGCTCAGTCAACTCATCTGCACAGTGAATGGGCGAGAAGTACTTTGAGGCAAAAAGAAACAGGGTCTCCCGATCCATCCAGAAGGAATGCCGCAGACTAAAAATTAGTTTTTAAGTGCAATATTTCTCCTTTTATTTTTATCTATTAGCTCTCCCCATTTCCACTTTAATTTGGCTCAGGCCACCCTTGGGAGTGTTCTGGGCCGAGCTAACGTGCCTCCCCCATCCGGCCAGCTTCTGGTTTCAGGGGAGGGGCGTCCGGGCCTTCACTGGGGAGCGCAGGCCAGCTGAAGAGCACACACCACCCCGTGCCGGGCCTGCCAAGAATCTGACTCCACGAGGGTATAATAAAACACCATTATTTTATTGATTTCTTGTAATCAAATACTGCCAACTTGCATTACTCCCATTCATGCACCATTCAAAACAAAGGGCTAATCCTCGGGCAGCTTGTAAATGATGCCTAACATTTTAATACAGCAAACAGAAAGTTACAACTTATGATGCACCCTGATTAATTATGTAAACTGAGAATTAAAAAAGCAGAACTAATAATTTGGTTCCTTTCTTCATACAGTGGAAATTCGAACATTTCTCCTGATAGATCGTCTTGTCTTGAGGTGATCATCCCTTGGAGTAGTGCAAAGAGCGGCCGGCCCGGCGGCTGCCCCTGGCCCGGCGGCTGCCGGCCTGCCACGACGAATCACTTGGTGCATAACAAAATGCATGCAGTCAACGCATGATAGGAACGAGGCGGCCCTGGGGCTCCTCCGCATCACCCTTTATGGCATTATGATTAATGATTACGTAGAGCACAACCCTGAAGTTAAGGAAGGAAAAGAATTGCTGCTTGAAGAACCTTCTTGCAGGTCGCCGTCCGGCCCGAGTCAGGGGAGACCCCGGAGATGAGGGTCAGCGCTGCAGGCCTCCCCCGGCCGGCCAGCCCTCTGGCCAAGCGGCTGCTTCTCCTGCAGGGGCCCGCTGGGCGAGCCGCCCCCGGCCAGGCCGATCGAGCTCCGTGGTTTTCCCTTTTCGCCGTGTTTCCCGTGTGATCTCCTCTGCCTCACCGCCACCGCAGCCCCGCGTGCCTGTCCGCTTAGCTGTTCATCAGGCCTTTCAGAATATCTTCGGGGAGCTCCAGAAGCGGGAGCTCCGGGGACGGAAAGTCCAAGGGGGGGAGGTTGGGGATAGGAATGTCCTTGGCTTTTCCTGTATTAGCGGCAAACTCTGGCCAGGCGGAAGCGGATGAAGCAGTTTCTGTCGGGGGAGGCAGGCTCCATAATTCAGATTTTTCTACAAAGTCAGCATCGACATCCAATTCCTTTTCGAGGGGAGCCTTTTGGAGTCTGGCCTTTTCGGCCCGGAGCTGCTTGTTTTCTCTTCTCAATCTTTCGTTGTCGGCCACCAGAAACTCGACATGCCGCTTCAGATCAGCAATCTTGGTTGCCTGCTCTTCTATGATGGTTTTGTCATCTTTGGGGGCTTTGCTGACAGTACATGGTTCGGTTGGGTCTTTCCTCTTCTGAAGGAGAAAAAGCAGAGTGTCTGGATCCCTGTCAAAGACTCCTGGTACGGCTGGAGAGAGCCTCTCAGGGGCAGGACTCAAGAGCTGAGGCCTAGGCACACTCAGACCCTCAGACCCATCTTCAGCAGATGGCTTGCACGATGTCAGAAGGTGGGGGGTTCCGTCAGGGGTCTGCTGGGCTTTCCACCTTTCCTCCCGCTTGGCCCTTTTCCACCTCTCCTGAATAAGCAAGAGCTGTTTCATGTGGCTATCCCTTTGTAATTCCAGTGATAACTGAGCCTAGAAAGAAGAAAACCGTCATAAAGCTAATAAGCACTTCAATGCTTTTCAATACTCCTTTCAAATTCCCTGCACTTGGGTCCAAACTGGTAAAATTGTGGAATTAAATATAGGAAAATTACAATTATTTTGATAAACTCTCCTTAATCAAAGAATCAGTAAGGAAAAATTTCAACTTTAGAAAAGAATTAGAAAGCCTGAACATTTTGCTAGAAGGACAAGCTGGCTATCAATTCATCTAGGGAAAAAGTTGTAATTCCAATAAAGTACTTTCTAAAATAAATGCAGAATGTATGAATAGGTGTATTTTTCTTTTCACTTTTTCCTACTTTATAAAATATTCTTTTCCCCAATTGTATATAAGAACTATTTTCAATGTTAAGTTTTTTAAAAAAAATTTGAGTTCCCAACTCCTTCCCTTTCTTCTCTCTGAGATAATAAGCATTTTGATTTAAGTTATACATGTGCAATCATGCAAAACAGATTTCCTTATTAGGAAATTCATGTCGTGTGAAGGAAAACAGACCAAAAAAAACCAACCCATGATAAAAATATAGTGAAAAATAATATGTTTTAATCTACATCCAGATTCCCTCGGTTCCCTCTCTAGAGGCGGATAGCTTTGTCCCTAATCTCTGTACCGCAGACAGCAGCCGATCAGGAGACGGCGGGTGCTGCCCTTCCTGTGGCCTCTCCTGGTTCTGCTCCCTTCGCTTTGCATCAGTTCATGGAAGTCTTTCCAGGTTTTCTGAAAGTTTCCTGCTGGTTATTTCTGATCACATAACAGTATTCCATCACAATCGATACACAACTTGTTCTCTGATGGATGGGTGTCGCCTCCCTTCCCCATTTTTGGCCACCACAAAGAGAGCTGCTGGAAAGAATCTGTGCATCTGGCAGGTGCTTAAAGCACCGCAGAGCCATGTGCCGGGCAGCCACGCTGCCCACCGGCCATGTCTGCACGGCAGGGCCACGTGGATGAAGCTTCCCTACAACTGTCCCATGTGCAGCCCCGTCACCAAACCCAGGCCAGAAAGAGCAAAGGGGGCTCTCCAGCCCCGGCTCTCCTGCTTCTTGCCAGGAGGAATCAGACACACCACGGGAGAGTCCAAAGGCTCACGCGGTGCGAGCTAAGCTCTGTACCACGCGGGGGACACCTCGTGGGAGCCGTGACCCCGGGCCATGGAAAGAACGTGAAACCGAAGGCATCAACAAAACATCTGGGCTGGCCCACAGCAGTCTCTCCGCTTCCGTCCGCTTCCTAAGGGTGCTGCCATGGTCGGCACGTGAATGTCTAGGAGGGCTCCTGGCTGGAGCTGTTTCCACATAGACCAAGTTCAGGTGAGACACTCGCAATCCCATTCATGGCCCTCTATAAGGAATCTCAACTATAAACCATCCTTCTTGCAAATATGACTTAGTAAAGCCTCTCACCTGCTCAGACTGTGTCAGCTTCATGGCTTCTGAAAGATACGCTATATAAAAAGAGAGACGTGTTAATAAAAACATTTTGCAAATAACAGAATAAGTATACATTTCAAATAATCTCCAATGGCCAAAACTGAACTTAAAATGGCATCTGTGTAATAAAATGTGTGAAACGGGCCTCTAACGAGATCTTGTGTACCTAAAAGGCTTGCCTTTTAGGGAAGATTAGGGGAATAAGAAGAGTGACCTTGGGTAAGTCACTTCCCCTCTGAGCCTATGACTAATACCACAGAACTCCTACTACTCACTAAGGCTCAGCTTTCTTCCTCCACTCTAATCCCAGCCCATAAAGGACTCTGTAATGATGTTTAGAAACGACCAGCATGGAGGAAGAATCAGAAGCTCCATCAACTAGTCTGAGACGTTTCCACAAGTCTTTGGGATTGGAGTTAAAGGCCTTTTCCCTGCTCCCGTCACCCCTGGCCTGACCAGTAAGGAGCCAATGGCCACTCAGGGATAGAGGGGCAGCCAGTAGACACAAGGAGACATCCCCGACACCATCCCTGGGACTGGGGAAGGCTAGGAGAGAAGAAAGCCCTCGCTAGGACCAACATGCACCAAGTACCAAGGTGTGGGGTGCTGTGCCACCAGGGGGGCACACAGAAGCTGAGAACCCCGCTCTGGCTTTAGGAACTCTCCTGGGCAGTGACCTCAGCAAAGGGGTCACAGGGGAGATGGGAGCCTCCTCTGCTACATCAGGACCACAAACTGCTCCCCTGCCTTTTCCATCTCTGGGCAGAGCTGCTCTCCCAGCTCTTCTTCCCTGAGCACCCAATGCTGCTGGCTGCTCCTCCTCCCATGGGCCAGGAGAGGAGCTGCTTGGTTACTCCGTGACCCCACAATCGCCTCACGCCCCTCCTTTGTTCGGAGCTGCTCATTCACCCCTCTGGAGCCTGGGTGCTGCTTGAGGTTCCGAGCCATCCTTCCTTCATGAAAATGTCTTTCCCTCCTCCCCGAGTAGCCTCCATCGAACGCAAAGGTCTGGAACCCTTGTAGTTAGGTGAGACAAATCCCCATACTGGCCCTATCCCAAAATGCTTTGCTTATTCAGCCCACGTATGGCCTCTGCCACGTACCAGGCAGCATTCCTCATGGTTGTCCTATAGAACCAGAGTTGGTCATTTGCACAGGTCAGAACTCGAGTCTTTTTTTCAGAACCACCATTTTGGCATGCTGATGCTACAGTGCCAGCTGTTCTGCTGATTCTTCTCCCTTTACTCTGCACCAGTTCGTACATGTTCTCAAGTTTCTCTGAAACTGCCTCTTCATCATTTATTATAGCACAATAGCATATTTACAGGGCACAATTTAGGGGGCACAATGCCAGGCCTAGAGTCAGAAGATTCATCTTCCCAAGTTCCAATCCAGCCTCAGACATTTATGAGCTGTGGGACCCCAAGACACTGTTTGTCTCAGTTTCCTCATCTATCAAATGAGCTGGAGAAGGAAATGGAGAACCACCCCAAAATCTTTGTCAAGAAAACTCTAAGTGGGATCACAAGAGTTGGACATGACTGAAATGACTGAACAACATTTGTTTGCCATCATTTGTTTAGCCATTCCCCAATGGGTGGGTGGCCCCTTAGTTTCCAGTTCTTTATCAAAAGACCTGAGACAGTTTTGTACTCATAGCCTTTTCCTCTTTCTTGTCTTTGGAGTCCAGGCCTAGTTCTGCCTTTCTCAAATTCTGTACATGTCCAAGGTTGTCCCCTCCAACATTCTGGCTCCATGCTTGTACCAAAGTCAAGGCTCCTGATATGTAGCTTCTACTCTTCATCTCCTACCTACAGGGAATCTCTCCCTTTCGGACCTCCTGTCACTACTATCAGCTAGTCTTCATCACCGTGACCTCTTCCTCCTGCAATGTCAGGCCCCAAATGCCCGCCCATCACTCTTTTGTCCTTTCTCAGGCTTGACCCTAAGGCCGGCGATGCTTAATATCCCCCTTGAATCTTCTGCCTTTCCACCATGCACATCCTGCTGTCTCACGTCTAGGGCACTCCTCCACCTCCTCCTCTCAAACTGCTGGAAGCACTACAGCTCGAGTCTGCTGAAATCTTTAGGTTTTGAGGCTGTTGTCTGTCTCCACCTACCTGCTATATTCTTCCTCTCTCAGATTCACAGATAATATATTTTACTGGGAAGGAGACATACAAAGATAAAACGAGAAAGAGTTCCTACCCTCAAGAACATCTCAGAGTTATCATTTACTACCTGCATGACTGTAGTTGTAAGGGAGAAAAAGGGGTTTTATGGGTTCATTTTCTCCCTTAGTCAAGTTATCTGAGCTCTAAGTAACCTAGATTTTCTAATCTATAAAATGAGAAGACTGGATTAGATGACTTAAGATTCCCCCTCATCTGTCATTTTATCCCTGTCAGAATCATTTTCCTTATCTATAGAGCCGGTTCTTCACACCTCTGCTCAAAAATCTTTAGGCACTCCTGCTGACTTTTGGAGTACAGTTTGCAAGCTTCTGTCTGTCATTCAAGGACTTCTAAAGTCTAGAGCCACCTTCTCTTCCCAGCTATCATACAATTTGGTCAGCAACCCCTGGGCGATGATGGCATTTAAAAAGAGAAACTGAAGCTGAACAAAACTTTTGAAAGAAACGTGGGATATTCACATTTCACACCCAAACCACTTCCATGAGTTCAAGTTCACAGAATCACAGGATGAAACCTTGGAGGTCCTCCAGTCTAACCCTTTCCTCCTGGGGCTTGAGGCTGAACAGATAAGCTGCTTTCCCAAAGCTGCCCAAGGTAAGCAGCAGTGGGAGGACTCAAACCCAGACTCCAAGTTTACCACACCTGCTTTTATCCCTGTCTCATTCAAAGCTGTGTTTAATGATTCACTGTAAACGATAGATTGGAATCACAGTGGTGGGAAAAGCATTGAGTATCAGTTCAACTCTCTCACTTCACCAAGGAGAAAACCAGCTCTGATGCTTTGCCCAAGGTCACACAACTAAATTAGTGGCAAAATTGGGGCATATTTCCAGTCTCAGAAAGTCTGATGAAATTCCTTTAAGCTGTCAGCTTTCTATCCTCCCCCTACCCAATTCTGACTAAATATGGTACCCAAACCCTGTATTAAGTATTTAGGGTAACTGGCAGAAGAAAGGGACTAATTCTCAGCACACTGTTGGGTTGGTTTTTTTGAAAGCAATATCTATTAAAATTCTACCACCAATCTGTTAAATTGTTACCAGAGCACAAAGCAGAATTGTGAAGCCTGATTGCAGAAACACAGCAAAACATGCCTCATATAAATGATGAACACTGCACTCCTTTAAATCGCTGTAATGTCCCCATTGTCCCCGGCTTTCCTCTCCTGTTCCCTTCTCTCCCCAGCGCCATCCAAGGCTCATGTAATGACAGAAAGGCAGACATTCGTTTCATCTCCAAGTTGGTCAAACAAGTTTCAGGATCCTGTATACTCTTGGGGCACAACCTATCTGATTCCTTCTCCCTTAAGATTCCAAGCCCCGTTGGTCCTGCTGGCTGCCTGATTCATGCTCTCTCTTGTGACCAATAACTGTGGGCTAGACGGAAGTCAAGTAGCTAGACTGTAAATAAGAATTTGTCCATCTAGAGATTCTCCAAGTTCATACGGGTTTCATTTTGCTAAGTTCCTTCTTAGAGTTTGCCAGGATCCCTCTCAAGCCTTTCTTTCCTGTAAGGCAAAGTAATCTCATTTTAGGGAAAATGTAAATAACATTTATGGTCCTGACCCCATTACTGGTTCATTTGTTTCCTTTTAACTACAGTAACACTCCTTTCCAGTAGTAGGTTTCTAAGGCAAGCCCTAACTCAAGTGAGTTCCTTGTCTCAATTAATTTACAAACTAAATCCTAAAAGAAATGGACTATTTATATGCTATGAAGGAGTTTTAGTTACTTTGTAGTCAGCAAAGAAAACATGCCCTTTACAAAAAGAAAGAAGACCCAGAACCATAGTTCTTGAATGTGCTCATCTAAGAACATTTGAGCTCCCAGTGGTGCTTCAGAAATGTCCTCAATGACTGATACATTGGGATAAAATCGAATTGTAATGGACTTCTGTACTAGCAGCAATGCAATGACCCAGGACAATTCTGAGGGATTTATGGAAAAGAACAATACCCACATTCAGAGGAAGAACTGCAGGAGAGGAAACAGAAGAAAAACAACTGCTTGAACACATGGGTTGATGCGGACATGACTGGGGATGTGGACTCGAAACTACCACACCAGTGCAACTATCAATAATATGGAAATAGGTCTTGATCAATGACACATTAAAACCAGTGGAAATGTGCTTTGGATATGGGGGGAGGGGGCGTTGGGGGGAGTGAAGGGGACAGTAAGAACATGAATCATGTAACCATAGAAAATTTTTCTTAAAAAAAAAAAAAAAAAATCAAGAGAAAAAGAAATGTCCTCAATTTACTATTAGGTTCCCCGGTTCCCAAATCTGAGGATAAGGATTTCCTTTAACTTTAACTGCTACTCAAAATCCTAATTTACTTCACTTTAGAAAACATGAGGGTGTCTGATTTTATTTCAGGTCAAAGAGTACATATTACAGCACTAGATAAGGGCTTAAAATGGTTTAAAATGACTAAAACCAAGAAAACTACTAGTAGCATATCTAGTTCAATTATCTTCATGAGACTAACTAATGAAGAGTTGGGCAATACCTCTTAATTAAACCAACAAGCTCTGGCAGGCTGCTTCCTTTAATCTCTCTATACCTGAATGTGACAAAGAATTTTAGAAGCAAAAGGAGCATTTAAGCTATGCATTCTGAGAAATTAGAAAGCAGATAAAGGTGGCTGATACTGGTTGGTTCAGCTATTTACGTTCAGAACCCCAAATGGTCAACTGTTTGAAATCCAAGCCTCCCGCTCTGGCTGTGATAGCGAATGATCTGACAATTCATCCCACAATCAGCTTCTGTCCTCACAAATCATAAGACTCCCCGGAATTTCCCAGAATCCTTGACTAGCCTGAGGCTATCATCCCGGGTTATCATGCAAGAAAGAACAAGTCCCTACATGGCTCATCAGCACATGGTCATCATCACTAGTGGAAAAACAAATGTTCCACTGGAGAGTCTAATGCTGAAGGCCGCAGTTATTACTGCTCTTTCCGTTCTAAATAAAGAAGGACTGTGAAGACACACAGGGGAAGTGAAACCACTCAAGTTAGCACAAAAGTTAATGCAGTCATTTAGAAGGAACACATCTAGAACACTCACCAGCCGCCTTTTGATGACAAGAAATGGCCTCTTCGTATTTCCCTGCGGCTAATGACCGGTCTGCTTTCCTGCTCTGCTGATGAGCCTGGAAAACAAAATGCCAGAGGGCCACTGAATCAAGGGCTCAGGGGAAGCAATGAGCTGAGGAGTCAAGGTTGTGGCTGGTGCTCAGAACATCAGGAATAAGAGAGAGCTGGGCACCATGTCTTTAAAAAGACACTGACAAACTAGAATGTGCCTATGCCAGATAACCAGCCCAGGGAAAGACCTGGCAGTGCACTGAGAGAGCTGGGAATAAAGGAAGCCAGCTGCTTTATGGTATTTGGGGGTTTTCATGTAAGACAGGGATTAAGACCATCTTCTGTTTGGTCCCAAAGGGTAGAAATGGAAGAGAAAGATGGAGCTAGAGCCAAAAAATGGCTGCCAGGAAGACTGGATTTTTCTCTCATTGGAAATCTGAGCAAGGCATTGAGGATCATTTCTAGGGAGTGTCAAAGAATTGATTCTTGTCCAGGCATAACTAATGCCAGTTTCTGAGGTCCTGTTCAGCTCATAAGTTAGGAAGTTGTTGATGGGGAAGGACCAGAGCATGAGGGCAATATGGATGAAATCAATAAACAGAAGTTCACTTAATATCAGTTTCATTTCTCGAAGACATGAACAAATAAAAATGTGATATTCAGTTGTCTGACCCTCTACCACTAGAGGCACTACAAGCAAAGTGGCCCCAAGAGCAGTTAGAAAAGGATAATAATTCTGAAATGTTAGTTGTTAAGTAATTGGCAGCTGATAATTCTATTTATCAGATGCATTTATCAGATAATCATTGTTGCTTTTCCCCCTAGTTTAAAAGGATTTCTTCAATCAGACATTCCCAAGAAATCCCTGGCTCTGCTCTTAATTGAACTTAATGTTCTACTTAGCACAAGACTCATTCCAACAGAGTACCATTATGCCTGAGCTGCCCCTCCTTATATTAATTAGCAAGTTACTATTTCAAAATTTCTGGTGATTATATATTTGAATGGCAAGTAATTTACAAACTGAGGTAGAGTTTTAGTTATGTTAAAAAAAAAAGGGAACCCTAGAAACTACATCGACATAGGCTACAAATGTTTTTAGTTTTCACCAATACTTCGATTAAGATGTTTAGTGCTTAAAGTCTTCCCAGAAGTCTACAATATCATGGTATTGTGGATGGAGAGCCAGACTTGGGCATCAGAAATTTTTATCCAAATCCTGTCTCTGATCTTTACTGGCCAAGGGGGGGGGGCACCCCCTTTTATCTTTCTCTGTCTCCTCATCTATACAATGAAGAGCCCATTCCAGCTCCAGCATCTTACCCAATGATGCCACAGGGTGTGAAGGAGCCTCTGGGTTCTCAAAGGCTGTGGCTGAGTATGGGCTTTGGCCTGTCCTGCCAAGTACTTAAGCACTTCCTGTGTGCCAGCTCTAAGGGAGACAGTCTTCTCAGAACTAAATCAATGAATCTGTGAGAGACTCATCACTGAAATATCAGTCAATTCACTCATGAAACAATCTTCTACGACTGTGTCTGTGGAAAGGAGGCCCACACTGGGGCAAGCATGGTCCATGTGAAGAGTCAAAGGTAATAGCATCCTTGCCCCTTGCCTAGGCAGCATCCTCTGACTCCCCTCTCACTCCCCCTGTGTTATTAAGTGGTTCCTCTTTCTCTCCTCTAACACTGACACCACCCTGCGGTCCTGGTCTTTTTCACTTCACACCTGGACCACTGCAGTCACCTACTGATGGCCTCCATTCTTCCACTCTCAGCTAGTTAAGTAAGTTCTGATCATGTCATACTTGCCCTCATCATCTAAATCTCCAGCAGCTCCCTATTGCCTTCAAGATCAAATAGAAAATGGCCAAATATCTTCATGGCCCAGCTCCTTGCCGATGGTACCAGCCTCCTCATATAACCAACAGCCCAGCCCCAACCCACCCCTCCCATTTTGCTACCCAATGCCACCAGCCTCCTTGCTGTTCTCAGACTAGACACTTCATCTCCCAACCCTGGGACTGTTTAGGCCTGCACCCCACACCTGGAGTCATCATCCTCTTCACCTAAGCCTCCTGGCTTCCTTGGGTCCCACAAAAAACCCACTCCTTTCTCAATCTCTATTAATGCTAATGCTTTCTTTCTACTGAGTATCTCCAACTTACCTTGTACCTAGCTTGTTTGTAGAGTTGTTTGTATGTTGTCTCTCCTCGGAGCCAACATTTCTTTTTCATTCTGAACAATTAGCACAGTGCCTGACACGTAGCTTTTACTTAGGGTTCATGGATGGGTCTTGAGGGGCCAGAAACTTGGATGGGAAATGAAATTTTTTTTTTTAATTTTAAACTCTTAACTTCTGTGTATTGTCTCCTAGTTAGAAGAGTGGTAAGGGTAGGCAATGGGGGTCAAGTGACTTGCCCAGGGTCACACAGCTGGGAAGTGTCTGAGGCCACATTTGAACCTAGGACCTCCCGTCTCTAGGCCTGGCTCTCAATTCATTGAGCTACCCAGCTGCCCTGGGAAATGAAATTTAACATTTATTTCAATCAATCTAAAATTATTCTGAGGTATCCACCTGTTGGAGCTGTCCATGATACCAAAAAAAATTTTAATTCCAGACCTAATCCAACCCTTTTATGTTACAGATAAGAAAACAGAGGCCTAGAGAGGTTTAAAGACATCCTGGTAGGTTAGGGTGATAGGGTGAACCAAGCATGTGAAACTGGAGAGATAAAAATTTAAGTTCTACATTTGGTTTCAAAAAAATCAACTTCAGAAGTACAAGAGAAAGGAGATATGACTAAAACGGCTGTTCATTTGGAAACAAACCGACCCAAACCACGTTGGGGCAGAAAGCCGAATGTGAATTTTCAATGAAAGTTCAACGTGAGTCAACAGAGCAAACTGGCAACCCGAAGCAGCAAATGTCTTTTTTAGGCTGTATTTAGAAATGCATGAAAATCCAGACTGTGGGAAGTGACAGGACAAGTTGCCCCCACCCTGGACCATGCGCACACAGCTGTGCTCAATGCTGGTACCTGTTTCAGAGAGAAGACTGAAAAGCTGGAGCACATTCAGGACAGGGAAGGCTCTAAATCATGCTGAAGCCACCATCCTCTTCACCATCATCATCACCATCCTCCTCCTCATCACTCTCTTCCCAAACACCAAAGATATGAGGGGAAAATTGACAGTGGACTTGGGAAACCTCAAAGCAACCTATGACCCACGAAAATGACCTACTCCTAGTCTGAGGAACTTTTGGATGAAAGCACCAGCAAGGCGCAGCAAGGCCAAGTTTTTGGCAAGCAGTATTCCACAGCAGACCAGAGACTTTGTCGTCACCCAGTTTCTATGCCACTCTCCTTCTCAAGTTCTCAAGCTCCAAGTCATCCTCAAGGAGGAACTTTCCTTGATCTTTCCAAAAGCCTCAGCACCTCTTACCTACACTACTGGAAAAGGCTCTTCACTGGGATCTCTCCACAGAGCTGCCAAAGTGTCATTTCTACAGATGGAGCCATCTCGCTCCCAGCTCCAAAACCTCCAGTAGGGCTTCTTCTACATCACCTTCTCTCACATGCTATAGGCCCATGATGGCAAGCCTATGGCACACGTGCCATCGCACGTAGACACGTGGGCATGGGTGTCGTTACTAGAAAGGCTGAGGGGCTCTGGTGGAGCCACTCCCTTCCTCCTCTCCACCGGCCTCCCTGCCCCTCGGTGCTAACTCCCTCCCCTCTAAGTGGAGGGCTCAGGTCATTCCCCTTCCTTTCTCCCTCCCCTGTCTGGAGTAAGAGGGTGTGTGTGTGTGTGTGTGTGTGTGTGTGTGTGTGTGTGTTTTGTGGGGATAATGGAGCACAGCACGAGGTCTCTAATCACTTCCTAGGATGCTTCTCACCCCACAACAGCTCAGGCCAGCCTCCTCCTCCCTTCACTAATCCCCTTTTGTTTACTGTCAATATTCTGCCTATACCTTAATGATGGTGTATGTTTCTTTTGGGAGAACACAAGCTCCTTGAGGCCAAGGAATCTTTTGTTTTTGTCTCTGTTTCCCCAGTTCCTACTAGCAAGAGCTTGAAAATCCAGAGGACAGTAGACACAACAATGAGAATTTATGCTTATATCTTAAAACTAGTAAATCCAAGAAAGGGAAGCTTAAACCCTCAAGGAAATATTCACAGGGACTGGCACTGGAGAAATTGGAGCTGGGTGGCGCTAATCTCATTATGTTAACAATCTCCCAAGAAGGAGGGTTTAAATTCAGGGAGAAGACCCTTCAGCCCACCTAGGACAATAACAGGTAAATTGCAAACAAAGCTTAGGTGAGAACAAGGCTCTAGTGCTAAAACATGCCCAGTCCCTTCCAAGCTGACCCCTTCCCTGCCTGACAGACTACTTCCCCTGAGCGGCGGCTGCCAACTTCACATCCACAGGCTTCCTCTGGGTAAGGCTTTGTGCTAGGCTTTATGGGTAATCCACAAAGAGCCATGGTCTTTAATCACAAAACACAAAGTTATGGGGAAAACTATTCAATACAGTAAATTGCTCCTATTTAAAAAAAAAAAAAAAAGCAGTCTTCACCTGGTCAAGAAAATAACCCACCCCAAACTGTCATCTTCCAAGAAGCTGCCCAACAATTTGTAGGAACATTTTTCTGAGCCCAGTGAGCTGAAGACTCTGAACCAGGTAAGTAATGTGAAGTGGTGGCAGTTCCTGAAGATTTAGCATGAAAATGCTGTATATGCCGGGGTCTGTGCAAGGTCCTACAAGTGTTAAGGGCGTGGCAAGAGAGAACGCTCTCAAGGAGCTTTCAAGGAGCTTCCAATCAGTGGGGAAGCCGCCACCCCAAAGGAAGCAGGAAGACAGCATGACGTTGAAAGGTGCAGGGTGGCCAGGTGGGAAATGCTTCTCCTCCTGTTGGAGGGGTGCCAGGGCCGAGAGAAAGGAGGGCAAACATTCTGGGGGCAGGATGAACAAGCCCCAAAAGGGCAGCCCCAGAATCTGGATGGGAGAGCTGGCCTGTCCCACAAGCACCAAAACCTCACTCTTTGGGGACCCTTAGACTAGATAACAAATGTAACCCTTTCGGTCACTGAGGAAAATTTTTACAAAGTTCAAAAACTGGCTGAAGAGCATAAGACACAGTGATTAAATTACAACTTTAATAAGAAATAGAAAGGTTAATCCTGTAAATAATAAACCTTTCAAATATTACTTTTTAAGCTCCATAGCAGGGAAAGTTCGGAAATTATCAAAGCTAAAAAACAGCCCCAAGACCTTGGGGACACCCATCTTACTTAACAATTTTCTCACAATGGCTGAGGGAAGGCAAATAGCATCCCACCCATTTTAGAGATAAGTAAAATGAATTTCAGGGCCTAATGTAATCACAGTAATGAGGGGACTTTGGGTCTTCTGACACCAAGTGTCCATTCTTATAACAGAATAGGATCTAGAGTCCTAGGCCCAGGCTCAAATCTGAGTTCCAGCATTGCTTGTCAGGTAGAATTTGGGTAAACATCTTGTCTGTGAGCCTCTATTTTCTCATCTGTAAAACTGGGATAATTCTTGTGGTGCCTACCTCACAGAACTGTTTTGAGGAAAGTGATTCGTAAAGCCTTAAAGTGTTACACTTTTATATTATGAAACCAAGCTGTTTTCTGTGTCAATTTGCCATTGAAATTACATGCAGAAAGGGAGCTACTTATTCCATTTTGTATATAAGGCTGGCAAGTTAAAAGACCAATTAAACAAGGAAGATATTGGTATTATATTCAAGTTAATCTAGACATCTTTGGTGTAGAGTTAACCAGCAAAGAGCAGAAGTTTACAGGCACAAGTATAACTTTTAAATCTCATAGCCTGGGGCTTTAATTATACTTGTCAATGTACACATTAGTGACTTGCCTAGGGTCACACAGCTAAGACATGTCTGAGACCAGATTTGAACCCAGGTCCTTTAGCCTGGCTCTCTATCCACTGAGATACCTAGCTGACCTATGTTCTTTCTTCCAATTCTCTAGGTAGAATCACTGGTTATTGCTAGAAATAAGGAATATTCAAATAACAACTCAGTCATTTGAATTAAATTTTTGTTGTTCAGTTATGACTGACTTCCATGACCCCATTTTGGATTTTCTTGGTAAAGATACTTGGAGTGGTTTGCCATTTCCTTCTCCAGCTCATTTTACAGAAGGAACCGAGACAAACTGGGTTAAATAACTTGCCCAAACTCACAGAGCCACTCTGAAGTGTCTGAGGCCAGATTTAAACTCATGAACACGAGCCTTCCTGATTCCAAGCCTTATCTATCCATGGTGCCTCAAAGTCACTCCAATTTGAATTAAGTAACAAAATAAGTGAGAATAAGAAGTCAGAACTCCAAGAGTACAAAAAGCAAAACAGTTTCTAGAAAGACCTGCATTTGAAAGCAGAAACTCTATAATATGCAAGGCACAAGGCAAAAAAAAAAAAAAAAAAAAAAAAAAAAAAGGCAGCTCTTGTTCTCAGAGAGCTTAAAATCTATTTTGAATGAACACAAACTAATTCCAAGATTCCTGATCAATATGATGTCAATATTAACCACTGACTTTACAAACCTAACAGATAATATTTAATCATGCCTGTTTGGGTCTGCGAATATTTCAGATAACTAGTGAAAAGGTGCATGATATTAACAACGCAGAAAAGAAGCAAAAAGCCAGATTCCTTGTGCTCCTCCTAACAGCAAGTCAGAGCAACTGCTCCAGGCTGCTAGAGATCTAGGAAAAAATTAGTCTGCCACCAAGATACAAGCCTTTTTTTTGTCCCTCACCTGAATTCCTGACTTTGCTATATTAACATAACTCTGATCCAACAACTCCCTGCCATTTCCCCACTGGCCTATTTCACATGCCCACAACTAGACTGCTATTAGTACCAAGAGAAGTGACTCCTCCTTTTGGAGCTCAGACAAATATCCTTTCATTTAGGGTTACCATATTAAAAATGCTGTTTTATTCATTTAAGTATTGAGTTTATTTCAGCAAGGTAGTGTTCTAGCCTGTGTATAGAAAGGCAACCTGAACATTTCTTGCTCTCAAGGAGATGATTTTTTTTTCACACTTGCTACTTAAAGATAATTATAACAAATTCTTCTGAGAATTTCTTAATACTCATTGGACTATTTGGAGAGTCACCAAAACAATGTCCAGTGGCCCACCTATTCTTCACAAGTTAATATAACTAAATTATAACACAACCAACATGGATGGCACTTGAGAATGAAATATGTAAAGAACTGTGCAAATCCTAAAGCACTCAAGAAATGCTACCTGTTAGTACTGCTGTTGTAAAGGAACAAGTGATATATATTCTATTCCACCTAATGAAAATAACACACAGTTTTTACTTTAAAAATGCTACATTTTTGTTCTTATAAAGGAAACAATGGGGTTAAAGATTTTTTTTAAGAGAGGGAGCAGGAAAGTGGTTCAGTGGATAGACAGTCAGGCCTAGAGATGGGAGGTCCTGGTTCAAATGTGGACAGACATTCCTGGCTGTGTGGTCCTGGGCAAGTCACTTAAGCCCCATTGCTTAGACCTTACGGCTCTTCTTCTGCCTTGGAACTGATAAAACATGTACTTCTCCCCCTAAAAATGCATCCCTTTCAGAAGTGGACCAAGACAAAAATCCTGTCTTCCCCCAAGCTGGGCTCCTCACTGAACTCTCTCCCTAGATAATTAATCAACCCATAAGTTACTTCCTAAGCATCCTCTAGTGTGCTAGGCACACTGCTAAGTGCTACAGATTCAAAGGGAGGGAAGGAAACTCCTTAAACACAAAGACCTTCTACTCTAATGAGGCAGATAACAAGGCCAGATAAAAATGCACTCTGCACAAAAAGTCAAGGAACATTTAATAAAATGATTGGTAAGGAAGAGAGGGCAAGCTGGCCAGATTCAGAGTACAGGAGAGGACCCCGCTCGGAAAGCAGGCCACGGGGGCTTTAAAGCTAAACCCCAGAGTTTATCCCAGAAGCAAGGGGAAGTCACACTTCTGACAGCAGCTGTTTGTAGTATGGAGGCTGGACCAGAGTCAAGAGAGATGAGGGGCTGCTACGCTGACCGGGGAGGGAGAAGGGCCTGGACTGAGGTGTGCCTCTGGCCATGGAGAGAAGGGCTGGGATGCAAGAGATGTTGTGAAGGTAGAAATGGCAACGTCTGTCCACTGACTGGATGTGTAAGAGCAGAAGGAGCCCAGGAGGATGCAGGCAGGATGAATCTGAGATCTGAGATGGAAAGAAGGTGGTGCCTTTGACAGAAATAAGGGGCTGGGGAGGAGGCTAAGGGGGAAGACAAAGAATTTTGCTTTGGATCTTTTGTTTCTGGAATATCGTGTCTAAAATGTCCAAGAGACAACTGTAAGAAGGAAAATTTAAGTATTTATAGATATATATTAAAATGTGTGGCCGCCAGGAATCAACAATTCATGTTGATTCCGTAATTAAATCAGACCCAAGTCAGCATTGGGTTGAGGAGTTTATTTACAATCTGGTAGGTAAAAAGTAGGAATAAAGAGAAAGGGAGAGGCTAGTCCAGGCCAAAGGCCTGGACAGAGAGAAGGTTAAAAGGCTAAATAAACGAAGCTGTAAGCCACAAGGCCCAACAGCCAGATAGGCAGAGTTTAGAATTGGCCCAGCAAGGCCAAGGAAGTCAGCCTAACTTAGCCACGTGACAATACAGAGTGGAAGCTCTCTGTGGTCTCAGGAGATGCTTCTGCTCCCGGTTCTGGACAGCAACTGCCCCCACAGGAAGTTCACTAACTTACTTAAAGAGATCGTGTCTTTCATCACTTCCTGTGGTCCACCTCTAATTCAAATGGACAAATGGCAGGTTCTACATTGATTTGGACTGCCCAAAGGGCCGTCCCTTATTCTTGATTTGTTACTTATTGTCCTGTGTGGGTAACTCGTCTCCCCTCCCCACTAAGGGAGGTTAGGGTGACATCATTAGCACGCCTGGGTTGAGTAGAATTTTGACTATTAATGGGCTCGAGCTAATTCTATTTACACACAACTGATGATTGAGCTCTGAAGATTCAGGGAGACAGACTGGCTCACTGCTGTCATTCCTATGGCCAATTCTCTATGACATCTGACTTTTGGGACACGGCTTGCCAACACTGGCCATAGGTTTTCTTGGCAGATACTGGAGTGGCTGGCCGTTTCCTTCTCCAGTGGATTAAAGCAAACAAATGTTACCTGACTTAGCCAGGGTCACACAGCTAGTCTAAGGCAGGATTTGAACTCAGGTCTTCCTGACTCCAGGCCCAGTGCTCTATCAATCCACAGGCTACCTAGCTACCTCCTGAGGTTGAGAACAGAAAAATCCATCAGATTTGACAACTAAGACATCTCGATAACCTTGGAAAGCAATTTAGTTGAATGATGAGGCCAGAAGGCAGACTACAAGGAGACGGAGAGGACATGGAGGCAGTGACAACTTTTTCCAAGAGTCTGTTGGAAAAAGAGAAGAGAAGGTAGAGGGCCCAGGGAAGGTTTTTTAAGAGAAGAAGGGACAGGACAGCAATGAGTGCCCATGGTGAGGGGCTGGCCCAGCAAGGAGGAGGAGTACAGAGATAGCCAATAGGGGCATTTTCTTTACAAGTGGAGAATACTATTATTTGTGGTACACCACGACTACCTAAAAATAGGACTATTTAACACACATTTGTTAACATTTCTTACATACACCTACTATTAGCACTGGGAGTATGCTCAGGACCATCTTCCATCTCTCTAAGCTGTTTTCTTCAGAGGCAGCTAGACGGTACAGTGGATAAAGCATTGGGCCTGGATTGTAAGAAGACCTGAGTTCAAATCTGACCTCAGATAATTCCTAGCTATGTGACCCTGGCTAAGTCATTTAACCTCTTGGCCTATTTTTCCCAACTGCAAAATGGAAATAATAACAGCGCCTATCTCCCTGGGCTGATATGAGGATCAAAAGAGAGTCTCTGTAAAGCACTGAGCACAGTGCCTGGCACACAGCAGGCATGCAGCATGCTCACTCCCTTCTGCTAGATGCTCAGCTCCAGCCTGAGTTCTAACATGCAGCCCTAATCTGTCTCCCACATCACTGCCATTTCCACCTGGATGTCCATCCAGAAGTCCTCTCCAATGAACAGATATTCAAACAAGCTTTCATTTCCAAAGGCTCTGGGCGCCAGGCACTGTGCCATGTATAAGTATATACACATAGAGAAATAAAGACCAGGTAATTGGGGGGTTTGGAATTAGGTCACAAAGGCCTCCTACAGGAGATGGTACATGAGCTGAGCGGGGAGAGCATTCTGGTGCAAAGGCATGGAGATGATGGAATGTCTTATGTGAGGCCACCATGACCACAGGAGTGCGTGAAAGCGGTATTTACTAAGGTGGGAAAAGGAAACTGGGGTCAGGTCAGGAATTTCCTGAGCAGAAGAGTAATACAGTTAAGAGTGCTAGGGCAGAACCATGTTGGCAGCTGTGGGGGTGGGGAGGGATGGAAAAAGGAAGCTCCCAAGGCAAGGGGCCCAATGAGCAGCTTCTCATGCTAATCCAGATGAGGTGGGGAAAGCCTAAACAAAGGGTCTGTAAGGAGAGAGAAGATGCTTGAGGGAGAATGAACATGACTTCACAACTAATTGGCTATGCAGGAGAGAATGAGGAGCTGAGATTTCCTGGAAGGGCAGGAGGTAATAATGGCCTAAACAAGTAGCTAAGAATTATCCTCAAGTTAAAGATTTAGGAATTTAAGGAAAAGGTCACATTAGTCAAGGTACCTGTGCATGATCTCTGGACTCCACTCAGAGCTTATTATGTGCAGGATTAGGGAGAGAGAAGGAAAAAACCCTCACCATGGCCAGCTGGAAGATGACAAAGCCAATGACAGAATCTAGAAGTTAAGAAGCAGAGTAGATTTAGGGGCACAGATGATGAATTTAGTTCTCAAAAACTAGGACAGTTGATCCCACCAATTTGGGGCTTTGAATAAGCAATGGACTGAGTCAGAAGACTGACTACTTCACTTCCTGTGGTCTCCCTCTGTTTCTTCATCTGTGCCCTATAACCTAAAGGTTTGCTATCATTGTAAAGAGTTTTTAAAAACCAATAAAGTGGGGCAGCTGGGTAGCTCAGTGGATTGAGAGCCAGGCCTAGAGACAGGAGGTCCTAGGTTCAAATCTGGCCTCAGACACTTCCCAGCTGTGTGACCTTGGGCAAGTCACTTGACCCCCATTGCCTACCCTTACCACTCTTCCACCTATAAGTCAATACACAGAAGTTAAGGGTTTAAAATTAAAAAAAAAAAAAAAAAAAAAGATATTCTAAAAAAAAAAAAACAATAAAGTCAGAAGTCTGGAGGTTTAAAAAAAAAAAAAAAAGACAAAGCTGCTAGTGGATCAGACCCAGAAATCTAGCAGGCAAACAGGTAGAACTGTAGCTCCACTGATGTAGTATGAAACAAGCCGAAGACATTTAGGCCACATCTTTGGCTAAGTCAGAAGATAAATTCAGCTTCTTAAGATCAGATGAAGTCACCTCCATAAATGCTTTGGGAATCTTAAGTCAATGTTACTGCAGTTGTTGCTATCAGAGTTTGAGAGTCAATATATCAAGCAAATTCCTTAAATTTTCATGGAGATGAGAAAGTGCTAAAAGACAGGGCTTCTTCATGTGATCTCAGATACAACCAAAAGTGTTTCTTTTTCAGGAACCATGGGATTTTTAAGAGTTCAAAGGGATTTTGGAAATCATTTTGTCTAATCTTTTATTTTACATATAAGGAAACAAACCCCAAGAGATTAAATGACCTTCCCAGGGTCAAACCACTAAAGAAAAGAAAAACTGTTCATACAGATGGGCAAAAAAACCGTACAAGCTTCTAATCAACAGTTTACTCAGTGTTAGTGGGAAGCTGATAGCTCCCATGATAATAGTGATAAAAATAATTTTCAGACAGTTCAGTGAGTAAGGGAAATACAAGTAGGAGTCACTTAACAACACTGAATACTAACAGCCAGCATTTATATAGCAGTTTATAAATATTACCTCATTTGGTCCTCACAGCAACCCTGGAAGGTAGGTACTATTATTATCTTCTTTTTTCAGATGAGAAAACTAAGGCGAACAGAGGGTAAATGATTTGCCAGGGTAATACAGTGAGCATGTGTCTGAAGTCACATTTGAATTCAGGTCTTCCTGACTCTAGGCCTACTGCCACCTGGATGTCTGAAAAGGTGAGCATGGCTTTGGTGTGATTAGCCAGTGACATATATGTTCATCTGCAATTGACCATAGTTCCTCAGGCAAAAGTCATGGAAAACTTCTGCTTGTGTCCAATAAACAAAACACATTTAATCTCTAACCATAACAAGATGGAAAGTTAGTCCAATATAAAAAGAATTATGGATTGAGAGCCAAGCTTAGAGATAGGAGGTCCTGGGTTCAAATCTGACCTCAGACACTTCCCAGCTGTGTGACCCTGGGCAAGTCACTTGACCCCCATTGCCTAGTAGCCCTTACCACTCTTCTGCCTTGGAGCCAATACAAAGTATTGACTCCAAGATGGAAGGTAAGGGCTAAAAAAAAAAAAAAAAGATTAAAAGAGTTGTTTTGCTTTGCTCAATCTGGACATCACTCCTGAACACGAAGTTAGCTCACATCTGCTGCTTAAGTCTTAGAGAGTTGACGAGGACACTGAGGGGGTTAAGTGATGTGCCCCATGAATGAGTGGCAAAAGTTGAATCCAAGTCCCCCTGATTCCAAGGCCAGCTCCCCTCTAGCACTGATTAGTCTAACAAAATTGAAATTTCTCATCTCTACTAGGCTGCCAAAGGGCAACTGGAAACTGAGCAATGGAAAAGAACAGGCTGGTCATCCTGCTTTCCAGGCCTGGGCAGAAATAGGCTCAGAAGGCCACGGGGCCAGGGAGTAGACAGCATGAGTAATAGCAGCAGTGGATACTAGGTGACATTAGGCAGCCTGGTCATGTTTACAAGGTGCTTTACAGGCATTATAGCCCATGTGATCCTAACAAGCCAGTGAGGTCGACAATAGAGGTCATTATCTCTTTTGTGGAGGTTAGGTAACTTGTTTTTAAAATTTTTTTTTCTCCTATAAATCAATCAAGGTGGTTAATGTATCCACCTCTGGACTAATTAAAGAATTTAAAGGTCATTTACTTTTTGATCTCTGGCTTTAAGAAATTAACATTAGAGTTATAATTTCTGAACAAAAGCTATTGTGTACAGCAACTAGGAAGTTCAAAGAGCACTGGACTGGGAGTCAGAGGCCCTTGTTGTATAATCTGTGTAACCGTGGGCTACTCATTTGCCTTTGTCGAACCCTAATTTTCTAACCTGTAAACGAGGGTATTGGACTAGAAAACCTCTAAGGTTCCTTTCTGTTCTAAGTTACCCCTACTTGTACAACCAGTCTAAGTGCCAGAGGTGCCAGAGGCAGGAGCTGACCCCAGGTCCTGGCTGACTCAATGTTTAAGTAGTCATTAGAGGAGTAAAAGAAGAGGTGGGTAGGCTACCTGATGTCCTAATGGCCCCATCCATTCCTCCCAAGCTAGCAGGCAATGAATTGAGGGAGAAGAGACAAGCAAAACTTTCCAAATCCAATATGGAGTCATACTTGGTGACTAGAATGATTACAAATTTCACTTTATCACCTATATTGAATCGATGATGTACTCTACTGAGGACAAAAAGTTGCCATCTTTTTATCCTAAGTAGCATCTTGACTATAGTAGCTCAACCAACATTTGTTCAATCTGCTGAATTAGTATCACTACTCACTTTCTTATCTGCACTAAGGAAAAAGGTGGAAAACTAATTAGTTGTTCAAAATGGAGACACTCTGATACCATGTGATCACATTTTATTCTTGTTGACTTAAGAAATGAAGACTTGAGGTCACCACATATGTGCCATATTTTAAATAGGATATTTCAAACCTACTCTTGCTGATACTGGGGCCAGATTTGCTAAATCAATTGTAAGGCACTAAATTCTGATTCAAATAGCCCACTTCTGGGACCCCTTGACAATATAGGTATGGGACACTAAAACTAGCCCATGCATCAGGGAGCTGGCTGGAAAAATGGAGCAGAAAAGGTTGGGAAGTCAAAGTAAGTTGTTATCCATAATATGCTGGTGAGTCATTAATCTGGGCAATTATTTCCCTTCTCCATTGCTATATTTTGTCATCTATAAAAATGGTTCATATAGTTCTTGCCAAACTGACAGAGGACACACAGATTTACCATTGCAAAAATTCAAAATAGCTTTGGACCAAGTTAGCACTGCTTCATCAGTAGGAAAGACTAGGGGGCCAGCTTGGTAGTTTAGTGGATTGAGAGCCAGGCCCAGAGATGGGAGGTCCTGGGTTCAAATCTGGTCTCAGACACTTCCTAGCTGTGTAGCCCCCTGGGCAAGTCCCTTAACCCTCATTGCCTAGCCCTGCTCTTCTGCCTTAGAACCAATAAGTATTGGTTCTAAGGCAGAAGATAAGTGTTCAAAAGAAAGAAAAGACTAACCACCACTGGAATCTTCCTTTACCAGTTGCCATCCCAATCCCTTCTCTGGCATTTAAGCAATTTTAACCTACTTCAAAAGTCTCCCCTAATGTAAATACCTCCAGAAGGGAAACACAAAATGGAATGGTATTCTTGTTCCTTGAAACCAGGCCACTAAGGTGAGACAGTCTTTTAACTCTACACCCACCTTGGGAACAAAAGGAATAACCATTATGAAAAATCCTGAGTTACTAGTGTATTTCCTTGCACAGGTTGGGGTAGGGATGGAATTAAATCAACCAGAATTCATAAAGCACCAATGGAGTTCCAGGCACTGGGCTAGCTAGGGGCTGGTGAAATAATTTCTGTCCTCATGGAGTTTACATTTTCAATTCAACAAACATTTGTGATACACCTACTAAAGGAGAGGCTTTATATATTCGGGGAACTCAGTAAACCTTAGAGCCACTTAATGTTGTGATATGTAGTGGCAGTGTGGTGGCCCAGTGGCTCTGCCGGGAGGCAGGAAGACTCCTGAACTCAAATTTGGCCTCAGATACCTCCTAACTGTGTGACCCTGGGCAAGTCACAAACCTCAGTTTCTTTATCTGTAAAATGAGCTGGGGAAGGACATGGCAAAGCAGTCCAGGATCTTTGCCAAGAAAAGCCCAGATGGGTCACAAAGAATCAGACTGACTAAACAACACATTACAACACACTATCAATTGGTTCCAGTTCTCTTAAGACTAAGGGGCATTTCTGGGACTGGTGCCTGGTATTTTGTAATGAGATCAAAAACATCAAAGCTACTCCTTCCCTAGCGTTCTGCCTTGCCCACTGTAAACCCCATGAAAAAAGTAATACTTTTGTTAGTCAGGTCAGTTTCCAATAATCAACTAAGTTAGAAACCCAAATTTCCAATGTCTAATTAGCAGAAAGATCTCTGATATCAAATCATCTAGAATGTGGAATATGGAGAATGTGTGCCTTTTCTTCTTTGTCTCTATCATCCTTACTTAAGGCACATGATCCCAGCTGAACTGAAGCCTCTGATTCTATTGGTGACTTGTACTCATGTTATTTCTCATCAAAAATCATTAAAAAAACACACACAACCCCAAACTCTACCTCCCAACCGTAGCTCATTCTTTCTCATCTGATTCAATATCCTGTGTTTCACACAAAGAGGCAACACCAGTGACTGTAAAGCTGAATTACTTTTCTAAACCACCAAGATATTTGTTTGTGCCACTTCATCTACATTTCTCAAGCCTGTAGGCAGGCCAGGGGGCTGGGGCAGGCTATAACAAAAGGGCAGAGTGGAATTAAGTAGCCCACCCTAGACCTAACCAAATGACCATCTTATTTCTCTAACTAGCACTCTATAAATGTCTGATTTTTTTGGAGGATGTCCCTAGGAGATTTTAGCATTAAAAAGTCAATGGTGCTTCATAGGAACCAATACAATCTGTCCCATTAAAAGCCAAAGGGGCTCTTTTTGACTTCCCACCTTTTATAAAGCCATGACCCCTTAGTCACTGAAGTATGTGAAATAAGCTTAGGGGTAGAGTTCATCTAGTCTAACAACTCTTAAAACTCCTTGAAGGTAGGCTCAGTCACGCTTCATATTTCTAGTCCAGGCTGATACTTAGGTGCATAATAAGTGTTGCATTTCAAATGACAAAACAGCTAAGGGGCTAGGCAAAGGGGGTCAAGTGACTTGCTGAGGGTCACACAGCTAGTAAGTGTATAGGGCTGGATGTGAACTTAGGTCTTCCTGACTCCAGTCCAGTGCTCTATCCACTGCACTACCTGGTTTCTCTCGTTTTTTTTTTTTTTTTAAAAAACCCTTACCTCCCTTCTTGGAGTCAATACTGTATATTGGCTCCAAGGCAGAAGAGTGGTAAGGGCTAGGCAAAGGGGGTCAAGTGACTTGCCCAGGGTCACACAGTTGGAAGTGTCTGAGGCCAAATTTGAAGCCAGGACCTCCCATCTCTGGCCCTGGCTCTCAATCCAGAGCCATCCAGCTGTCCCCTAGATTCCATCTCTGAGGAGCACCATCTGCCCCCTCTTCTCCCTCATTCTGAGAACAAACTTTGCAAGTTTTTAGAACTCCTCTGATTTCCTGGGAGATCTCACAACTAGAAGGCAGCCTCAACCTTAGGTAATCCCAACGCAGAATCCCAGCAGAAGGCTAACCATTAATCACAAGGCCTGAGAGCCAGAAAGGATTCTCAGTGGTCATCTGGCCTAAACTGTGCCTGAAGCAGGACTTCTACCATTCTTCTCCCTCCCAAATATCTGCTGGACTTGATGGTCTCAAAGGAAAGGCAACTGTTTCTTGCTGAAGCAAATGATTCTCTTTTTAGGTAGCTTTAGTTGTTAGGCAGTGTTCTATTGTTGTGTTGAAATAAAGTTGTGCATTTGCCCTCAGTATAGGCTGGAGAGTCAGGAAGACTGCTCCCCTCTCAGAGCTGGAAAGCACCATCTGCAAACAGCAAAGTATTCCTGTTATTCTCCAGGCTACCTTGGAGCCCTTCAGTTATCTGAGAAGTTCTAAGTTTGCAGAGGAGGCGACCCCTTGGCCTGCCCTAGTCCAAAACAGCGGAAAGAACCATCCATTTGGAGTCCTAGGAGACAAATCTGAATCCTGGTCTGTGGCTTTGGGCCAAGTGCCTAATCCCTCAGTTTCCTTCCCTGTTACAGCAGGGGTCAGACCAGACACCTTTTTCTCTCCCCCAAGCTAAGACGCTCCTTTCTGGTTCAAGGGCCAAACACCATGGGAGGGGAGGGGGATGTGGTGGTGGTGGGGGGAGAATGTCTCTTTCTGACCCCCTGCCCAGACAACACCCTTCCTGGCCTCAGGGCTGCAATTCTGGGCAGGGAGCAGCTCCGGCTCCGGCCCCGGCTGGATCTTAGCTGCCAGTTTTGGGAGAAGAGGAGCTGAAGGCCAGCAGACCCGCTGGGAATCCCGGGGGTGGCCTCTGTTTACCCGCTGGGCAATGGACACAGCGTCTATTCCCCGACCGCGGGCAGGGCTCGGGTCCCTCTTCCCTCTCAGGGTTTCACCATCGTCGGCGGACGAAGGAGCTCAGAGGGAAACAGGATTCCGGAAAGCACCAGCCGGCGCAGCGTTCTCGGAGCTCCTCCGCCCTTCACCAACAGGGCAAAGGGGGAGACCGATCCCTGCGCGGCGTTCTCCCGCGCCCGCTCGAGCTCCCGACCGTGGGGCAGGCGGCGACGTGGCGTCCGGGCCCAGGGCTGGGGGTAAACTGAGGCCAGGAAGCTCAGGCCCTGGGGGCAAGACTCGAGTGGGTACGCGCCGCGAGCACTCTCCTGCCACCGGGGAAACTGAGGCACGCGGGGGCCTAGAGGCGGGGGGAGTAGGTCCGTGGTACAGCGGGGGAGACGGAGGCCCCGGGCTGCAGGGGGAGAGCCCCGCGGGCGCCCCTTACCCCCCCGCCAGCACTCACCAGGTTCAAGGGCCCGTCCATCACTTCCATAGACGCCGGGGCGGGGGGCGGCGGCGGCGGCACCCCGGCACATGGAGGGCCGGAGGAGGGCGGCGCTCGGACGGGACCGGGTGGCAGCTCGGCGCCGCTGCCGGATCAACACAGCCGCCGCCGTTTCCTCCTCCCCCTCTTCAGCCGCCGCCGGAGCCGGAGCCGGAGCCGGAGCCCGCCCCCCCAGCGCACGCACGGCGTGATGACGTCACGCGCGGGCGACGCCGCGAGAGCTGACGGGGAGAGGAATCCCTGTCCCCCAGCGCTATTCTCCTTCCGTCGCGTTCCCCCGTCCGAGATCTCGCGAGAGCTTCTAGGAGGCAGGACTGGGAGGATGGGGAGGGGTGGAGTCAGAAGAACCCGGCTTTTAGAGCACGTGGTGAGGTTAAGAGGGCCTAGAGTTGAAGAGTTCTGCCTCACTTCTCCCCTCCCTGCCCTACAGACTGCCTTTTAACTGCGACTCGACCTTCCACAGACCCCTCCCTGCCCTGCCGATTCTTCTCTAATTCCTTGACCCCCTCTAATCTCCACTGACCCCTCTTCCTGTGTCCGTTGACCCTTCCCAGCCCCTTTAACTCCTCCCCAGCTCCTGACCCCTTCCTGCCCCATTGACTCCTCCCAAGCTCTTGGACTCGCTCTCTCCTCCGTGGAGCCCTCCCCAGCCGCAGTGGCCCCCCGCGTGCACCCAGTAAGCCGCTGTCCACCCCCGCCGACCTCGCAGACCATCTCCCATCCCAATGACTACCCCATGCCTTCAACAGCCTCCTGGCACCGTTAACCATCTCGCCCACTGACTTTTTAAAAAATCACCCTTCTGATCCTCCAAGCCGATTATCCTGCTAGACATCTCCGCAGACTCTTCAGCCTTTCCCGATCCCTGCTGTTCCCCCTAACCATCTCCTGCTTATCTTCATTCTATTTTACGACCCCACGGGCTGTTTCTGCTATTGGGAGGCTAGGAGGCAGTTTGTGAGTTTGGAGGGAGGGGTGTCTGTGGGTGCTGAGCGGGGAGTGGAGGAGGCTGATGGTCCCGAGGAGTTTGGGTGGGGCCGGTTGGGAGTCTTGAGGAGAGGAAGTGTCAGGGCGCACCGCATAACCACAAATTCTTCATCACCTCTTAATGATCCTAGGACCATCTCGCAACTACTGGATGACCTTATACCACCACTGCGCTGCCTCATAGCCTATGAACTATCCTCAAGACTCAATAATCGCCTCACTTCATTGATGTCAACCTCCCCCTACTGGTCACTTGCCTATCTCAATAACCCCTAAATATACCATATACCTCACTATATAATTTTTATCATTTCTAAGCTTCACTGATCACATCCCCACACCACAGCCCACCTCCCTATGGCAGCTCCATTGGCTACTTCACATGCTGTTGACCACTGACCACCAAACACACCATTGTCCACCTCAAATTCTATTGACTACCTCCTAACCAATTTACCTCATCATCACCTGATTCCTCTCCCCATTCAAATAAGCCTGTAACATAACATTGACTATCAGGTCTTTTAACCACATCTCCAGCTCACACTCCAGAGACCACACCCAGTTTCATTTACCATCCCATCATCTCTTTAATTAAATTACCTTCAATTCCCATTTCAATCAACAGATCAACTAACTAGCACTTACTATACGCCAGGCATTCTGCAAGGGAATCAAAGAGTTAACATTCTTTTTTTTTTTTTTTAAACCCTTGTACTTTGGTGTATTGTCTCATAGGTGGAAGATCGGTAAGGGTGGGCAATGGGGGTCAAGTGACTTGCCCAGGGTCACACAGCTGGGAAGTGGCTGAGGCTGGGTTTGAACCTAGGACCTCCTGTCTCTAGGCCTGACTCTCACTCCACTGAGCTACCCAGCTGCCCCCAAGAGTTAACATTCTAATGGAGAATTACCTCCAACAATTCTCCCTTGCAATGTGTTCATGAGGCAAATGATTCCACATTGCTGGGTCTCAGTTTCCACATCTGTAAAAGGGTGAGATGATGATCTCTAAGTTCTTTTCTAGTTCTGACATTCTGTGATTCTCTCTTTTATGTGATCCCCAACAGAAGGGAAGGTGGCAAGCCTGAGAGCTTGGAATGAAAGCAGGATGCTAAGAATGGAATGACCCTACCAACCCTATGGAAGGAAAGAGAACTGCTTGAACCACTAGTAGTCCTCTGGAAGGAGGGAAGACTTCACAGTTGTTCCAGAATACCACTGAGCAGTGGCTTGACTAGACAGCTCAGACAAATGATGTATACCCAGTTTAACCACATAGTTGGCATGACACCAAAGCTAATGATGCTCCTCCTGTCTGAACTGGATGTGTAGACCTCATCCTCCCAGGTATCTTCTACTGTGCTAGAAAAAAGAAAGAAGGTGAGTCCTTCTGCAGCTGCAGCCTAGGAATTAATGGAAGGGTCAGACTGCCTTTGGCCCTAAGTAGGGAAGCACACAGAAAGACAGGAGGAGATTGAAGGTAAGTGAGAGAGTAGAGATAAAATGAAAGGTCAAAAATAGTCCTTGCCTTCAAGAGCTCCCAATCGAATGGGGAAGACAAGATGAAGACAGTGATGTACAAACAACCTAGAACAGGATGAACAGGAAATGATCAACATCAACAGAGGAAAGGAATCCAGAAAGGCTTCCTATAGAAGGTGGGGTGTTAACTGGAACTTAGAGGAAGCCAAGAAGCACAAATGAGGAAGGAGAGCATTTCAAGAGTGTAGGATGGCCAGATAAAATGTCCAGAGTTAGGAGACAGAGTGTCTTGTTTGGGGAACCATAATGAGGCCAGTGTCAGTAGATGCCACAGTACAGGGGGAGGGGAAAGAGGGGCTTGAGGAGGAGAGGTGTGTGTGGAGGGGAGATTAGGAAAGCTCCTAACACCAAATTGAAGATTTTTCCATTTCATTCTGGAGCTTAGGGGGAACTACTGAAGTTTCTTGAATAGAGCACTGATGTAGCTGGGACTTGTACTTTAGGAAAATCATTTTGGTGGCTGAGTAGAGAGTGTACTGGAGTGGGAGATTCTTATGGTAGCCAGATAGATTGGGGGTGTCTTCAAGAGATGTTAGAAGGTAAAGTTGCTTTGGCTACTTTAAGAACATGTTGGATGTAGGGAAATGAAGAAAGAGGATACTGTGGGACACACCCAGTTAACAGGCAGGACCTGGATGAAAATCCAACAAAGGAGCACACAGATAGGTATAAGGAAAGCAGGAGAGAGTGGTGTCCCAAAATCCTAGAGAAAAGAAAGAGTATCAAGGAGAAGAGGATGATTGTCAGTGTCAAAGGCTGGAGAGAAATCAAGAAGGAGGAGGCTTGAGAAAAAACCACTAGATATAGCAATTAAGAGATTATGGGTAACTCAGGATAGAGTCATTCCAGTTGAATGGTTTAAGTAAAGAGAGTCAGAGGAGAGGAGATGGAGGCCTCTATTGTAGATAGGCTTCTCAAGGAATTTAGTCACAGAAAGCAGGAGATGGGGCAACAATTAGCAGGGATGGATAGATCAGATGAGGGTTTTTCAAGAACAGGGGAGATGGGCACATTTGTGAGTCGAGAAGCAGTCAGTAGAAAGGCAGACACTGAAGATGAATGAGAGAATGGGGATGTATAGGGACAGTTTGGGAGATAAGATGAGATGGAGTGTGATCACTTGTGAATGTAGAAGGGCTCAGCTTGGCAAAGAGAAGGGCTACCTCATTATATGAGACAAGGATGAAGAAGAAATCATGGAAGACAGAAAGAGTGGAAAAGGAAAAAAAGATGTCAGCTAATTTGTTGTAGAAGGGATTCCACAGGGTGTGGTAGAATGATAGAGTAACTTTGGGGTGGGACTTTGGGACTGTGAGTTGAAGAGAATGGAGATAAGAAATCTGGCCTTGGGGAATGGGATTTGAATGAAGATTGCTTGAGGTTCAGAAACATTGAGATAGAGAGGATATAATCAGGTGGGATGGGGGAGGTTAGGAAGATTCTCAATGTCCATAATGGGGCAGAGTCCTTTTAGAGACTTGGGCATTTTAGGTGATGGAGCAAAGAGTGGTGATACACTTCTTCCCCCAAGACCAAGATCAGGCTAGGAACTTGATGGAACTGTGCCACAACTGGTCTATGGAATGATTCTTCTCTTCCCACAGGTGGCTAGAGAGCAAGCAGGATGGTAAGGCACAGCCCTCCTCTTCCCTCTTATCCCCAGATTGTACATCAGTGGTTCCCAAACTTTTTTGGCCTACCGCCCCCTTTCCAGAAAAAATATTACTTGGCCCCCTGGAAATTAATTTTTTAAAAAATTTTAATAGCAATTAATAGGAAAGATAAATACACCTGTGGCCGTCACCGCCTCCCTAGATCACTGCAGCATCCACCGGGGGGCAGTAACGCCCACTTTGGGAATCACTGCAGTACACCAAGTAGGACATGATATGAGGCAGTCAGGCTATGTCAGTGCTTCTTAAAAACTTAGCCCTTTTGCTTTAAAAGAATGCATACCCTTTGATCCAGCTATAACACTACTAGGTTTGTAACCCAAAGAGATAATAAGGAAAAAGACTTGTACAAAAATATTCATAGCCATGTTCTTTGTGGTGGCAAAACACTGGAAAATGAGGGGGTGTCCCTCCATTGGGGAATGGCTGAACAAATTGTGGTACATGATGGTGATGGAATACTATTGTGCTATAAGGAACGATAAACCTTGTTTTCCGTAGGAGCTAGAAAGACCTCCATGAACTGATGCAGAGAAAAATGAGCAGAAACCAGGAGAACATTATACACAGAAACTGATACGTTGTGGGACAATCATATGTAATCGACTTTGTTACTGATAACAATATAATGATCCAGGACAATCCTGAGGGACTTCTCATGAGAAAGAACCGAGGGGTGTTGAAACAAAGAAGGAAAACATTTGATTTTTCACTTGTTTATATGGGTATTGGATGTGGGGTTTTGGTTATTACAAAAATGATTAATATGGAAATAGTTACTGTGTGATAATACATGTATATATCACTCAGTGGATTTTTTTTGTCGGCTCTGGAAGGGGGGGAAGTACATGAATCATGAACTCTGGAAAAATACACAAAAAAAACAACACATTACAACACACTATCAATTGGTTCCAGTTCTCTTAAGACTAAGGGGCATTTCTGGGACTGGTGCCTGGTATTTTGTAATGAGATCAAAAATATCGAAGCTACTCCTTCCCTAGCGTTCTGCCTTGCCCACTGTAAACCCCTTGAAAAAAGTAATTAGGACAGTTAGGTGGCTCAGTGCACAGAGAAACAAACTTGGAGATGGGAGGTCCTAGGTTCAAATCTTGTCTCAGACACTTCCTAGCTGTGTGACCCCGGGCAAGTCAATTAACCCCAATTGTGTCTAGCCCTTATAGCTCTTCTGCCTTAGAACCAATACTTGCTATGGATTCTAAGACAGAAGGTAAGGGTTAAAAAAAAAACAACTCTTTGATCCTTATTTTAAAATCCTTGCGGCAGTGAAATTATCCCCATTTTCCAGGCTAGCAAATGGAGGCATGGTATAATTATTTAACTCCATCAAACTAGATGAAAAGATTGGATTAGTAATTAGAGGAGGAGGAGGAAGAGGAGGAGGAGAAAAAAAAGAAGGGGAAATAATAAGCATTAAACTGTGTCAGGCATTGTGTAAAATCACTTTACAAATTTCTTATTTGATCTCTACTACCCTGAAAGGTGGATGCTATGACTGTTCCTATTTTCTGGCTGAGGAAATTGAAACACCTAGAGATTAAGGGACTTGCCCAGGGTCACTGCAGCTGCCCCTTTAAGGAAGTAGAAGAGGGAAACAGGAAAAGGGAGCTACTGACTAAAGAGCTTTAAGGCTTTTAAGATACCTGCTATGCCTTAACTAATTTTATGCTCACAACTACCCTGTGAGATAAGACATCTAGGTGCATAAGATGCTGGTGCTGGACTTGAGCATTAGGAAGACCTGAGTTCAAATTCTGCCTCAAATAATTTTTAGCAGTGTGACCCCTGGGCAAGTTGCTAACACCTGTGCTCCAGTTTTCACCTCTGTAAAATGTGGATAAATGACAGCCTCTACCTCCTAGAGTTGTTAATGAGAATCAAATACAATAACATGCTGCACTCTGCACATTTTTAAACCCTGTATAAAGGCTAGCCAAAAAAAATGTATCAGGAAAAAAAGGTATGAAAAAACAAGAGATATGTAGAGCAGTCCAATCCCTTACCCAAGGTCCTATAGCTGGCTAGTAAATGCCCCCAGATGTACTCAGACCCAAGTCTTTTCTGACTTCCTGCCTTTGAGAACGAATTAGAAAAAGCTGATCACAGTGGACATGGATGGTTAGAGCACCCATTCTCCCTTAGCAGGAACCAGCTCACTGTGATAAGGAAGGGACCACGAGCATGCAAGTCCATCATGGAGGTGATGCAGATGGTGCTGATCCAGGAAGGGTATGCATTGGATAGGTACATCATGTTGGATGAGGAAGGAAGGAAGGAAGGAAGGAAGGAAGGAAGGAAGGAAGGAAGGAAGGAAGGAAGGAAAAGGGAAGGAAGGAAAAGGGAAGGGAAGGAAGGAAAGAAGGAAGGAAGAAAGAAAAGGAGGGGCAGAGGGAGGGAGGGAGGAAAGAAGGAAAGAAAGAAGGAAGGAAGGAAGGAAAAAAGAGAGGGAGAGAAAAGCTTTTGGTGCCTGCACAAGGCTGGGGGTTGGGAATATAAAAGCCAAAATGGAGACTATTTCTACTCTTAGGGAACTTAAATTCGAATAAGCACAAAACAACCCAGGTAGTGGAATATTGTTATATAGCCATGCCTGACTTTTCCAGACCCCATTTGAGGTTTTCTTGGCAAAGATTAATTAGAGTGGCTTGCCATTTCCTTCTCCAGCTCACTTTATAGTTGAGGAAGCTGAGGCAAACAGGGTAGAGTGACTTGCCCAGCATCACATAACTAATAATGAGACTGGATTTGAACTCAAGTCTTCCTGACTCAAGACCTGGTGCTCTATCCACAGCACCACCTTGCTTCCCCCTCTGAACAACAATTAGCATGTAATAAGTGCTATGTAAATGTTAATTCCTTTCCCATTAGGGAATTGTTTACTCCCTGAAATACTATCCTTCTCAAACAAATTAAGAACTTGTCCAAGCCTAGCTTATGATTTTGATTGTTTGATTGATTTGGTCAAGCTCTCTGGTTTTCCTGTGGTTATAGTAATCAGGGTGGGTAACACACATCCATATAATCATAAAATAGATGCCATGAGCTGCCCAGAAGGCAATACTCTCTTGCTCCTTGATACTAGGAGTATGGATACTGCTTCTGCAGCTGGCAGAACTTCTTCTCTCCTTTAAATGTATTCTTTATTCAGATTCTTATTCTTTATTCTTTATTACTCTCCCTCACCTCCCCACACCAAACAAGGCATCTTCCAGTGGCAGACCCACATCCAGAGCCTTTCCAGTTTGGGCACTTGCCCTCTCTTGTCATAACCCAAAGTCGTCTCTACTCCGTGAGCAGGACTTTTGGGAAGGAAAAGGGGAATTACAAATAGGGCTACTCCTGAGTCAGTGAGTTTAGAAGAAGACAGCGAGCGGCCCAACAAGCCAGGAACAGGGGTCTGAAACGAATTCTAGCCTGAATATTTCCATCGTCCTCTGGGCTTTTCACATTGCTCTAATGTACACAGAGTAGTTCTTAGGAAGACATAGAATAGATCGAACTCTGCCTCTCACACACACTGGCCAAGTGGCCCTGAGCAAAAGGACGGCCATGGAAGCACCGCTGACAGAGCACCAGACCTGCAGACAGGAAGACTCATTTTCCTGAATTCAGATCCAGCCTCTGACACTTATTGGCTAGTTGACCCTGGGCAAGTCATTTAACCCTATTTGTCTCAGTTTCCTCATCTATAAAAAGAGCTGGCTAGGGAAAGACCAACCATTCCAGCGTCCTTGCCAAGAAAAGGCCAACAGGAGACACAAAGAGCCAGACACGACTGAAAACGACAGAGCCACATCTATGCCCAGCAAATCGCCTTCGTGTCTTGGTGTTCTGGGTAAGCCTTTCTGAATACACCAGCCTGCTTGGGTCCAGAAAGTCTCCTCATTCGCAAATTCTTGGATCAATGAAATGAGAAGTCCAGTCCTTACCCCATTCCCTACCTTCAATGGCCCTGTGCCGCGGATAACACAAGTTTTATTATTTCTGCTCTGCGGCTAAGGACGTGAGGAAGTCACCCTGCTAAGGGATGATGCTAGGATTCGAACCTGGGACTCTGGGACTCGTGCCTCCAAGTCCGGGGCTCCTTCTGCCACACTTGTAAAATGCTTAGCAGGGTGCCTGGCACACAGCAAGCGCGGTGTCAATGCTGGCTATTGGCATCATCTTTCCTCATGTTTTCTAGCAAAACTCTTCCTCCCGCCTCTTCCTAGAGACCGCCCGGAGAGTAGCGGAGAGCCGGGATCTGCCGTTTAGACCGGAGCCTTCGGGGAGGGGGGGGGACACCGGAGTCCTCCGCCGCTCGCGGAAGCATGAGCGAAGTCCCGTGTGGGCGGCTTCTGGAAGGGAGAGGACGGCGGTGCTGTGGCCCGGAGAAGCCAGAAGGTCCGGCACCCAGCGCGCTCCGTCCGCTCTCCAGCCCTGCCTCCCTCCCCGCCGTCTGCTTGGGCGAAACCTCTCCTGGAGCCCCACAGAAAGGCTCCGGCCGCTCAGAGGCAACGGCACCAAGGAGGATGCAAGCGGGAGTTTGTTATGACCTCGGGTCTGAGGCCGAAGAGTTTTCACCGCCGAGCTGGACTCCGGCCCAGCTCCCTCGCCGGCTGCTCCGTCTGAGCTGAGGCCCGGCTCCCTCGCCGGCTCTAGCATCCCGCCATCTCCAGATGAAGTGCTCCGGCTGCGCCTGCCATTTTCCTGCTCCATTTGGGACTCGTTTTTCTTTCAGGAGAGCATGGAGGCCCCCGGCAAATGGAGAAAGAGGCCCTCGGGTTTTCTGCCACAGCGATTCAATTCAGTAAACACCGATGAAGCTCCAGGCTGACAAAGACTAAGTGTTTAATAAATACGGCTTAAATGCGGGCCCTCCCAGGTTCAAATCTGGTCTCAGATACTTACTAGCTAAGTGACCCTGGGCAAGATGGAGGGGCAGCAAGGTGACTCAGTGGGTAGAGAGCCAGGCCTCGCAAGGGGAGGTCCTGGGTTCAAATGTGGCCTCAGCTACTTCCTAGCTGTGTGACCCTGGGCAAGTCACCTAATCCCAATGGCCTAGCCCTTACTGCTTTCAAGACAGAAGGTAAAAATTTTGCAAACAAAAAGCCAAGCAAGGAATGGGGATTAGAACTGTGATTTCATTGCTCTAGACCCCACCTCCCCACCAATACAGGTGAGAGTCTTCTTTGCAGTTTATGATCTTGGAGAGTTTCCTGGAGCACTGAGAAATGACATGCCTTCTCTAAGATCACCTAATAGCCAGGATGTGGCAGGAAGCAGGACCTGAACCTAGGTCTTTCTGATTTGGAGGTCACCTTTCTATCCAACATCATTCTGCCAAGCAAAAGAGTTTATTTGATCCTTCTAGTAATAGGGAACCCCTGGAATGTCTTGAACAGGTCTGTGCTCTAGGAAAATCCATTTGGGGGGCAGCTGGGTAGCTCAGTGGAAGGAGAGCCAGGTCTAGAGACAGGAGGTCCTAGGTTCAAATCCGGCCTCAGACACTTCCCAGCTGTGTGACCCTGGGCAAGTCACTTGACCCCCATTGCCCACGCTTACCACTCTTCCACCCAGGAGCCAATACACAGAAGTTAAGGGTTAAAAAAAAAATCCATTTGGCAGTTGGGTAAAATAATGGATTGGAGAGAGAAGAGACTAGGTAGGAGGAACCATTGGAAGGTTGTTGCAGTAAAGCAGGCAAGAGGGAATGAGCGACTGAAGAGTGGAATGGAAAGAAGAGGATGGGAAACACACGGTGGTAGAAAGGACAAGATTTGACAATAAGTGTTGACACTTATTGGCTAGTTGACCCTGGGCAAGTCATTTAACCCTACTTGTCTTGGTTTCCTCATCTATAAAATGAGCTGGATAGGGAATGACCAACCATTCCAGCGTCCTTGCCAAGAAAACCCCGACAGGAGTCACAGGAAGGAGGTTGAAGCCTTTGGTAGAAAGAGGGAAATCCAGAAGAAAGAAGGATTTCAGCTTTGGACACACTGATAAGTCTGACCCGTTCAATAGGTTTTAGGTGATGTTTATTGATTAATGGATTGACACTCAGAACTCAGTCCAGGAAAGAGTCTAAAGCTGGAAATATGGAACTGGCCATTACGAGAATAGAGGTGATACTTCAACCTCCAGGAGTCCAGGAGGCCATTGAGAGAGGATGGAGAGAGAGAAGGTCCCCGGACAGCTTTGGGGAACTCTACAGTCTAGCAGATCACAGGGGAGCCAGGCAAGGAGCCATCAGACAGGCAGGAGAGGGCAGAATCCAGGAGAAGATAAGGTATGTGGTCAACAGCGTCAGACACTATGGAGAAGGCAAGAAGGAGGACTATTGAGAAGAGGCCACCAAGGCTCTGGTGCATCTGGAAAGGCCAGTTTGGGGTGAATGATGAGCTCTCGGGGCTAAGTAGAAAATCAGTGGGTTGGGTGAGGTAAGCTCCCAGCCTCCTTCCACTCTCATCTGTTTGACTCTGCTGGGGTTCACCTCAGCACACTCCAGAGCTGGACTCACGGGAACCCACGAGGTCCCTAAGAGAGAACATGGAGAGAGACAGCTCTGGGGGACATTTAGGTATGTTATAAGTGAGGAGCTAGCAAAGGAGGTCCATGGCTGAGCCAGCCGGATCAGGAGAGAATCTTCTATGGTGTGAACAAACTCTGCCTTCTAAGGAATCTATTTTTCCCAAGTGATGGGAGTGCTGAGGAGGAGGAATGTGCGAGGGCCAATTCTTCAGTTTTGGGTGTGAGCTTTTACACCTTGGAAACTCGCAAAATTCAGGGTTTTGACTGATTGTTTTGTTGATCATCTAGAGCAGGGGTTGGCAACGTATGGCTCTCGAGCCATATCTGGCTCCACTTCCCAACCAGCCAGTCTGGGCAGAGTCCCAGGATGTGCCCCAGGGGGCCCTTCAGCCCCCACCCCATATTCCAGTGCCTTCCGCCTCCATCCTCTCCCTTCTGCAGGCGTTTATGGCTCTCATGGCCAAAAAGGTTGCCAACCATTGATCTAGACCATTGATTCCCAAAGTGGGCGCCACTGCCCCCTGGTGGGTGCTGCAGCGATCCAGGCGGTGATGGCCACGGGTGCATTTATCTTTCCTATTAATTGCTATTAAAATTAAAAAAAATAATTTCCAGTAAGTAATATTTTTTCTGGAAAGGGGGCGGTAGGCCAGAAAAGTTTGGGAACCACTGATCTAGACTTAAGAAAGTGATGGAGGGGGAGCTAGGTGGCTTGGTAGATAGAGAGCCTGCTAAGATGAGAAGTACTGGGTTCAAATCTGGCCTCAGATACTTCCCAGCTGTGTGACCCTGGGCAAGTCACTTAATCCCTATTCTAGCCCTGTCCACTTTTCTGCCTTGAAACTGATACTTGGTATTGATTCTAAAATGGAAAGTAAGGATTATTTTTTTTAAGTGAAGGAGAAAATGTTTATAGGGTAGATTAAACTTAGAAGTTCTTATTTTTCAGTTACATCCAATTCTTTGTGATACTATTTGGGGTTTTCTTGGCAAAGATCCTGGAATGCTTTGCCATGTCTTTCTCTAGCTCATTTTACAGATAAAAGAATGGAAGCAAACATGGTTGAGTGGCTTGTCCAGGGTCACACAGCTAGTAAGAGTCTGAGGTGGGATTTGAACTTAAGTTTTCCTGATTCCAACCCAACAGTGCCACATAGAGGTCTTAAACTTAAAAATGGATTGTGGCTATTTGACCTTTACACTTAAAAAAATAGCAGAAATCAGTCTTTTCAGATTCTCCCCCTTGTTCTTTTTTCTGTCCTCCAGCATGAAGCAGAGCATGCAATATGGCAGCAATAGCTGGGTTAATGGTGGCTCCTGATTAGGGTCCCATGGGCGGGCTGGTTAGGCATTCCTCATTTAGATAACAGCAGCCTCAGATGATAGCAGATGCTTCTACAAAATTATGTGTTTTCGGTAATAATGAATTCTTTATTAAAATAATTTGGCTAAGATTCATGTACTAATTAGGAGCCCTTCTGAAATAAGTTTTTTAAAAGATACAAGAAAGTAGGATTGGGAAAAATAAGACATTTACATCAAAACTAAGCATCGGATGTTAGTAAATGCCATTTACTCTGACTCAGATTCCTTTGGGGTTGAGTACCCCTATTTAGGGGCAGCCAGGTGATGCAGTAGATAGAGTGTTTGGCCTGAAGTCAGGAAGACTCATCTGTGTGAGTTCAAATCCAGCCTCCGACACTTACTCCCTGGACAAGTTAACTTAATGAATTGGCCTCGGTTTCCTCATCTGCAAGATGAGGAAGGAAGAGGGAATGGCAAACCATTGCAGTATCTTTGCCCAGAAAATCCCAAATGGAGAGTCAGACACAAGTGAACGACAATAACCACTTTGCTACTTCAACTGCTCTCTGATGAGTTTTCACTTCCTAGCTGAAAACTCTCCATTTAGCCCTCTGAACTTCCCTTATTAAACGTTGCTAGAAGTTCCCCAGCTATGTTTCCTGGATTGTTTTACTCAGAGACGATTTGCTTTCAGTACCGTCTGAGCGGATCTTTGCCCAAGCCCTTAGGTCAGCATCGAGAGCTTACAGAGGTACGTGTCTCCACCAAGGTTGTATTTTTCCAATCAGAAGATTCCTAGCCACCCGCCGCCCCCATTCTGGCAAATTCCTGCCAGATGAAGCAAGGGGGACTATAAAAACGACTTTCCACCGAATTGCTTTCAGATTGCACATTAACAGGCTTTGGGAGGAGGCGGCTTTGCTACGGTGGAAAGCATTTTAGAGGGCAGAAGGGACCTCCTAGGTCACCTAGTCTAACCCCAACCATATTTTATAGATGATCAGACGGAGGCCCAAAGATATTAAGTGACTCGTCGAAGGTCATAGCAAGTATCATAATCTAAATCCAAGATGTCGGCTTCCATCGAAAATGCATCTGCTGAATCTTAGCTCCCCCATTTACTCCTTGTATGAGGCTTGGGCAAGTCACTTAGCCTTTTTAGACCTCGGTTTCTTTATTTGTAAAATGAGAATAATACTACTTCCGTTTCTTATCCCATAAGACTGTTGTGATCATCAAATAAATAAATAGAGGTAAAAACAAAGCCCCCAAATTTAATATAGTCTAACTCTTCCTCCTCCTCCTCACATGCTTTCCTTTAAGGAACTGAAATAGTGATTTAGTGCCCTAGGACCTATCTATCATTTAACCAGTTAATATAACTTTTACAAAGGGATATTCAATGATAAGATTTGCCAAGAAGCGAAGTACAACATTCCCTACTTCCACCCCCACCTCAACAGTTGGGGACAACAATCTTCTCTAGAGCACATTCCTCCCAGGGAAAGCAGGTATGAACTTAACGCAGTAGGTACAAAGCTTTGAACCACTGAATTTCCTTCCAAATGTGACTTGGCCAGTGGATGACCTGCTCCCTGTTGGCTGCTTTAAATCCTTTGCGCCCAGTCAAACAAGTCATTTGGGGGCTTCATTCCTCACCGAGTTTGATTGCTTGAAAACTCTCTTTTACTAGAATTCTGCCAACTTGTTCTTTCAAACAATCGAAGTTCCCAGAGTCACTGATTAATCAATTCAGTTTCCAATACTCTTTCATTTAAGATAGGAAAAAAATGACATAAGTGGGCCAGAAGTGATGCAGAGCCTGGTCTTTCTTCATGCTAAAACTTACAGTTATGCTCATCTCCTCACTGAATTTAGCCAGGTTAAAAAAAAAAAAAGAGAACAAAACTGAATCGTAAGAGCCTTCTGTATGTGTACAGGGAGGGTAAAACACCTCGTTGTACACATCGATTAGGTACAAACACATTTCAATCTGGCAATCAATCAAAGGTTTTAGACTAAGTGCCAAAAGTTCTTGAGGGTCATTGGATGGACACAAGATGGAGCCAAGATGGCAGAGTAACAGAATGAAGCTGGGCTCTAGGACACACACCAAGCTCATAAATATCTAAGAAAGATTAGGATCCAGTAAAATAAATCCAGATAATCCAATAAAATAAAACCACAGAGAGTCGTTTTCTAGTCCAAGAAAGCAGAGGGAGACGGAGAGGTCTGAAGACACTGGAGACTGGGTCTGTTGGTCCAGCATAACATGCTTGCCCAGGGAGAGACTGTGTAGCAGGGCAAGAATCCTGCAAATCCAGCAAAGAAAGGCCCAGGCATGTAGAAGGTCCAGGAACAGATGCAAACAGGCAGCTATGTTCCTTATTACCCAGTTCCAGGTCACAAATCTAGGAAATGAATGATTAGGGGATCAGCATCTAGGGGTGGCAGTCTAGGCTGAGGAGAAGATGAGGATCCCAGGCTGTGTACCAAATAAGGGGCAAATCCAGAAGCAAGCAGCAATTGTATAGTTCTGATGCCAAGAGGAGAGCAAAATCTCAGTTCTAGCCTTCAACCCATTCTGAAGCCTGTCGTGGAATGACCAGGGTAGGAATCCCAAACTGAAGTGGAGCCTGTGGTTCTGGTACTCTGAACCAGGAAAGCTTTCCAGCTGGCTGATAATGGTTGATCTTGATAATCTGGAAAAAGTTTACTGGAACTTCATCTGAGTAAAGTCCATAGGAATATGGCTCAGACCCAAATCCAGGCCAGAAAATTGTAGAGCTCAAGACCAAAAGGGCAAAAATTAGACTTTGGCCTGGATCCGACCACATTGGAAGTAAAACTTGCAGGTCCCTAGTCAGTCTGAGCTGTCTCTGAGCTCCATGATAACTCAATGCTCAATACTTCAAAAAAGGAGTTAAAGGAATAGCTCAGATATTCCCTTTTGAAATGCACAGAGCCTAGCCCTAACACAAAATTCAAAATCATGAATTAGACTGAAAGAAAAAGCAAACAAAAAAAATAATCCCGCCAAAAAAAGCTATTATGATGACAAAGATATTTAAGACACAAACCCATAAAAAGAGAATGACTCTAAAAGATTTACAAGTAAAACACGTCTCAAAACAAATCATGACTTGGGCAGAAGTTCAACCAGAACTTCTTTGAAGAGTGAATCAAACTCCTTTTGTCTATCAATCAGCAACTTTTAAGTGACTCAATCAAAAACTTAAGTACCCCTACTTAGTACTTTGCCAGTCACAAAGTATGAGAGTTCACCAGTCACTTGCCAGAGTGGGTGACAACTCCAGAGGTCACTGTCCAGCCCCTGGCCAGTGCTAGGTACATTGAAAGACTTCACTTGGTTCCTGTAAAGTGGAGGAGCTACAGGAAGTGACATCAAGAAAACCGCTTTAAAAAGGCCAGCTCTAGGATTCAGTGTGGCTTTCTGCATTGGTGAGCTGGACTCGAGGAAGAGTTTCTTTTTTTTTTTTATTTGAAAATTTTTAATTAATTTAGAATATTTTTCCATGGTTACATGATTTGGGTTCTTTCCCTCCCCTACTTTCCAACCCCCTTCCTGTGGTCAACAAGCAATTCCACTTTTTGTTGTTGTTGTTGTTGTTGTTGAGGAAACTCTTTCCCTGGATCCTGTAGTCAGCTCACCGTGGTGAGGGGAGTGATTCCTTCCTTGGTTCTTCAGTGTGCTCTTTGAGTGTGAATTCTGATATTATTACTGGTGGTTTTAGACTCTTGTGCACTGAAAGTTCTCCAGGGGATTCTTCATTTGGATTTTGGCTTCCTATTTAGGACTTTGTATTCTGGTGAGATTCACTTTCGGATTCGCATTTGTGGTCTGGAGATATTAGGATTCAACTTAAGGTATTTTATAGCTAGACAGTACTTTCTATCTCTTTATCTACATTTTCCTGCTTTCATTCTTTCCTCCTCTTTGCAAAAATAAGTTGCTAAAAGTCATTTTGACTTAAGCTGTAATATTTTTAAATTGGAGACCACAATATTACTTTAGAATTCTCATATTTAGCATAAAACCTAAATTTAAATTCTTACACTTCTGAAGAGATGAAGCAAGAATTAAAAAAAAAAACCTTTCGAAAAGTTTTTACAAATGAAATGAGAATGGTAGAGGAAAAAGTGAAAAGGAAATGAGAAGTATATAAGAAAGAATTGAGAATTCACAACTTTGCACAAGAGGTGTAAAACTTTACTGAAACTTAAACTCCCTAAAAGTGATAATGGACCAATTAGATGTTAATGACTCCATGAGACAATTGGGATTATTAAAACAAAGTAAAAAAAAAACAGTAGAAAATATCTGGTATGAAAAACAGCAAAAGCAACTCACTTGGAAAACAAATCAGAGAGATATAATTTAAGAACCAGTGGATTGCCATGATAAAAAAACAAAAGATAACATATTTCAAGAAATATTAAAAAATAATTGCCCAGATCTTTTAGAGCAAGAGGACAAAATGGAAATAGAAAAAATCTACCAGTCACCTCTTGAAAAAATATCCCAAATGAAAACCCAAAGAACATTATGACCAAAATTTAGAACTTCCAGGTCAAAGAAAAAAATATTACCATCAGTCAAAAAGAAGGAATGCAAATACTAAAGGATCATATGTAAAAGTTAACAGCCAACACTACAAAAGAGTAAAGAACTTGGAATATGATATTACAGAGGGCAAAGGATATAGACTTACAACCATGAATAACTTACCTAGCAAAACTGAGTAAAATATTACTGGAGAAAAAATGGATTGTTAATGAAATGGAAGACTTCAGAGTATTCCTAATGAAAAGATAAGAGCTGTATAGAAAATCTGAAATGCAAACATAGCAGCCAAGAGAAACACAAAAAGATAAATAAAAATTAGTAACCATAAGGGATCAGGTAAGTTAATCTCCTTCAGTTTTTCCTGAACTTGCAAAAATTTTTCCACAAGGTATGCCTGCCCCCATCCCACCCCTCCCAATTAAAATTCTGGCCTTCTTTGAGATGCCTTCCAAATCAACCTCATAATTTCCTTCTCCTTATGCAGCCCATGTCCTATGTGCCTAATCCAATGTTATGTGTACAATGGGTGTGTTAATAAATGCTAAAAAGCAAAAAATTCCCCTAGTTTCCAACTGATTCTATAGTCAACAGACAACTGCTAAAACCTAAGAAATGAGTATGACTGGCCATTTGTCTCCATTGCTGCTTAGCATTTTAGGATGATAATTTAGAAGGAACCTTATCACCCATGCCTCTCATTTTACAGAAGAAGGTAGGAAAACCCAGAGAAATTTGCCCGAGATAAATATGGGATTTGAGCCCCAGGACCTCAGCTCTCTCTCTTGAGTCATAAGTTATGTCTTTGTGTCATGGCAGAGCTGGAAGAAACCTGGAATTCTGGGGAATCATCTATTTGATCCCTTTCATTTCATAAGTAAAGCAACTGAGGCATAGAGAGACTAAGTGAATGTGATATAGTGGAATAGGCCATGAATTTGAAGTCAGAGTATCTGGTTTTGATCCCTGGCTTTTCTAGTTGCTACCTACAGGACCTTGAGTAAGTCATTTCTTACGGTGGGTCTCAGTTTATATATAAAATGAAGTAGTTGGACTATATGGCCTCTAAGGTCCTTTTAGGCTTAAATCAGTGATCTGAGGTCATATAACAAATTGGTAGCAGAGCTGATACTCAGCCCCAGGTTTCCTGATTCATAAACCAGTGCTTCTTCCAAGTTCAAATCGGTGAGAAGTTGCTTATGTCTGACTGTCTGAATGAATGAATGAATGAAAAGGAATTCATTAAACTCAGACTTGTTAAGTTAAACTAAAAGAAGCTTCTGATCTCAAACTCAGAGGGGATGTACAGAGGAATGGGGGTCCAACAGGAGCCTGTGGGTCATGGAAGTTACAGAAATGTTTAGTAGGGCCATAAGACACTCTCTCTCCAGGGCTGGTGGCAAGGATAATTTTGACTCCAGGTCCAGACACCCACCTGAAAGCAGATGGGATGGGGCTCGGGGGCAAGGTGGTTGGCAAAGCTTGTTGATGAACTCACTCGAGATGAGGGATTGGAAGCAACATGGCTGGGACTTCCCTGACGTGATGGGTCCAGAGAGATAGTCACCTATCCGGACAGGGGCAAGTTCCAAACATGAAAGGGTTAAAACTTCAAGTGGAAGGTTTTGGGTATAGACAAGCAGGCAGTTGTCCATGGAAGGATGGAGAATAAGGAGAGAAGTTTCTACACCCCTGTCTGACCCAAGATGCTGATCATCGACCCGTGGTGTCTATAGAATTCTTTCAGCAGTCAGCAGGAACAAGCAGCTGTATGTATTACAGACTCATACAGCCCCAGAGCAGGAAGGAACCTTAGAAGTCATCTGGTCCAACCTCCCACTCAGGGCAGGAACCCTCTCTCCATTTTCCCTTGACAGATGGTGATGGAGTCTATGCTGAAAAAATTCCAGCAACTCTAGCCAAAGTCTGGGACTGACTAACACCAAATATTAATCAGAACCACCAGTTAAAACTTGAAACAATGTGGGAAAAGATCTGTTCTGAGTATTAATTGCATGATGTTAACATTAACCAGGCAGCTGAAAGCTGGGCGCAACCACTAACCAGTGAATCGTTGGGTTTCTGAGATGGTGGCAGACTTGGCCAGCGAATGTAGTTAATGTTGACATTGGGTTGGGTTTGGAATTTACTGGTAATTCAGAGACACTCAGCCTCAAGAACTCCTCCTGTGAAGTCTCATATGAGATTTCATATAAGAAAAATTCACACCCAGAACCATGTAACGAGTCCATGGCCCCCGTCTTTCAACTCCTGTGATTGTTCTAGAGAGTCTAGAGAGTATGGAGACGTCTAAATGGGAAAAATCCATTTCGAATCTGCCCGAGAGATCTGAGAGAAAACGTGTGCCTCAGCTTCGTTCCTCTCCCGAAGACCCTGGGAAGTGGACAAGTGTCGAAGTGCAAGTTTCTTTCCCTTGCCCACAGTTACTTTGGGGAGGAGCGTGCTCTGCGCTTTCTCCAACGTTTTTCTCTCATGTTCCAGTTACCCCAGTTTTTCACTTCAGAGGACCAACCTTGATTTTCCTCCTCCCTCAACCCTTCCATAGCCAGTCAGCTGCCAAAGTCCTTTGGAGTCCAACACTTCTCATGCTTGTTCTCTCCACACACAATGCCATTTTGAATCCTCAGCACCTCTTGTCTGGATTATTATAATAGTTCCTTAATTTCCACCCTGGTTCCAATCTCTCTCGTTTTCCATAAACCCTGAACACTTGCCAAAATCACTTTTCTAATGCACAAGTGTGACAGTGTCATTTGCAGCTCACTATTGGTGCCAGGCTTGAATGCAAATTCACCACTTTGAGAGAGAGCATGATGCTTAGAGAAGGGTGCAAAAATCCCTCGGAATCAAGGAATCTGGGTTTGAACTTCCCCTCAGAAATTCGCCTACTAGGAGACCTTGAGTTCCTACTCTGTACGTATTTCAGGGTCTCAACTTCCTTACCTGTGAAATGGGCTTGATGACACTTGTACTCTCTACGGTTCAGGTTCTTGTGCAGAAAGTGCTTTGCAAACATCAAAGTGTTAAGTAGATGTTAGCTATTGCTACTTAAGACCCTCCACAGTCAGGCTCCACTTGTTTCAAATTATTCTTTTTCATGCCCTCATTGTTCTAGCCAAACTGGACAGACCATTTGCTATTCGCTGAACTTGGCCTTCCATTTCCTGCCTTTCCTCATGTGCGTAAACCATCCCCCCAAATCTGTAATGCTCTGAAACTCAACCTTTTAGAAGCTTTACCTTCCTGCAATGCTCAATTCCTGGGAAGGGTGAAGCATTCTCTAATATTCCAGATGTTAATTTGTCCCTTTCTTATCTTTCTAGGCTTTTTATCCCCACTCTGTTCCATAAACTCTTTTTCCAGTAACATTGGCTTTCTATCTATTTGTTTATTTATCTATTCATTCATTTATTTATTTGTTCATTCATTCATTCATTTATTTGTTTGTTTATTTATTCATTCACCCATCCAACCATTTGTTTCTTTATCTTTCTGTCTATTTATTTATTTTATTCCTTACCATCTGTCTTAGAATCAATACTGTATATAGGTTTCAAGGCAGAAGATTGGTAAGGGTGGGCAATGGGGGTTAAGTGACATGCCCAGGGTCACCCAGCTAGGAAGTGTCTGAGGCTGGATTTGAACCTAGGACCTTCCTCTCTCTAGGCCTGACTCTCAATCCACTGAACCACCCAGCTGCCTCCAACACTGGCTTTCTCGTTATTACTCAAACTCAACATTCCATCTCCTTTCTCTGGGCATTTTCAGTGGCTGTACCCCATACCTGGCATGCTTTCCCTCCTCAATTCTAATTCTGTCTTCCATCGGGTCCCAGATAAAGCCCTGCCTTTTGCAAGAAGCCTTTCCTGATCTCCTCTAATATTAGTGACTTTCCTCTGGGATTATTTCCAATGACTCTCATACATATCATGCTTGTACAGTTTTTTGGCATGTTATTTCCTCAATTGGTGAGGTCCAGAAAATCTGGGACTGGCATTTAAACATTTTTATTGACAAATTCTGTTTTTAATGTTACAAACATTTCTATATCACTCCCACTCCCTAAGAGTTCTCTTATAACAAAGTAAAACAGTGAAGCAAAACTAACAATACAGTAATCTCCTCTGAAAATTTGTGCAACATTCTACTCTATAATACTCCTCAACCTCTTCATTTTAAAAGATTTTTTAAAAAACTAACAAAAATCTAACAAATCTAATCTATTTAGCAAGATATCCTTTCCCTCCCATCCCACTGAAAAAAAGGAGAAAAGAAAAATTCCATGTAACAAATATGCAGAGTTAAGAAAACAACCAAAGTCTCATTCTGCCCCATGAACCCATTACTTCTCTGTCAGTAGGTGGATTACATGTTTTTATCATTGTTTCTCTGGAATCTTGGATGGCCAATGATTATTACAATTTTCAGTCATTTGTCTTCACAGTATACATTTTCCTACTGGTTCTGCTCATTTCATTTCTTCATCAGTTCATAAAAATCTTCAGATTGGTTCATTTTGTCCAAACCTCTGATGAGAGAGACACCAATTAATGCAACACTCAAATTCCACCTCATCCCTGTCAGACTTGCAAATATAGAAAAAGAAAAGGATAAATATTGCTGAGAAATTATAGGAAAATGGTACCTTGGTGGTTTGCTAGAGTATGGGAAGGGATGATTTTTACCACTTATATCCATAATGCTTACCATACAAAATGTAAGATTTTAATCAATGTCCAAAACTCCAAATATTATATTTATAAAGTTTATTAATAATCATTTGAAGGAGAAGGAATAAAAACCTAATTATCTAACAAAAATAAGACCACATGAGTAAATTCTCCTGCCTGGCTCAAAGCCAGCTTCCGCAGCTGCAGTCACAGGAAGAGAGAGTGAGAGGCGGGGCTACACAAAATTTATATCCTCCCTACATCAGCACGTAACATGAGAAGGCAAGTGGGATGCTGGGAATTGAAGTCCTGGGGAACCGATTCTAATGACACAATGCCTGACATATAATGAGACAATGTATACAGTCATGAGGAATTTTGATAAGCATGGTAAGATAGGTAGGAACTCCCTGTGTGATTTACCAGTTGTTTTTCCTTCCAAGACTTAAATGCATCCTTTTGTAAAATGAGGAGGTGGAATTCACTTGAGAGCCCTTCAGGTCTTTTCCAGCTCACAATCTAAGATCCTATGAAATGATATAGGATGAAGCAAGGAAAATGGAGAGAAAATTGTAAAGGATAACTATAGTAAATGAAAACAAAATGGCAACCAAACTTGGAGTAAATCAATCACGGTACAGATAGCCTTGAAAGGGAACTTCAAGGCTATGTTATACTATTATTTTAAAGACGTGAAAACTTGATGCCATCTAAGTGTATACAGTAAGTGTATGAGGTGGGATTTCAACTCAGGTCTTCCTGACTCTAAGCCCAGTCCTCAATCCATTCCTATGCAACAGTGTGAGAACTGTCTGGCATTCTGGGATTTGTAGTTCAGAGAGATAAGCATTCTTTGCAACTTTGAGTAATTTGGACTACAGCTAGATCTGTGTTATGCCTAGGAGTTTTCAAAATGGACATTTTGAATAAAATGAAAATAGCCTTTGAGGGAGCAGCCTGAGAAAAAGGTACAATGATGACAATAATTGAGGAGCAGCAGCAGCAGCTATAGGGAGACACCTTAACTCCAAACCTCAATTTATCTAGGTGATTTGGAAAGAATTGGTGCCAGGGGGCAAACAGGTCAAAGGAGAACTGGAAGGAGAGAACTTCCTGTCAGGGAAGGGAAAGGTTGAGGGAAGGCACTGATCTCCCAGAGGTATTCAGAATAAAGGACTCAGCCTAAAGCTACTGGTTATCACCTCTTCAAGAGCCAAGGGAAGTTCTAAAAAGATCTATTTTCCTCCTCCATCCCCCTTCTCATGTTTGTTCAGTGGCAGACACTGGAATATACTCTGTTCACTTTTTTAAATATCTTATTTTTATCCGGTATTTGTCTCAAATGTAAAACAACCTGGAGTTAGCTGGAATTCACAAATTAAAAATGGGGCAAAGAGACAAACTTCTGTACAAATGTGATGTGTTTTCCTAACTAAGGGGCTCTGAGCTATGTTGGCTGTATTAATAACTTTTAGATACTTTTCTTCTAGGGACACTTCATAAAATAGCAAAGACAGGAACCACCTGTAAACCAGAGAGGGTCACTATGTTGCAGATGACCTTATTGTTGTAACAGGGTGTGCATGATTGAGCCTCAAGAAAGGATTTGGGGTGGAGACAAGAAAGAAAAGCTCCAGAGAGATCCGGCTCTAATTTTTCCAAAAGGGAAGAAGGAGAGCAGAAAGGCTCTGACCCACCCCCATTGATAAATAATAAACACCATTCTTAAAGCCATAGAGTTTAGAGACAACATTTCACATTTGCTCCATTAGTTTTGTTTGCCTATTTTCCTTTGTGCACATGATCTCATTTGATCCTGGGAGATGGGTACTATTATCATCCCCATTTTACCAAGCCGGAAACTAAGACTACAGAGGTGAAATGACTCACCTAGGGTCACACAGCTCCTGTCTAAGACAGGATTCAGACTCAGGTCTTCTTCCCTCCAATTCTGGTGTTCTATTCACTGTGCTGCCTAGCTGCTTCTCTATGTGTCCCAGGCTGGTTGTTTCAAGCACTACTACTGGAGGAAGAAGAGAAAATGGTTGCCTGAGGCCAGATTTGAACTCGAGAAGATGAGTCTTCCTTGACTCCAGGCCTGGCACTCTGTAGGCTGTGGCACCACCTAGCTGCCTTAAGTATGTGAAAACATTTAAATTCAGCTCTTCCTGGCTCCAGGTCTAGAACGCTAGCCACTGTACCTCTCGGTGTGCCAATTAGCAAGCCATTCAAGATGGCATATGGCTATGATGCCTTGTGGGATTCCTAGAAATAATACTGGTGTTCTTAGCGGGTGAGAGAGGTCAGCAAAGGGTACCTTGAAAGCAAGGCTGTGGCATGGCTCGAGAGTTGGGTTTGAATCCTGACTCAGACAGTGGATAGCCAGGTTACCCTGCACCTAACCCTCCTCAGTTTCAGTTTTCTTACCTGTAAAATGGGAACAATAAAGTCAATGCCACTTAATTCCTAAGGTTTTTAAGGGGTTCAGATGAGCTAATGTCTGTAAAGCATTTTGTGAATCCTAAAGTACTGCCTACGTGTTAATAGTCATGAATGAGGGTGATGATGCTAAGACAGCTTTAGATTCTAAAGCATCCCGGAGCAGGCGAGGCTAGAGCAGAGCCTGAGAAGATGGTTAGGACTTGGAGAGGCAGATTAGAGGAGAGAAGATATCTCAGGCTGAGTGATAGCTGGGAGGGCTTAGTGAATGCTTGTTGAATGAATGATGGGGTCACAGGGCTTGCAGAAGGAAGGGACTTTATGGAGTATTAGTGATGGGTGGGAGAGTGGAGGCACACACCTGTAACCCCAGCTCCTGGGGCGGCCGAGGCTGCTCCAGTTCTTGACCTCAAAAGTTCTGAGCTACAGTGGGCTATTGCAATTGTCCGTCTTTGGTGTAAAGATGGAAATGAGTCATTAGGAGCCGCCAGATTGCTGGAGGGTGAGGGTGGGGGGTATGTGGGGGCCGTTAACTGTCACAGGTCAGAAAGAGGGAAGATTAAAGCTTCTGAACCCATCACTAGTGCTATCAAGTCCATGAATGGTCTCTGAACTTCCAGTTTGAGTGCAAGGTTGATATCCTGTATCTAAAAGAAGGAAGGAAGGAAGGATGGAAGGAAGGAGGGAAGGAAGGAGGGAGGAAGAAAGGAGGAAAAAGAGGAAGGAATGAGGAAATGGAGGAAAGGAGGAAATGAAGGAGAGAAGGAAGGAGGGAAGGAGGAAATGAAAGAGGGAGGGAAGGAAGAAAAAACATGAATAAATAGCATGACAAGGGGCAATGGAGGCAGAATGAGTATGTCCCATCTGTGGGACAATGAGGAGCTGCAAGTGAATGGAGGCAGCCTGGAAGATGGCATTTGCGTTGGGAAGCTGGGAGAAATAAGGTTGCAATGGGGAGGGTTGGCGCAGCTTGATAAGGGTCCTGAAAACTACACAGAGAAATTTAGACTTCATAGTTAGTCCATGAGGAACCACTGTGGAATCTTGAACAAAGGAGATCCGAGTATTCTGTTGGAAACTTCCCTGTACAAATCCAAAGATGAGAATATGTTTGAAAGAACTTAGCATCCCCTACTCCTTCTTCCCTCCCTCCCTCTGGGCTGCGCTGCCTGATGCTAGGGAGCTATAGACCCTAACAGAACATGCTCCACCCCCCCCCCC
>NC_058131.1:705979613-705988098 GCF_016433145.1 Gracilinanus agilis
TCTATCTCTCTCCCCCTCTCTCCTTCCCCCTGTCTCTATTTGTCTCTCAAATCAAATATGGTTTCCGAGGCAGAAGAATGTTAAGGGTTGGGCAACTGAGGTTAAAAACTGACCAGGCTCACATACCAGGAAGGGTCTGAGGCCACATTTGAACCCAGGTCCTCCTAACTCTAGCCTGGCTCTCTATCCGCCCAGCTGCTTCCTCATTCTCTCTTGAAATAACCACAAAATTCTAGATGGAGCTGGAAGAAGTTAGGGGTCAAGCCCAGTCCCTCTCATTTTACAGGTAAGGAAACTGAGGCACAGAAAGTTTAAACAAATTGACAAGGGTTTCACGGTGAGTGCCGAGATGGGATTTGAACAAAGGTACGCCTGACTCCAAGTTCAAAACCACGTCCGTTTCCTAAGCTTTTGTATGTACTTTGGCCTCAGAGTCGGAAAGACAGTAGAAGTCCTGCTTCCGAGGCATTGTGGCTGTATGACCCTTGGTGGGTCACTTCTTTCACTGTCCCAGGCAGCTCTCTGAGAGTGTAAGTTGTGGTAATGGCTCATCTGCACTGGGAGAAGGAGGTTCCTCACTGCAAATTCCCTAATGAAAGTCAGATCTGGAATCCCTCTCTTGCTCCCTCCCAGCTCTTCTCCCCACCAAATGCACCAAAAGCCCACTTAGCATGGTCTGAGCCTGTCTGTAAGGCAGGTCACTCTGGGGTGGGGCAAAGGGAGCCTCTGGAGGGCAGAGACTTTTCTGCTTGTGTCCCCAACGCCCAGAGGCGGACCTTGTACCTGGCAGGTGAATCAAAACCATTGAGTCGAATGAATGATGGGGAAAGCATCATGAAGGGCTCACTGTGGGCCGAGCTCTTCACAAGTACTGAGGACACCATTATGCATCTGGGAGAGTCTCTGCTCTCCAGGAGCAACCTGGCAGCATCAGGGAAACAGGACCAAGTGGAGAATGGGGGCCTCGGTTGGGTGTTTTGGTCTGGGAAGTCCCTAAGTTGGAGAGTGGAACCAAAAGGTGGCCAGCTGAATGGGCTGGTTTCCCAGAAGGAATGGCGATAGTGATTGAACGATAGTTTTCAGAGCTAGAATAGGAAAGAAGTGGGTACGTTCAAGGAAGCAGGGTGAAAGTTTAAGAGAAAGAAAAAGCTTGGCTCAGTGGATTGAGAGCCAGGACCAGAGATAGGAGGTTCTGGGTTCAAATCCGGCCTCAGACACTTCCCAGCTGTGTGACCCTGGGCAAGTCACTTAACCCCCATTGCCTAGCCTTTACCACTCTTCTGTCTTAGAACCAATACATTGTATTGAGTCTAAGATGGAAGATAAAGGTTTAAAAAAGAAAGAAAGAAAGAAAAAGCTTGGATGGGTTTGGAACCAGTTATGTAGTGCCTTTCCTCAATTATGGCCCCAGGACAGAGAGAATGGAATCATTGAATTGATAATATGATAACCATAACACGTGGGACCTGTGTTCAAATCCTAACTCTGTGACTGAGTGACCTTGGGAAAACTGCTGGACCTCAAATTCCTCAAAATAGAGGCATCAAATTAGATGGTCTCTGAGGTCTCTTCCCACTAGAGCAGTGGCTCCCAAACTTTTTTGGCCTGCCGCCCCCTTTCCAGAAAAAGTATTACTTAGCCCCCTGGAAATTAATTTTTAAAAAATTTTAATAGCAATTAATAGGAAAGAGAAATGCCCCTGTGGCCATCACTGCTTCCCTGGATCACTGCAGCACCCACTAGGGGGCGGTGGCGCCCACTTTGGGAATCACTGCATTAGATCCATGATTCTATGAAGAATAGCTATACTGAAGGACGCTTTAAATGGCCCAGTGGACAGAGCCAGAATCAAGAAGACCAGAGTTCAATTCTGATCTCAGACACTGACTCTGTGACCGAGGGCAAGTCACTTTACCTCTGTTTGTCTCCGTTTCTTCAACTGTAAAATGGGCGCAATAATAGTTCCTAGCTCTCAGAGTCATTGTGAATGTTGGATATGAGAAAATGCTCCTAAATCACTTAGTCAAGTGCCTGGCACTCTCTCTCTCTTTCTCTGTCTCTGACTCTGTCTCCTTGTCTCTCTGTGTCTCTGTCTCTGTTTCTCTGTCTCTGTCTCCTTGTCTCTGTCTCTCCGTGTCTCTCTTTCTCTGACTCTATCTCTCTTTTTCTTTCTTTCTCTTTCTCTCTCTCTTTCTCTGACTCTTTCTCTCTGTCTCCCTGTTTCCCTGTCTCTCTGTGTCTCTGTGTCTCTGTCTGTCTCTTTCTCTGTCTCTGTCTCCCTGTCTCTCTGTCTCTCTGTGTCTCTGTCTGTCTCTTTCTTGTCTCCCTGTCTCTCTGTCTCTCTGTCTCTCTGTCTCCCTGTCTCCCGGTCTCTCTGTCTCTCTGTGTCTCTGTCTGTCTGTCTCTGTCTCTCTGTCTCCCTGTTTCTCTGTCTCTCTGTCTCTCTGTGTCTCTGTCTGTCTCTTTCTCTGTCTCTGTCTCCCTGTCTCTCTGTCTCTCTGTGTCTCTGTCTGTCTCTTTCTCTGTCTCTGTCTCCCTGTCTCTCTGTGTCTCTGTGTCTCTGTCTCTTTCTCTGTCTCCCTGTCTCCCTGTCTCTCTGTCTCTGTCCATATTAATATATAAATAAACTCTACAGGAGGCGCTCTGTAAATGCTTCTTCCCTCCCCCTTGTGGTAGAACCCAAGACCTCTGACTCCTTCCTGTTCCTCCCCGTAACCTCGGTTCTGCCCACGCTCGACCCTGCTGGCCCAGCCTGTGGGCCCCCCAGGGAGATGGCCCGCCGGGCCGTTTCCTAAGGATCCATCCCTAGTGGGCGATGTAGCCCCGGAGAAGCAGGCGGCCAGTTTCGAGCCTGCAGGAGGATCTGCCTGCAGTGGCGGCACTTTTCCTCTAGGTGTCCTCAGCGACCAACATTCTTTGGCAAGTTCAGCAGAGGAAGATCAGGGCTGGCTCGGGCTCAGCCAGCTCCTGCCGAGGACCGCTTGGTCACCTCTTCTTCTCCGGAGAGGATGGAGGGTCCTGCCTCATCCAGAGGGGGGAGTCTGAACCGGGGCCCCGGGAGGAAGAGGGCTGCGCAGAGGCTCCCCTGTCCCATTAGCCCCTCGCGAAGTTCTGCTGGCCCGTTTGGGTTTGTGTTGAGTATTTTCGGACACTTGGTGCACCCAGGATGCATCTGAGAGCTCTGGACGGTCAAAGCGGCGCCAGGCTGGCGGAAAGCAATAACTAGGGGAGACCCAGCCCGCTCCGTCCCCTCCCCCCTCCCGCATCGGTACTTTGGCTCCCAGAGCGGAACATTTCAAACGGACCATTGAAATATATGCAGCCACCAATAAACTGAGTTGTAGGCTCCAAGTCAATGAGGCAACAATTGGTCCAATTGGGAAGGCAAGGACAAAAACCATGCAAACACTGCCTTCTCTCTTCGTCGTCTCTTCTTGTTATTTTTCATTTAAAGGATTCTGAGGAGCAGTCAGGTGGCTCAGTGGATAGAGAGCCAGGTCTGGAGATGGGAAGTTCTGGGTTCAAATCTGGCATTAGATACTTTCTAGCTGCATGACCTTGGGTGAGTCACTTAACTCCAATTTCCTAGCCCTTATTGCTTTTTTTTTTTTATTGCTTCTAAAATAAAAGAAAATAAAAAGGATCTTGCACTTGTGAGGGGTCTCTAAAGGTGCACACAGGTAAAAAAAAAGCTTTGGAAAGACTGTGGTATAATAGAGAGAACGGCAGGTCTAAATTTAGAAATGTGGGTTCAAAGGGGATGTATTGACTATATATCTGTGTCCTCTCGAGTCATCGTGCAACAAGCATTTTTAACGTGCCTAGTATGTGTCAGGCACTGTGTTGGCCCCTGAGAATACAAAGACAAAACCAAGAACTTCCTTGAGGACACAGAACACCGATTTTGAGATCATCGAGTCCTGTTCCCTGATTTTGCTGAGGGAGACTGTTCTAGGCATGTGCAGGTCATATGGTTGCTTTAGAGAGCTGGCTTTGGAACCAGGAAGACCTGATTTCAAGTCCTGCTTCTGACACATAATGGCTAGTAGAAATGGAGTTCGGGGGGATTTTGCCCTTACATTTGAGGGAACAACAATGGTGAGGGCTGGAGCCAGCAGCAGAGAATCTAGATATTGCCAAACCTCTTTGGGAATACACAGAACCTGGGAGAGATGTGAGATGCCCGCACTTCAGGTGGTCTGTGTTACAGCATGTCCAAATCCTATTCTCTACAATCCTGTAGGCGCTGACCTTCTTTCCTGGCACCTCCCAACTTTGAATCCCTTCCCTTTTCAGACTGTCGTCCATCGATATCTTGTATGTACCTAGAGGTATGCCGGTTCTCCATCCCACTGGAACACGAACTCCCTGAGGGCAGCGCCTCGTTCTCCGAGCTTTCTTTGCATCCTCAGGGCTTCGTACGGTGCCCAGAATTGCCAGGTGCTTGATGAATAGTTATTGACTTGCCATAAAGTGGTACCATAAAGTGCTTTATGGATATCATCTCAATGGAAGTCCTTCAGACTCTTGGAGTTCCTTCGATTTTTCCTTCTTCCTCTCTTCCCCTCAGCGCCATGGATCCAGTCACTGCCAAGTTTTGTCATGCTTAGCTCCACCACATCTCTCATGTCTCGCCCCTCTCCTCCGCTCAGCCTAGCTCAGGCTCGCATCACCTCCTGCCCAAACCATTGAAATACCCTCCTACTTTACCTCCCTGCTTCCCACACAGCAACGAAAAACACAGTTCTGACATCTAAGAATACCCTCTTCCCCGCAAAGTCTCCAATTCTCCCCTATTGCCTTCAGGATGGAATATAAATGCCATTCTATAAGGTAGATTCTGCCAGCCTTTACTTCCCCCCATACTCAGCCTGGCCTGCTAGCAGTTCTTTATATAATATTCCATTTTCCACCATGAGTCTTTGTGTAGACAGACAGCTGCTCCTCTGTGCAGATATAGCTGTCTCTTAGTATTCTTTTTTTTTTTTTTAACCCTCACCTTCCATCTTGGAGTCAATACTGGGTATTGGCTCCAAGGCAGAAGAGTGGTAAGGGTGGGCAATGGGGGTCAAGTGACTTGCCCAGGGTCACACAGCTGGGAAGTGTCTGAGGCCAGATTTGAACCCAGGACCTCCTGTCTCTAGGCCTGGCTCTCAATCCACTGAGCTACCCAGATGCCCCCTGTCTCTTAGTATTCTTAATTTCTTTCAAAGACCTTCTCAAGTGCCACATCCCATAAAAAGTCTTTCTTAATCTCCCTAAGAGCTCTCTCTCTCTCTCTCTCTCTCTCTCTCTCTCTCTCTCTCTCTCTCTGTCTGTCTCTCTCTCTCTGTCTCTCTGTCTCTCTCTCTCTGTCTGTCTGTCTCTCTGTCTGTCTGTCTCTCTCTCTCTCTGTCTCTCTCTCTTTCCCTCTGTTTCTCTTTCCCTTTCTCTCTCTCTCCCTCCCTCCTATCCCTCTCTCATAATTACTTTGAATTTATTTACTTGTATGTACTTTTAAAAAAAGATATTTTTTTCTAATTATATACAAAAAAAATTAACATTCTTAAAAAGAAAAAAAACCCCTACGTTCTGTCTTAGAATGGACACCAAGTATCTAATCTAAGGCAGATGTACAGTAAGAGCTAGGCAATTAGGTTAAGTGACTTGCTCAGGGTCACATAGCTAGTAAGTATCAGAATCTAAGTCCTTTTGACTTCAGGCCTGGAGAGCTATCCACTGTGCTACCTAGCTGCTCCATAATATTTATTTTAAAACTTTTTTGAGTTCCAAATTCTTTCCCTCCTTCCTAATTCAGCTCCCCAATTGAGAGAAGGCAAGCAATTTGATATAGGTTATATATAGGTTTTATATATATACATAAAACGTACTGAAATGTAAGTTTCTTGAGGGTGGGCCTGTTTGCTTTTCATCTTGGTACTGCCAGTGCTTGGCACATAATGGGCACTTCAAATATTTGCTGAATTAAAGTGGCAGAAGCTTTTGCCGAAGGACTTCATTTCATTGAATTTTAGGACCTGGAAGGATCTTAGAAGACATCCGATCAGTTGTTATTTTTCTTTCAGACAGAGTTTCAGTCAAATTGAATGGAATTTTATCCAAGCTTTTCCTCTGTTTAGGTCCATTTGTATTGATGTCTTTTATTTTTACATCACCAAAAGTTTCCCAAGTGTCGCTCCTCTTTCCTCCTCCTCGAGAACAATCCTTTATAACACAGAATAAAAAAATAGGGAAAAAAGTTCATCAAAACTGTCTAACAGGGGCAGCTGGGTAGCTCAGTGGATTGAGAGTCAGGCCTAGAGACGGGAGGTCCTAAGTTCAAACCTGGCCTCAGCCACTTCCTAGCTGTGTGACCCTGGGCAAGTCACTTGACCCCCATGGCCCACCCTTACCAATCTTCCACCTATGAGACAATACACCGAAGTACAAGGCTTTTAAAAAAAACTGTCTAACATATTGAAAAAGTCTGACCTCATATACAGTGTTTTATACCCACAGACCCCTCACGCTGAGGCTTCTCACGTCTCTTCTTTGGGGTCAGTCTTGGCTCTGCTACTTTCACAATATGGATGCTATACTTTTCTTAGTGATCTTTGGGGAAAGGGAGACTTCCAGTGTATTAGGTAGATGTTCCGTGAGGATTTATGGGAGGCCATGGGAAAGGATTAGTCCGAATGAGAAGGTCTTGATGGGCTGCAATATATACCTTGAAGTGGCGATCCATTCTGGGAGATCTGGGAAAGCAGATTTGAGGTGCTGAAGTTTAACTTCCTTCCAGGTGTGAGCAATCCTCACCTTTCAGAATTTCTTCCTTCCATTTCCAGGCATTCAGTTTTCATTGGGAAGTGTACTGACCTGTTAAGAGCTACAGGAAATGGTCCTCCCCACAGTGGACTTACCCAGGTACCAACCCTTCACTTGCTGCTCAACTGCCTGACTCTGTTCTCCTGCTGTTTCTACTTGTTTAGCTCCTGCCCAATATTGGCCTTAATGGAAGGCATATTGTAGGCCACTGATTCATGCCAGGCAGAAGGCTGGACTCTAGCACTGTTCCCTTAAAGTGTTCCATCTGGTCACCTAATCCTTACAACTAATCTAAATCCCTTGTGCTGTGAAATCTGCGTGAGACCACACGGGGGAAAAGAATCAGCCTCCTATGTTTAAATGAATACTTTTCCTAAGTTGCAAATCATGTGTGTGTGTGTGTGTGTGTGTGTGTGTGTGTGTGTGTCTATGTGTGTGTGTGTGTCTGTGTGTGTGTGTGTGTGTGTGTGTGTGTCTATGTGTGTGTGTGTGTGTGTGTGTGTGTGTGTGTGTGTGTGTGTGTGTGTGTGTTGGGACAGGGAAAAAGACTTCGGTGCTCTTTTTGGTTCAATTAAAACCTGCAGAAGTCTGATTTTTCCCACTTGTGTCAGTAACCACCCAGGAGATAGATTTTGAAATTCTCCATTTGCTATGGGCTATGCAAATTAGGTAAAAAAGAAGGTAAATAAACCAGAGAACCACCAAATCCTAGGATCATAGAATGGAAAGCTGAAAAGGATTTAAGAGAATATGAAGTCCAACCTCTTTATTTTAAAGAGGAGAAAACTAGGGTCTAAAGAAAAGATTTATCCAAGGTCACACATGTCAGTGAGCAGCAAGGCCAGGATTCACGTCTCAGCTTTCTGATGCTGAATCCATGATCATCTAATCCAAATGAATGGCAAGGTCTTCCAAGATCTGCTCCCATCTAACCTTATATGGATTTAGAACCAGAGAACCCAGTTCAAAGCCCATTTCTACAAGTTAATGCATGGGTGACATTGGACAAGTTGCTTTCTTTCTGTGGTTCTCCATTCCTTCCTCTCTGAAGTGATGGGGCCATACTAAATAGACTTCTTTCTTTTTTTTAAACCCTTAATTTCTGTGTCTTGGGTCCTTGGTGGAAGAGTGGTAAGGGTAGGCAATGGGGGTCAAGTGACTTGCCCAGGGTCACCCAGCTGGGAAGAATCTGAGGCCAGACTTGAACCTAGGACCTCCCGTCTCTAGGACTGACTCTCAATCCACTGAGCTACCCAGCTGTCCTGCTAAATAGATTTCTAAGTTCCTTTTGCTCTTAATCTTTTGACCACCCCAATATACCCTCTTTTCTACTTGGGCAATTCTCTTCAATGGCCAACAAACCCACCATATTTATTTCTGCCTCTACTTCTTTGGCTATGCTACTCCCCTTTCCTCTCCATCAATCCAAAGACTTGGTATCCTTCAAGGCCCAGATCAAAGTAGACCTGCCCCATGAAGTCTTCTTGGAATAATTATCATTCCCTCTGCTTCTTCTCCGGTGAACTTCCTTTCTTCCTTTCTTCCTTCTTTCTTCTCCTTTCCCCTACCTCCTCCTCCTCCTTCTTCTCCTCCTTCTTCTCCTCCTCCTCCTCCTCTTCCTCCTCCTCCTCCTCCTCCTCCTCCTCCTCTTCCTCCTCCTCCTCCTCCTTCTCCTCCTCCT
>NC_058131.1:705990848-706015370 GCF_016433145.1 Gracilinanus agilis
CTTCTTCTCCTTCTCTTCCTCCTCCTCCTTCTTCTCCTCCTTCTTCTTCTCCTCCTTCTTCTTCTCCTCCTCCTCCTCCTTCTCTTCCTCCTCCTCCTTCTTCTCCTCCTTCTTCTTCTCCTCCTTCTTCTTCTCCTCCTCCTCCTCCTTCTCTTCCTCCTCCTCCTTCTTCTCCTCCTTCTTCTTCTCCTCCTTCTTCTTCTCCTCCTCCTCCTCCTTCTCTTCCTCCTCCTCCTTCTTCTCCTCCTTCTTCTTCTCCTCCTTCTTCTTCTCCTCCTCCTCCTCCTTCTCTTCCTCCTCCTCCTTCTTCTCCTCCTTCTTCTTCTCCTCCTTCTTCTCCTCCTCCTCCTTCTTCTTCTTCATCTTCCTCCTCCTCCAATGAACTTCTATAGCCATGCCTGTCAGGATGGAAAGAAGCATCTGTAGTGATTTTTTAGGTGGAAGGGTTGAATTATTATTTTCAGAAGAGACAGGATAAAACCATGATGGTCTCCCTTTTCCCCTCCCACCTTTGTGCAGGAGAGAAACAGTTATTTACATTGAGGAAGCCCTTCGGGGTTGGCATATTAAAGAGACCCACCAAAAGGACTGGGCCCTTTCTTTTCATTCTCTCAGCATCTTGGGGATGGGCAGCTGGGTTCTCTTCCCCCATTAGAATGTAAGTTCCTTAAAAGCAGAGATTGATGGTCTTACTTATATGTATATATATGTATATGCTGCACTTGGCACTGTTCCTGGCACAAAGTAAAGGCTTTATTAATGTCTGTCCATCTATCTATCTGTCTGTCTGTCTGTCCATCTATCTATCTGTCTGTCTCTGTCTGTCTGTCCGTCTATCTATCCATCCATCCAACTCTCTCTCCATCCAAATATATATCTACTGTATTCTTTTTATTCCTCTCAGTGCAGGGCAGGGCCCGGGCAGGCGCCAGCCAGGACCTCGGTGGCTTCTTGCCCAGCCAAGGCTCCCGTTTCGAACAGAGCCCGGGATTTGGCTGATGGTGACGCACCCCGTGCTGGCACAGGTGGCAGCTATCAGAGACACCTACTTGAATGAGAGTGTTTGATAAGCCACTTTGCCAGCCCAGGTGCACACTTGGTCATCTGTAGAGAAGTTCTTTGGGATGGGTTTCTTTTTCTTTCTTTCTTTCTTTTTTAAATCAGGGGATTTTATTTATTTTTATTTATTTTTTAAGAACATTTTTCCATGGTTACACGATTCATGTTCCTTCCCTCCCGTCCTCCCACCCCCCTCCTGTAGCCGATGCGCAATTCCTCTGGGTTTTCCATGTGGCACCGATCAAGACCCGTTTCCATATTGTTGATATTTGCACGGGGGTGATGGCTTCGAGTCTATCGGCACAGGTTTCTGGACAAGGAGGCGCGTGAGCCAAATGCCCCGTGAGAGCGACCCTGGCAGTGCCCGGCTCTCCTACAGGGAGGGGGGGTCACTCTGGTTATTTATTTTCGCAGGTGTTCAATTAGGCTGCTGGTGGCACAGTGGATAGAGAGCAGAATCTGGAGTCAGAAGGACCTCAGACACTTACGGGGTGTATGACCCTGGGCGAGTCACTTAACCCTATTTGCCTCAGTTCCTCCTTGGTAAAATGAGTCAGAGAAGGAAATGGCAAAGCCCTTCCGTATCTCTGCCAAGAAAACCCCGACTGGGGCCGTGAAGACTCGGGCACAACGGCACAGCACAACCGAATGCTCGTCCGTTCATCGATTGGGCCGCCAGGGGCTGCCCAGCTCCGTAGCGCTTGCCAGAGCTTGTCTTCGGCTACGGGCACTGCCTGTTAGACCTGGGGTGAGGCCCGCACCGTGGTGAGGCCCGCACTGTGGGCCCCGCAGGAGGATCATTACCTTCCTTCGCCCTAATAAGAACAGGTCGGCTCGCGGTAATGGGGAGCATCCATTCTGGGGGCCTGGAAAACACATTGTCTGCTAAAGAAAAGCATGAGTTTTCCATGAAGCAGATGAGATTCCAGAGCAGGGGCTGGGATTCGAGCCAAAGGAGCTTATTTCCATAGCAGAAGGCTCCAGTGGAAGGATGCACCGGCTTGCGCTCCGGAAGGACCTCCGTTTAAATCCGGCCTTGGATATGCACGTATTAGCGGGGGTCCCCGAGGATGGGAGGCCATACAGGAGAGTGGACAGAGAGGCAGTTGACTTCCCACCGCCCCAGGCACCTCTCTAAAATCATAAATTACTGGGTGGGTGATTTGGGGTTTGGAGTCTAAAAGATCACTTTAGGGGACAGCTGGGTAGCTCAGTGGGTGGAGAGCCAGGCCTAGAGATGGGAGGTCCTGAGTTCAAATCTGGCCTCAGACACTTCCCAACTGTGTGACCCTGGGCAAGTCACTTGACCCCCATTGTCTACCCTTACCACTCTTCTGCCTTGGAGCCAATACACAGGATTAACTCCAAGACAGAAGGTCAGGGTTTAAAAAAAAAAATAAAAGATCACTTTATTACAAAAAGGAATAACATGGAACAAGGTTTTGAGTAATAATATACATATAACCCAGTGGAATTGCTCGTCAACTCTGGGAGGGGGCAGGGAAGAGGGGAGGGAGAGAACAAGAATCATGTAGCCATGGAAAAATTTAAAAATAATAAAATTTAAAGTTAAAAAATCAAATCAAATCATAAATTTTAAATTACAAAAAAGTTTCTGGATCTCTCTGGGGCAGGGAGTTTCCACACTGGGAGTCCCTTCTTCTTTCCTCCTTCCCTATGGAATCACCGGTCTGAACCCTTCAGTGTTTGTGAAAGTCAAACAAAGCCTTGTATATAAAGTGTTTTGGGATCCTCAAAGTGCTACAGAAATGTGAGCTCTTATGAAGTCATTTAACCAGGCTGTCACTCGGCCTGTTTCTTCAACCTTCCTAGTGGGGCTACTAACATCCAAAACATCTGTCTCCCTGGGTTACTGTGAGGACCAAACGAGGTCTCTTACTTTGAGGTATCATTGCCTCAGTTTCTCCATCTGTAAACTAAGCCTGAGAAGGAAATGGCCAACCACTCTTGTATCTTGGCCAAGAAAATCCTGCTTGCCTCAGTTTCTCCAACTATAAAATGAGCCTGAGAAGCAAATGGCTGACCACTCTTATATCTTGACCAAGAAAAGCCTGCTTGCCTCAGTTTCTCCATCTGTAAACTAAGCCAGAGAAGGAAATGGCCAACCACTTCTGTATCTTGGCCAAGAAAACGCCAAATTGGGGTCACCAAGAGTTGGACGCGGCCCTAACACCAGGAGCCCCGCAGACTCTCAAGTCCTATCCACAAACCAAGCCAGCGATCATTTAGCGCCCCGGACCGTGCTTGGCGCTGGGGGAGGCAGAAGCCCCAAATGGAGCGGATCCGGGCTTCCTGACCACGGACCACATCCACGGGCGGTCACTCGGGCCGGGGGAGGCGCTCAGTAAACGCCGGCTATTATTATCATTGTTCAAAATCTGAGGAGGAAACGGAATGGCTTCGAGCCCAGGGAAGAGCAGTGGGAGCCGCTCCTTCTCCAAGTCCCCAACGAGCTCCCGAACTCGCTGTCCCGGGTGGGGGCGGGGGGGGGGCTCGCTGGGAAGGGGCGGCCCTCCTCAGTGGCCATCCTCGCGGGCTGGAATTCTCCCGTGGGCGGCTCGCGTCTAATGGCTCTTTACCTGTGGAAGGCGGCCCCCTCCCGAGGAGCGCGATTCTTCTGCCCACACTGCTCCGCGCCGGCTGCTCCTGGCCGTCCCTGCCGGGCTCGCTTTCTCTTTCTCCTTTTCTTCCTTTCTTTGCTTTTTTGCCCAGACGGTGCATTTTGAGTGAAGCCGAGGGCCAAGCCGGGCTTCTCCTCGGTCTGGCCATTGTGGGGAGGCCCGGCCGAGCCTCCCACGCAGAGGCTTCCTCAAAGACCGCCGGGATGCCAATCGCTTTGAAGAAGCATTTGGCAAACAAAGGGGATTCCCCCCACTTGCCACGGGGCCTGACAATGATTTCTGGATTGGGCGGGGCCAGAAGCCCCCTTGGACCCTGCTCCTGAGGGTTCCCCCGGAAGGAGGACTGAGACTGCAACGGGGACCAGAGACCTCGGGAATGGATCCGAGAAACCAGGGCCAGGGAAGTTAAGTGACTTACCCAAGCTGCCACTTGAACTCGGGCCCTCAGTCCAAGTGTGGGCCCTATTCCACCCATTGATACATGGATTATCCATCCCTGGTTTCTAGTATTAGTGGATAGATCTCTGGTCTTGGGGTCGGGAACTTGGGTTCAAATCCTGCCTCAAACACTTCCTGGTGGTGTGAAGTCACCATTGCTCTGTGACTCAGTTTCCTCCTCTGTAAAATGAAAGGGCTGGACTTGATGGCCTTCAAGGCTTGGCCCAGTTCTCCCTCTATGATCCTATCTTTGCCCAACTCTTCCCCCAATGACAGAACCGCAGAGTGAGGTCTTTCCATCATCCATCATCCTGCCCTAAATAATAGTAACAGGCCACATTTATTATATGGTGCCGGCTCTCTCCCAGGCACTGTGCAAAGACTTCCCATTTATTATCCCACTTGATTCTCACTACAACCCAGCAAAGAAGTTGCTGTTATTATCCCTGCTTTACAGATGAGGAAACTGAGGCAAATAGGATTAAGGGACTTGAACCCAGGCCCTCAGCCTCCAAATCACTTTTCAAAAAACACTTTTCAGCTGTACCCCAGGACCCTGTAAGGGGCTTCACAGTCACACCCAACTTTTTCTCCCAGTTCAGCCTGCTCGCCCGCCCACCCACAGCCTCCTGGCACCCCCTTTCATCACAAGGAGGAAAACAAAAACGGGAGGCCCAGCCCACACCCCAACAACTACTACCACCTCCGGCAGTGAAAGTCCCCGAGGGCTGGGGCACAGATGGAGCTGCCCCAGCAGGCAGCAGCTCTCAGCAGCCTGTGATGGGTGAGCAGCGAGCATCAAGCATTGTCGGGGCTTTCCATGCCTTGTCTCAGCCAGCTCAGCTGCCAGACTCCCCCTAGCCAGAGCCCCCCCACTTCTGGCCCGGCGTAGGGGGACCATTTGCCCCCCACCCCACCCCCTGCTGTCCCAGGCTTACCCTTTCAGGCTCTGTGATAATAGAATAAAGAATATCCTTAGCAGATAAAGGATTTACAGCCAGACTCCCAGGCTCCTCTTGGAGACTGTAGAAGTTTAGGTAACTTGCTCTGGGTCACACGGGCAGCAAGGAAGGAAGAGGTGGCCCTTGAACTCAGGTCCCCTGACTTTAAAGGAACCCCAGGCTGTTTGGTAGCCCATAAAATGACTCCCCCAGAATTACCTTCCTGGGTACGTTTCCCTTGATCCCTCTGGGCAGCTTCATCTTCCTCTTGTGCTTGGAGGTTTCCAAACACTCCATCCCGAAGCCCTTGGGAGACCCAGAAGAATGTTAGCTCTGAGTCCCCAGTGCCTAGTCCTGTGTCTGGCACAGGGTAAGTGCCGAGAAGCTGTTGGGTGCACTGGAAAGAATGCTGGATTGGGAATCAAGAAAACCTGATTGTGCCTTTCACCTGAGACACTGTGTGACCCTGGATAAGTCATTAAACTTCCTCAGCCTCCATTTCTTCATCTGTAAAATGGAACCAATAATGGCACCTGCTTCCCAGTGTTGTGAGGATTAAGCAATAACTTAGCTCGTGAGGGACTTTGCACGCCTTCCAGAGTTATATATATATATATATATATGAGCTATGATTGCTATAGTTAGTAATAAATCGATATATGAGCCATGATTGCTATAGTTAATAATAATAAGTGAATATATGAACAATAATTGCTATAGTTAATACTAATAAATGTTCGCTTATCCAGCTGTATAATAGAACAGAATAGAAGAATCATTTCTTCCTAGACTATCGTTGCATCCATTGGATTTTCAGATGGGGAGGTTGAGGCTCAGAGAGGTTTAGGATCCCCTTGGTAGTAAGTATCAGAGTCTGGGCTCAAACCCAGGTTTCCACTGACTCCCAGTTCAGCCCCGTCTCTACTGAATCATGCCACGTCTCTGGCCCCCTCTCTGACCTTTCAGGAGCCATCAGAGTCCCCATGGACTCTGGTATCTCTATAAAAGGATCTTAGGATCCCAGCTTTAAAGCTGGGAAGGACTTTAGAAACCGTGGAGGTCTACTCACTCCTTTTACAGATGGGGAAACTGAGGCACCATTTTTGGTGGTTTTTTTTAAGTGCCTTAGACTAATAAAGTCAGAGGCTCACCAATTTAAAGCTGAAAGACTTGAGGCCATTCAGTCCGATCCCCTCACTTTACAAACCACTTTTGGTGGCCCATCGAAGGTCCAGTCCATGCATTTCACAGACAAGGAAACCGAAGAGAGATTAAGTGACTTGCTCAGCTGTGAGTGTCAGAGGAGGGATTCGTACCCAGGTCTTTCTGACTCCGGGTCCAGTCACAAAGAGGACACTACAGAACATAGGATCAAAGATTTAGAATTGGGAGGGACCAGCAAAATGAGCTGGCCCAGGGTTCTGAGCCATTTGTGGGTATTCCTTGGTCTATTGGGCGGCCGGGGAAGCCTAGGGACCTCTTCTCAGGATGCTTTAAAATGCATAAAGAGACAGCCAGGATGACAAAGGAAACCAGTTCTCTTCAAATCGAGGTCTGTGCCTTTCCCCAGCCAGGTTCCCAGACTCCCTGAAGTCTCTCCATGGTCGTGGGGCCCCTGATTAAGGACTCCTGGCCCAGAGGGCACAATGCTCCATCCCAAAAGTTTCTGGAAGCCTGACAAGGGCAGCCTAGGAGGGTAACTCAACCTGGACAAATGTGTAGGAGGACTTGGAGCATGCTCCCTGTCTGTGCATCGTACCAGGGCTCCCAGGTGCTCAGACAAGGGCCCAGTTGGATGACTTGCCTCTTCCCTGAAAAATTTGGCCAGGGCCCAGGCTAAACATTGCAGCCTTGGTGTTTGAGCAAGCCAGCCTCAGCCCCGGGACAGGGTGCCTCCCCTCATTCCTCTTCTTGCCAGTCACCAACATCGGTGCCCCTGTGGGATCATCGGAATAACCAGGTCAGGCCCGGATATTCAGATTCTATGTCCTAATGAACAAGGAAAGAAAAAAAGAGATGGAGATCAGCTCCTGAGAACTTGTCTGGCTGCTTCTGCACTGTCCTTGGGCTTATATGGAACCCTGAGAGCTAGAAGAGAGAGCTCAGGTGGACAGTTGGGTCTCACTGTCTAGAGCCCAAACTTTTTTGGCCTACCAGCCCCTTTCCAGAAAAAATATTGCTTAGCCCCCTGGAAATTAATTTTTAAAAAATTTTAATAGCAATTAATAGGAAATATAAATGCACCTGTGGCCATCACTGCTTCCCTGGATCACTGCAGCACCCACCAGGGGGCAGTGGCGCCCACTTTGGAAATCACTGTTCTAGATGGTCCTTGTGGCCGAGAGAGCCTCAAAGGACTCTCTCAGAGATGGTGGAAGTGGCCCTTCCTGACTCGGATTCAGGAGCCCTGGGTTCATTTGGTGGCCCTTACTATTTAGAAGCTGGGTGTCCTGTCCCTGGACAAGATCCTGGGCTCAAGTTTCTTCATTTGTAGATTAAACATTCCTTAAAGTCCATTCTAGCTCAGACTTAAAAAAAATGAACTCAATTATTTTTATTTATTTCATTAAAATTTTCCCAATTACATTAGTTTTTAAAAATGTTCATTAAAAAAAATTTTGAGTTCTAACCTCTTCCTCCCTCCTGCTCCTTTCCCACCCTTTGAGCAATAGGATATTGATTGTATGTGAGATGTCATGCAAAACAAATTTCCTTATTAGCCATGTTGTAAAAAAACACAAACAAGTAAAAAAAAAGTCTGCTTTAATCTGCATTCAGAGCTCATCAGTTCTCTCTCTGGAGGTGGAGAGCATGTTTCATCATCATCCTTTGGAATTGTCTTATCGGATCATTGTCTTTTTAAAAAATTTTTATTTTCCTAATTACATGTAATACCAATTTTCAACAAACGTTTTTGGAAGTTATAGGAGTCAAATTGTCTCCCTCCCTTTCCTCTCCCCTCTTGGAGACAATCAGCAATGTGAACTGGGTTATACAAGTATTATCATGCAAAACATACTTCCATGTTGGTGGGTGTTGTAAAAGAATACTCTTTAAAAAACAAAACCCCCAAATAAAACCATAAATGGACTAATGAGAAAGATAATCTATTTTGATCTACTTCTGACTCCAACAATTCTTCCTCTGGAAGTGGTTAGCATCCTTTGTCACAAGTCCTTCAGAATTGTCCCAGATCATTTTATTGCTAAGAGTAGCTATCTTTCCTAGCTGATCCTTGTACAATATCGGTGTTACTGTGTACACACAGTACACAGTACTGGTGGTTCTGCTTATTTTACTCTGCATCAGTTCATGAAGCTCTTTCTAGCTTTTTCTGAAAATATCCTGTTCATCATTTCTTATAGCACAGTGGTATTCCATCACCATCATATGCCACAATTTGTTCAGTCATTCCCCAATGGATGGATATCCCCTCAATTTCCAATTCTTTGCCACTACAAAAAGAGCTGCTAAAAACATTTCTGTAGAAATAGGTCCTTTCCCTTTTTAAAAATGATCTCTTTGGGATACAGACCCAGTAGTGGTATTATAGGATCAAAGGGTACACACAGTTTTATAACCCTTTAGGTATAGTTCCAAATTGCCCCCCAGAATGGTTGGATCAGTTCACAACTCCACCAACAATGCATGAGTGTCCCAGTTTTGCCACATCCCCTCCAACATTTATTACTTTTCTTTACTGTCATATTGGCCAGCCTTATAGGTGAGAGGTGGTACTTCAGAGTTGTTTTAATTTGTTTTTCTCTAATCTAATGATCTAGAACATTTTTCATATGATTTCACATGATTTTGTATTGAAGGCTTTGATTTCTTTATTTGAAAATTGTTTGTTCATAGCCTTTGACCATTTGTCAATTGGAGAATGACTCGTATTCTTATAAATTTGACTTCATTCTCTATAAATATGAGAAATCAGATCTCCATCAGAGAAATTCATTAAAAACATATTTTTTCAGTTTATTGTTTTTCTCCTAATCTTGGTTATGTTGGCATTTTTTTGTACAAAAGCTCTTTAATTTCATATAATTAACTATTCATTTTTCATCTTCTAATGCTCTTTATCTCTTGTTTGGCCCTTGCTATTTATACCATAAATTATCATAAATTTATATCATAAATTCTTTCCTTTTCCAAAGATCTACCAGGTAAGCTATTCTATGTTCCCCTAATTTACTTATGGTATCACCTTTTATGTCTAAACCACATACCCATTTTGACCTTGTCTTGGTCTAGGGTCTGAGATATTGGTCTATGCCTACCTTCTGCCATCCTGATTTCCAGTTTTCCCAGCAGTTTTTGTTAAATAGTAAGTTCTTATCTTAAAAGCTGAGGTTTTCAGACTTATTAAACCCTCAATTTCTAAGGTCTTTTACCCCTATATATTGTGTATCTAACCTACTCCATTGATCCACCACCATTTTATTTCTTAGCCAGTACCAGACTGTTTTCATGGTACTGCTAAGCCACAGTCCTTCGTATTCTTAAGAAATAAATACCAAGTAATTTTAGGTGAGAAAACTAACAACTTGGGGACTTAAGATCTTCTAATCCATCCCTTTCCCCTAGCAATACCTTCCTCTCTAAATTTAATTATATGTATCTTGTATGTATGTATATTATATGTATATGCTTAAAAAAAACCCTTACCTTCCATCTTAGAATCAATACTGTCTATAGGTTCTAAGGCAGAAGAGCTATAAGGGCTAGGCATTGGGGCTTAAGTGACTTGCCCAGGGTCAAACAAAAGGTGATACCAATGGGAAGTGTCTCAGATCGAATTTGAACCCAGGACCTCCTTTGTCTAGTCTGGCTTTCTATCCACTGAGCCACCTAGCTGTCCCCAGTATATTTTTTTGTGTTTAGATATTGTCTTCCTTGATAGACTGGAAACTTATTGAGGATAAGGATGTTTCATTTTTATGTTTCTATCTTCAGGGCCCGGCATATAGGAAGCCCCTAAGAAATACTAATTGGTTGATCATGTTTCAGAAAGAAGACAGAAACCATCTTCCTATTGTACAAGCTTGACCACATCTCCCCTGTTTGAGCATCCCTTTGTTCAGCTACTGGTCTAATTTCTATTTAGAAGTAGTATGGTGCAGTGAGCAAAGCCCTGGATAAGAAACCAAGAAATCTGAATAAAGAGTAAATTGGTCCTTATTCTTCCTCCAACCAATCCTGGGAATGTGGGAGAATCCTTTGTTCTCCATGGGACTCAGTTTCATCATTTATTCCTTTATTCATTCATTCATTCACTCATTTATTTATTTATTCATTCATGCATTCATCCATTTATTTATTTATTTATTCATTCATTCATTCATTTATTTGTTTGTTTGCTTGTTTGTTTATTCATTCATTTATTTATTTATTCATTCATTCATTTTAAAACCCCTACCTTCCTTCTTGGAGTCAATAATATTTATTGACTCCAAGGCAGAAGAGTGGTAAGGGCTAGGCAATGGGGGTCAAGTGACTTGCCCAGGGTCACACAGCTGGGAAGTGTCTGAGGCCGGATTTGAACTCAGGACCTCCAGTCTCTAGGCCTGGCTCTCAATCCGCTGAGCCACCCAGCTGCCCCCTTCATCATTTATTAAACAAGGGGGTTGGCCGTGATGATTGCTAAGGTACTTTCCAGGGCTAAAATGATATGATTCTATGGTCTGTTCTATGAACAAAGACCATCAGTGACCCATTCTAAGCAGCCTGATTGGCTTTACAAATCTAGTCATGGTTTCCCCATGGCCCTAAGCTCCAATTTGGCATCCAATTTACCCACTGGCCATCTCCACCTACAAGTCCTTCTGGTTCTTGTAAGCCAAAAGGTTCTAAGCAGAATTTATCATCTTTCCCTCTAACTCATCAGCCCTCGTCCCCTCAGTTTCCTCTTTTCTATGGAGGGTTCCATCATCATCCCAGGCATTCAGTTTCCCAGTCTTGGACTCATCTTTGACCTTTTTATTCCCCAGATCCATTCCATTGCCCAGTCCTGTCCTTCTTCCTTTGTCCAACCTCTAGTGATCATGTCCTTCTCTCCGCTCGCCTGACTTTCTGTAGCAACGATCTGCAACAGCCTATGGAATGATGATGATGATGATGATGATGATGATAATAATAATAGCAGACAACATTTAGATACATACTATGTGAATGGCACAATTATTATCTCATTTCATCCTCACAACATCCACGGGAGGTAATGTAATCTCCATTTTACATATGAGGGAACTGAGGAAAATAGAGGTTAAGACACTTGCCCAGGGTCATCCGGGTGACCCTTTCCCTCCCTGGTATTCAGTTTCACCATTTGTTGAGTGAGGGGTTCAGACTAGAAGATCTTGAAGTCCCTTCTAGGTCTAAATCTCTATTCTAATGTTCTTGCTACTCTTATGCTCAGACCTTTACCAGCTCTTGCCTGGATTATTTTTGCCTCCTAATTAAATGAGAGCAGAATGTAAAATGCTTGAGGATAAGGATTCTTTCTATCTATCTTTTTTATACCCTTACCTTTTGCCTTAGAATTACTACTAAGTATCATTTCCAAAGCAAAAAAAGGAGTAAGGACTAGGCAATGGGCTTTAAGTGACTTTCCCAGGGTCACACAGCTAGGAAGTGTTTGGGGCCATATTGGAACCCAGGACCTCCTGTCTCTAGGCCTGGTCCTCTATCCACTGAGCCACCCAGCTGCCTCTCACTATTCCCTTTTTTATCTTAGTCCCCCACCCCCCCACTCTGGGGTTTGGCATAGTTAACCTCTAATAGACAATTTGGCAAATGTTCATTCCTACAACTACAGACTGTGGCTAACCCTGTGTGTGCCAGAAGAATGGAATAGAATCATTAATGAATTGGCCCTGAAAACACTACCCATGATTAGATTAATTATTAGAGCATATCTGCCATACCACGGAGGAAAAACTGGGTCCAGAGCTGAGGTTTGCCCTCCTGTGTTGTCTAAACTACTGGACCCAACAGATCCCCAATGAAGTAAGGAATCTTTTTTTTTTTTAAACCCTTACCTTCTGTCTTAGAATCAATATGGTGTATTAAAGCAGAAGAGAAGAGCTAGGCAATGGGGATTAAGTGACTTGCCCAGGGCCACACAGCTAGGAAGGGTCTGAGGCCATATTTGAACCCAGGACCTCCTGGCTTTCAAGGGACTAAGGTATCTTGAACGATACACAAACCATTGACATTCTTTCATCCACAATTCACCTGGTGAAATCAGAAATTAACCTCTCAGCACCAGTCAGTGTTTTGTAGCTGGACAGCTCCTGGGTGAGCAGAGATGAATGCACTATTCTCCTGACCTTTTTGCTCCTCTCTTCTCATGATCCTGTGTGGTCATCACATGGTCTGTAGCACCCTTGCATTCTATTCAGTCCCATTCAATTTGTTTTAATTTATTTTGGCACATGTTTTTTTCAGCACCTACTATGTGCCAGGCAGTGCCCTGGGTGCTGGAAATGCAAAGATAAAGACAAATGGAACCCTACCATCAAAGAGGAAACAAATCCATCCTTACCATCATCCCTTCCCGATATCAAGAGGAAATAAGAGTCCAGAAAATCAATACAAAATGTAAGCAAGGAAGATACAAGGCAATTTCCAGGGAGCAACTGGGAGTGGAGAAATGGTCAGAACAGGTCTGAGGTAGGTGATAACATTTGAACTAAATTTTGAAAGAAGCTGGGGAGTCTAGTCAGCATCTGCTCTGTGCCAGGTATAGTAGTAGGCATTGGGCATCCACAGACAAGGATGAAAATGGCCTTCTGGGAGTTTATATTTTACTGTTTACATTTTTTCTATAGAAAGGCTGGTAACTCCCCTCCTAACTGCTCTCCCTGTTTTTGCCGACAAAGATGCTACAAGAACATCAGAGCAAAGGGACTGTCTTTATCCCTCTGCCTAGCCTAGGGAAGCTAGACTTTGGTCTCGAGTCTTAGGAATGACATTTTGTTTTCCTTCTATGACTAAAGGATGAGACATTTCTTAGTCCCTCTTTCAGGTCCCGGACCTAACCTAAACTGAAGAAAAGCATTAGGGAATGGGTGACACTGATCGACTTTTGATGGATTTGGTATTGAGACTGGGGGCTCGAAGGCAATTACAAAAAGACAACAGGGGAAGTTGTAATACTTATATTTCCTCATAAAATTCCCTCCTTATGTTTAATCTGTAACTCTCAATAGTGAAGTTTCCCAGCCATCAATATGACAGGACAGAGATATTGCCTCATCAGTCATGATTTACTTAATGTTTTCTGAATTTAGTAATATTTGATTAAAATTTAATGTGAACATATCATATCATGCCATATATATTATTGCATCCATTAATCAGGTAACTATGGTAATGAAATGTTAGGAGATTGGATGAAAAAGGAGCCAAACACTTGATGGATGTCTGGCACAATTCTGTGAGTGATTAACCAAAAAATAATAATAATAAAAAAATAATAAAAATAAAAAGCCACTTGAAGAAAGCATCATTAATATACATTATTTTTACAATCCTCTATGTATCACCAGATATTTTTAACCTTTGTTGAGCTGGATTTTTAATTTGCTAAAAGACATGAAATATTAATAATCGTGAAAAATATACATTATTTTCTGAAGCCACATTCTGGCAGAATGAGGCACTGTTGGATCTCATTCTTTTGTGTTGTGATGTAAGTTCAAATGTACTCAAAGGATTCAATTGGGACACCATAGGTGGAATGACAAATATTTCACAAATGGCCATGGAAGCAGTTCATCTGAAGTATCCAATGATACTTTTCTCGTTTCCGATTCTCATGATTACTTGGCCAAATAAGCCTGTACTGTATGCTCTCCAAGCTTATTTGCACTTCTCAAATTCTTTAATCTGCCAAGAAGGATAGGTCAAATTTAGCTATGAGTTGGAAGATATTCACCTAGACAGAGTTCATGGGATAAAGATCTGAGCATTTTGATGGCTTGAACTCAATGTGCGTCAACTGGATGGCAGCCTAGGAAACTAGTGCAATCTAAAGTAGCATTCAAAGAGGCATGGATTCTAGGACGAGGGAGGGAACAGTCTCACTGTTCTCTGCCTTACTGAGAAAATAGCTACAGTATTATGTTCAGTTCTGGGTGCCATATTGAAGAAGGATGTTGATGAATTGGAGTGTCCATTGGAAGTCAACTGTGTGGTTGAGTCTCAAGTTATTGTCCTTAAAGACTAGTGAAGGGGGGCAACCAGGTGGCTCAGTGGGATGAAAACCAGGTTAGCAGGTGGAAGGTCCTGGGCTCAAATCTGGCCTCAGAACGCTTCCTAGCTGTATGACTTTGGGTAAGTCACTTAACCTCCATTGCCTAGCCCTTACCATTCTTCTGCCTTGGAACCACTACATGGTATTGATCCTAAGATGGAAGGTGAGGGTTTAAAAAAAGGACTAGCAGAAGGAATTAAAGATGTTTTATCTTTAGAAGAAAAGACTCGAGGGGAACATGTAGCAGTTTTCAAGTAGCTGAAAGGGAGTTGGCCTGAGAGGGCAAAGCTAAGATCAGTAGATGGTAGAATAGAGAGGCAAAATTCTGTTTGATGCACAAATAAAATGTCTAACAACTGGGTCTGTGGGCTGCCTCCAGACACAGTGGGCTCTCTCTCCTTTGGGGTTCCAAAGTCAAGGCTGGATGACCACTTGCCAGACATATTGCAGACAGGATTCTTTTTCAGGAACGGGTGGGCCTTGACGGTAGTTTCCTTTCAATGCTGAGATTCTGCAATTGTACATTTTTGTGAGCATCGGGTTTTCATAATTTTTTCCCTAAAAAATTAAAAGAAAATCATGTAATGGGAGAATCACCAATTGGCATTTCTTCTGACCATCCATCCTTGTATTTGGAGTCTAAAGATGTTTTCATATTCACATATTATCTATGTGATCTTGGACAAGTTCTTTGTATCTAGAAGTCCCTTCATAAGTGTTTATCAAAATGAACTGAATTAAACTGAGGCCTGAAAGCATGATAGAATGGTAAGCTATCTAGGCCCTGAAGAAATGGAGTCTATTGGACCAGACGTTACCTTACGTTGGCATTGAGAGGACTTCTACTAATCCACAATCCCAGAACACCCTGGCCTTTGAAATATAGTTTACTCTTTTATGAGATGGAAGGGCTGGACGTGATGATGTCTAAAATTCCTTTCAACTCTAAATTTATGATTCTCCATGAACAAAGATCATATAGCTAGAACTGGGAGAGGACACCAAGTTCCACCCCATCATCTTGCAGAGAAGGTAGCATGGAAGAGTAGAGCTCTGGACTTGGAGCCAGGAAAGTTCAAGTCCAGTTTCAGTAACTTACTAGCTGTGGACCCTGGACAAATCACTCAAACTGCCTTCCTCAGTTCCCTTACCTGTAAAACGAGAGGGTTAACGCGATGATCTCTAAGGTTCTCTCCAGCTCCAGACCCACGAGGAGAGGACAGAGGAGAAAACGGAGGCCCTTAGAGGTTTTAACTTGTCCCAAGTCACCAAAGGAGGAAGGGGGCAGAGCTAGGATTCAGATCGGAGTCCTCAAGCTCTAACTCTTACATTCTTTTGACTCTGCTCTGCCTCCTCACTAGGAGAATTTGCTATTTAAACACGCTAACCATCTGGTATGCTCTTAGCACAATTACTCCACTGTCAAATTAGGTCACTGATAAAGCACTCTGTAGACTTTAAGGTGTTGTAGAAATGTCAGCTATGATGGTGGTAACATTATGGCTTTTGTGTCTGCCCTGGGAACCTTGAGCTACCTCCTATGACGTTGTATCAATGGAAAGATGTGTTTGATTTTCAAGCAACTAACTTAGAAATGAATTTTGGAAGTATGCTGTGAGAGGCACCATGATGTGGTGGAAAGAGTGTTGGTCTTAGAGATACAAAACCTGATTTCAAATCTCAGCTTTGACCATGGACAGATCTCTTAATCTCTCTAATCCTCAGTTTCCTCATCTTTAAAAATGGAGAAAATAATAACACTTGCCTCAAGGGCTAATTGAGAGACTCAGGTGAAACCATGTATGTAAGAGAGGAGGATCCACACTCCATTTCAATTACTCAATCAACAGACAGGATTAAAAATTTTAATTGTGTTAATAAGATTGTCCATGCCCTGGGGACCCTTTATCAGGTGGAAATTCTACTTTAATTGGTTCAAGATGGAAGGACATTGCTTAGTTGGCCAGCCATGTCCCCAGTGATTTTCAATTATGGGAGCTATGTTAATGGGTGTGCAGTTCAATAATGGTCCAATGGTTGAGTGGTAGAGGACTCAAAGCTTGGGAACACTCTAAGGAATCAGACCTTGATCTTGAAGTGGAAGAAAGCAACGGAGAGGAGCAGGGTTGTGGGGTGTGGCTGTTTGTCCTTTCCAGAGAGGACCAGTGACATAATGGGGGATGTCTTGACTCATGAATGAATTGGATTTCCAAGAGATAGAATATCACAAAGTCATCAGCCTCACTCTCTCTTCCAGAGCCATCCAGTCCCATGTAAAGACAAAAGTCAGGATGACTGGTGATGGCTTGGGATACGGTAGATGATGGCATCTTTGATGTCTGACCAAGCTTGCTCATTCTGCTGGGAAGTCTTCACATGCTTGGGGTAGACACCTTCCCAACTCACCAACAAGTTCAAGGCCTGTCAGTTAACCTCAACCTGGTCTAGCCTGCCTGCTGAGATGGTTTTCCCAGGGTGTGGTCAATGAGAATACTGTAGCTCCTTTGGTACCACAGGTGAGAGATGGCTGAAAGGTGGACACCAAAGATGGATGAGCAGCCCTGAAAAGGGCTCAGTTAAGTCCTCACACAAGAGGATCGGATTGTTTGTATAAAGCACTATAAACTTGACAAGTATCGTCTCATTTTCTCATCATAATAAATCTGGGAGAGATGTGCTATTGTCATTACCATGAGAAAACTGAAGCAAAGAGAGGTGAACTGGCTTACCCAGGTCACATAGCTAGTAAGCATCTGAGATCAGATTTGAACCATGTCCTTTCTGTCTCCAGGTCCAGCATTCTATTTACTTTTCTTTTCCATGGTCTTCTCTTCCCTCCTGATTCTTCCCCACAGTCCAACAAGAGACAAAGATGGCAGAGAGGCAAACAGACGGTTGCTGGAGAAGGAAAAGGCTCCCCTTGGGAACAAAGAGAGATAGGACAAACAGGGATGAAAAAGGGAAAGCCACTTGGGTGAGGAAGCACTCTTTTGGTGGAGAGACGTGTCATCAATGGACTTTACAAAGATATTGACCCTAGGAATCCAGAAGAAAGTTGCCTATTTAGGGAACTTTATGAGGACTCTTCAGAGGGAGAGAAAGACTTCCAATGATCAGGAATTATAAATTAGTCCTGTGTCACATGTGTTCTCTACATGTGTTCCTCATCTCCTTCATACTTTAAGTTCAATCAATTAACCAATCAATTAATAAACATTTATTAAGTTCCTACTATGTGCCAGGCACTGTGACAAGTACTGAGAATGCAAAAAGAGGCAAAAGATAAGATAGTCCCTGCCCACAAGGAACTTACAATCTAAGTGGGGAAACAATATGCAAACAAATATACACAAAGTAAGATATATACAGAACCAGTAAGAAATAATAGAAGGGACAGGCAGCTGGGTGGCTCAGTGGATTGAGAGCCGGGCCTAGAGACAGGAGGTCCTGGTTTCAAACCTCCAAACACTTCCAGCTGTGTGACCCTGGGCAAGTCACTTAACCCCCATTGTCTAGCCCTTACTACTCTTCTGCTTTGGAACCAATAGTCAGTATTGATTCTAAGACAGAAGATAAGGGTTAAAAAAAAAGAAATAATAGGAGGAATGAAGGACCTTGTGAGTGTCCCTTTGGTTCAGGTGAATTTTTTTGTGACCGTATTTGCAGCGCATACCTTCTTGGTGAATACCTTTTCTAAAAATGAATTGACTAATCGCCAATAGGAAGCACACTGATAGGGGCTCCTGAGGAACAGTACTAGAAACTTCAGCCTCTGAGGATTATTCCTAGAAGCCTAAGAGTAATTAGCTGCCTTCTGGGGATCTGGAGCATCCATTTTCATGGGAGTTAGGAACTTAGTGCTAAAGGGATTGCATCATAAAGTGAAGACTGTTTGCGCACCACTGTAGAGCAAGCCAGAATTTCTAGGTTTTCTTTTTTTTATATTAATGAATAAATCTTTCATGAGGAAAGTGTTTTATAAACTGAAAGCCATTATATATGTATGAACTGTTATAATCGTTCTAATTGTTTGGATCTTTACTGTCTTTTTGGCGAGTATCACATTATAATTCAAGGAAGAGGTGTATTTTTATCACATCATCTCATACCATATCATATTATATCATAATGCTATCATGTCATGGTTCTAGAGCTGGAGGTAACCTTAGAGGACATCTACTAGAGGCCACCTCAATTTATAGATGAGAGCATGGAATCAGGGAAAGTAAGTTGTCTTCAGGCACACAAGTAGTATGACCAGCACTATGCCATTCTACCCCTATTTCATGTCCATTGCTCTGATCTGTCCCTATTTTTAATTTCTGCCTAAAGCCAATGTCTTCTTTGCTTGCTACACCAGATTGGATGAAAGATCTTGGTGGTCTTACCAGTTCTACAATGTTGTGATTTCTATGATTGTTTGGGAAATGAAGAAATCGAATTTGTAGAGGACAGAAGCTTCCCACGGTACAAAATGTTTATATTTGGGCAAATGTAATTAGAATCAGATGAGGCAAGTATAGCCTTTTTTTTTTTTAAATTATCTCCACTTACAAAGGGCGCCATGCTGAATCTATGAACCAGGAAGAAAATTTTAAGTATCTGCTCTGTATCAGGCATGTGCTGGGGGCTGGGGATACAAAGGTAAAAGGCAAACAGTGCTTGCCCTCCAGAAGATAACACGTACATAGGTAGCTATGCAAAATATATACCCAAAGAGCATTTGAAATATAATTTGAAATAAAAATATTTGAACATGAAGTTCAAATCCAGCCTCAGACATTTAGTAGCTGTTTGGCCCTGGAGAAGTCACTTCACTGTGTTTGACTCAGTTTCCTCATCTGCAAAATGAGCTGGAGAAGGAAATGGCAAACCGCTCCAGTATCTTTGCCAGGAAAACCCCAAATGGGATGACAAAGAGTCAGACATGACCAAACAATGACAATAACTAAGGTTTTCTGAGTTCCTCTCCCTGCTTCCAACAAAACCAATTAAACAAACAAACTTGCTACCCTCTAGTTTAGGTAAAAGGATCTACTGCCTCTCAAGCTTGAAGACTTCCACTGCTAGACTGTCCCCTCTCTGAATTATCGAAAAAGGACTTAATTTACTCCCCTAATTTACAGCTTCCAGATTCAGGAGTTGAACAAAAGCGTCTCTGATAGACCTGATGCCCAGCAATAGGTTTTTAGAACTTCTTCCTGAGGGAGGAAACATCCTCCAATGTCCTTGATGGACTTTACGAAGGCAGCTGTAGAATGGATATATTAATGAGATAAGGTTTGTAAAATGATTAACACACTTCCTGGTATATATTAGGTGCTAAACAAATGCTTCTTTGATGACCCCCTTAGAGATCTTTGAATCTAACCCCTTTATTTTACAGGAAAGATAGGATGATAGATCCAGAGATGGGAGAGACCCTAGAAACTGTCTGATCTCATCCCCTCATTTCATAGAGAAGCCTCCTGTAGTCTCGATAGGTAGAATAATTCTCTCAGGACCCCACAGTAAATGAGAGGATCAGGATTTGTATACAGGTCCTGTGACCCTAAATCTAGCACTATTTCCACTGGATCATGATTTTAGCTCCCCAATTAGCCCTAGAGAAAGATTCCCTATGAATGAACCAAATAATATTTCATAAGATATCATAGATACCAGTTGAGAGTTGCTCATAGGAGAAATGTGGTGAACAACATGGGATTAATACAGAAGTCAAAAGAACTATAACTCGAGAGTCCTATCATGGCCTCTGACATTTATCCTTTTGCCTCCAGATCACACTGTGCCAGATTCCCCATGAGTTACTGGCATACATGGTCAAAATTCCCCTGCTCTACTCATGAAAACGTGAAACCAACTTAAGGATAAAAGTGAAGATATATTTTTGTGGTGCTTTATCATCACCAACTCTGTGAAATGGATGGTACAAGCATGATCACTATCATTCTGATTTTATAGATGAAGGGACAAAGATTCAAGGAAGTTAAGGGCTTTGAGCAAAGTCACACAGACTCCAACCCAGACCTCCTGACTTCAAATCCAATATTCTTTCCTTTTAGGGGCATCATCCTGTTTTCCATGGGCAGCGATGGTTTTGTTCTCATGGCCACAGACTGGTCAAACAGACTGAAACTGGGGGAAAAAAATCTAAAAGCTGAAATCTCCCTCTTTGCTATTTCCACAACCTGCTTCTGCTATTTGAGGCCAAATAGAATAATGAAAAGGAACTGGTATATCAGTAGAGAAGTGAACTTCAGACTAGTAGCCTATGAGGGACTTTGTTCTCATTGTAGTTCAGTAAAGCAAGAATGAAAGCAACAGTTTGTCTGCTAACCTTTGATATCCTGAGAGTACATAGGACCAGAGATTGAGAACTGGAAAGTACTTAGAATTTCCTCCTATCCTACAATAAAGATGAGGAAACAGAGGTCCAGAGATGCTAAGTGTTTTATCTAACATCATGCTGGTAGTAGTTGACAGAGGTGGAATTTGAATTTGGAGTCTCATAATTTCAAATTTAGCATTTTACTCCTACATCATGACCCTGAAAGAGTTAAAAAAAAGAGATAAGTGGTAGGGGAAAAATTGGGAGAAGAAATGAGAGTGATGCAAGAAAAATTCCCCCCAAAATTAACAGCTTTGCTAAAAGAGGCAGAAAAAGTACTGAAGAAATATAACATTTTGAAAAATAGAATTGGCCTAATGGTAAAAGAGGCACAAAAATTCACTTAATAAAAGAACTTTTAAAAAAAGTCTTAAAAATTAGAAATGGGCAAGTGAAAGCTAATGACTTCGTGAGGCATCAAGAACCAATAAAATAAAGTTAAAAGCTTGGGAAAAATTGTAGAAAATATAAAAATATCATATCAGAAAAACAACTGGCCTGGAAAATAGTTCAAAGAGAGATAATTTAAGAATTATTGGACAACCTGAAAGTTATTATTAAAGTAAAAGCCTGGACATCATAGTTTAAAAATTTATCAAGGAAAACTACCCTAATATCTTAGAGGGTGGAAAGAATCCACCAATTACCCCCTGAAAGAGATCTAAAATGAAAACTCTCAGGAATTTTATTTTTTGTTTGTTTGTTTGCTTTTTAAACCCTTAACTTCTGTGTATTGGCTCCTTGGTGGAAGAGTGGTAAGGGTGGGCAATGGGGGTCAAGTGACTTGCCCAGGGTCACACAGGGTCAATCCACTGAGCTACCCAGCTGCCCCCTCTCAGGAATTTTATAACCAGACTCCCAGGTCAAAGAGAAAATACTTCAAATAGCTCGAAAGAAATCATTAAAACATCATGGAACCACAGTCATGATCACCTAAGATTTAGTGGTTTCCATATTAAAGGAGGGAAGAGATTGGACTATGATATTCTGGAAGGCAAAGAAGCTAGGATGAAGCTAGGATTAATCGAGGATAACCTACCCAGCAAAACTTCTGCAGAGGAAAATTTGTTTTAATGAAATAGAGGATTTTCAAGCATTCATGATGAAAAGACCAGAGCCAAACAGAAAATCTGACGTAGAAACATAAGACTCGAGAAGCATGAAAAGATAAATATGAAAGAATAATCATAAATGACTCAATAAAATTAAACTGTTTACATTTCTATATGGGATGATATGTGTAACTCCTAAGAACTTTATCATTATTAGGGCAGTTAAAAGAGATTTACATAGATAGAGGGCACGAGTATAAGTCAATTATGTTGGAATGATCTCCCAAATATAAAGAGAAAGAGGGATGCACTGAGAGAAGAGGGAAAAGTGAGGGAGACAAGGGAACATTTTTCACATAAAAGAGGCATACAAGGAAGAGCTTTCACAATGGATAGAGAAGGGGGGGGGGAGAGATGGACAATGCTTGGAGCTCACTCTCATTGGAATTAGTTCAAAGACTGAGGAATACATACACATACACTCACTTATGTAAAGAAATGTAATTTATCAATAAGGAAATAAAAAGGGAAGGGGATAAGAGAAAAGGGGGAGGGGATAAAAGGGAAGGCAAATTAAGGGAAGCAGTAGTTAGAAGTAAAATAGAAGTAAAAAGACTTTTAAGGAAGGGTAGGATAAAGAGAGAGAAAGGAAGAAACTGAAGAAGATGGGATAGAGGGAAATACACAGTTAACAATCATAATTAGACACGAATGGGATGAACTTACCCATAAAACTAAAGTAGACAGCAGAATGGATTAGAAACTAGAATTCAATAATATTGTTTCCAAAAGACACATTTGAAAAAGAACAATACACACAGAATTAAAATGAAGAGCAGGAACAGAATCTAATAAGCTTCAGTCAAAGTTAAAAAAATCAAGGTTAGCAATCATGATCTCAAAGGAAAAAGCAAAAATAGATATCTTTAAAGAAATAATCAGGGAAACTACATTATGCCAAAAGGTCCAACTGTTCTGGAGAATAATTTGGAACTATGCCCAAAGGGTTATAGAACTGTGCATACCCTTTGATCCAGTAATACTAATGATAATCCCAAAGAGGTCAGAGAAAAAGGAAGAGGACCTATTTGCAGAAAAATATCAATAGCAGCTCTTTTTGTGACGGCAAAGAATTGGAAATGGAAAGGATGCTAATCCGTTGGAAAATGGCTGAACAAGTTGTGGCATATGATTGTGGAGCATGTATTATTGTAGGATGGTGCTATAAGAAACAATGAGGGGGTTGGTTCCAGAAAAAACATGTCAAGATCTACATGAACTGAACTAAAGGGAATTGATGTGCACAGTACCAGGAATGTTCTAATAATTGTCAACTAGGAAAGATCTGGCTATTCTGGTCAATAGAATGATCCAAGACAATTCCATGATGGAAAGATGCTATCCATTTCCAGAGAGCTGATGAACTCAGAGTGCTAATTGAAGTATAATTTTTCTCACTTTTAAAAAGTACGGGTAATATGGAAATATGTTTTGCATGATTTCATATGTGAAACTGATATATTGCTTGCCTTATCAGTGGGTTGGAGAGTGGTGGGAGAGAATTTGGAACTCAAACTTAAAGAAAAAGGAGGTTTAAAATAAATAATTAATGGAAATATTTTTTAAAAATCTATATGGTTGGAAGCTGGAATCTTTGTTTCATTAGTTGTTTCCATCAATTCATCTGTCCTAGGTTTTAGGTGTGGTTGGGATAAGCGACTTTTCTTGAAGAAGGCGCTAGAGATAATGGCATTATCAATTCAATGAGCTCCAGGAGGAAGGATACAAAGAAACAAAAAAATAGTCCTTCAACACTAGAAGTGTTCATTCTACTGGGACATACAAACAAGTAAACAGATAAGTAAATAAATGCAAGAATATATGAGGAAGTGGGGGGGGGGAGCATTCAGGGGATCAGAAAAAGCTTCCCGAGGAGGTGACAGAGAAGTCATTACATGGAATGTGTCATATGGAGAGAGATCAGACACGTCTGTCCCATGTATTGGAAGTGCTTGACCCTCTCTTTGGATGAGGGATGTTGTTCCCCATTGGAAAGCTATGTTGTTCATGGATGGATGAGTCTGCCCCATGGCAGGGTCAAACATAATTTTCTCTGACTTGTTCCAACATTCATGATTAATGTTGATTTATTACTAGATCGCTGTGTTATGTAAATACGCAGTCGCTCTTTTTGTACGGGTCTTGGTATGGTGCTGACTTAATTGAGTTTGGGAATGATGGGAGGAGGTGGGAGATACCAAGGCTAACTCTGTTAGTTATTTCCTCTCTAGCAACCCCTGATTTGATGGATGGAACTGCAGAAATAATCAGAGTGGCCCAACTATTAATGGGATTTTGAATGGAAACGAGGAGTTTCATTATTGTGCCCGCCTAATGACAGTAGCGGAGAAGGATCTGCCAACTGCAGAAGAAAGTTAAGTAGCAACATAACTTAATGTGAATAAAAATAATCAAAACCCTAGAGTGAGTCACACAATTTGCTGAGCCCCCAGGGAACCCAACCTCGACTTTATACTTTTTACTAGACTGTGAATCAAACAGTATTTAAAATGAAGACAAAATCACTTTGGGCTCACAATTGTACTGATGTCCACTTCCCTTCCTCCTGTTTCCTTTTCCTTCCCTTCATCCTTTCCCCCTTTCCCCTTCTTCCCTCTTTTCTTTTCCCTCCCTTCCTCCTTCCCTTCTTTCTTTCTTCTTTCCCTTCTTTCCTTCCTTT
>NC_058131.1:706015730-706092772 GCF_016433145.1 Gracilinanus agilis
TTCCTTCCTTCCTTCCTTCCTTCCTTCCTTCCTTCCTTCCTTCCTTCCTTCCTTCCTTCCTTCCTTCCTTTCTTCCTAATAAAACGCACTTAATTTTCCTGCCATCCTACTCATAAGCTTATTGATCGCTTTCATCTTGACATCAGTGTGATTTCTGGAAATCTTCCCTCTTCCTCCTTCAGCCAGAACTCGGCCTTGTGAAAATGAAAGTTAGTCGGGTCTGCTGTTCTGCCTTAGGACTGCCGCCCCCCTCCCACTTGAGCTTAAATGAAGAAGATCCCGACTATTCCAAATAGAACCAGCCGCCGCAGCACCTCACAGAGTGGAGCAGCTGGCATTTGGAAGCGGAGTCTCCAAGGGGAAATGAAATGATTTGATGACTCCAGATGTTAACCCCTGCTCGGAAGGCCAGTCCCTGCACAAAGGCTTCCTGGGGATGGGGACAGGGAACAGTTCCTTGGGATCCCAGAGGTTCCTTCTCAATACCTGCATTTCTCCAAATAGAGGAATTTCCCGCCCGCCCGCCTCTCCTCCCCCTCAGCCCCTCACCCCCTCCCTGCCGCGCGCTCCCAATACAAAGGGGTGTGGGAGGTGAGTGGGCGCACCCAAACCTCTCCAATTGTGATCAGCTTGCTGCTCCCCGAAAGGTCTTCCCAGAGTTGGCTGGAGAGAAAGCCCAGCCCACACATTGTCATTATTCATTCTTTCAGCCTAAAGAGGCTTGTTTTCCCCGCAGAGGTGCCCTTCCTGTCTGGCATTTGTAACTGGGGATTGTTGTTTGGGTGAAAAAAGTGCCTCAGCCAAACCAGCCCTGAGAACGGGAGCTGATTCACCAGCACCTTTTGTTAGGTAGGACATGAAAAGGGAGATGAGAGCGTGGGGGGGAGAGGGGGAGTGGGGGAGTGAGTGAGGGGCCGCTCCCGCGCAATTCCTGCTGGCCTGAGCCACCCCCAGGTGCAGGAAGGCAAAGCTGGCAGAATTCCTCCTTCGCTTTAATCTAATCAATCCCACCAGCGGTTCTTCAGCAGCTGCCATATACCAGGCATTGTGCTAGGGAGGGGTTGGGGGTACAAGAATAAAGTGACAACCGTCAGCTTGGAGAAGCCTCCATTCTACAGAGTCATAGATAGACTGGAAGAGACCCTTGAGGTCATCTAGACCAATCTTTTCATTTTACAGCTACAGAAACTGAGGCTCAGAGAGTCCAAGGCTGTAACTAGAATATCTGGGATTCTAACCCAGGTCCTTTACTCTGAATGCAGCATTCGTTCCTCTGTACTGCTGCTGAATGAAAACATATGCTTACATGTGTAATCATTGGAGGAGGTGGAAGCAATCACCAACCATTAAGAGGAGCAAGGGGTAGCTAGGTGGCACAGGGGTTAGAGCACTGGGCCTGGAGTTGGGTTCTCCTGAGCTCAAATCCAGCCTTAGACACTTTTTAGCTGTGGGACCCTAGGCAAGTCATTTTATCCTGTTTACCTCAGTTTCCTCATTTGTAAAATGAGCTGGAGAAGGAAATGGCTAACCACTTCAGGATCCTTGCCAACAAAATCCCAAATGGGATCATGAAGAGTTGGACATGACTGAAAATGATAAAATAACCACAAAAGAAGAAGATCAGGAAAGGTTTCTGTAGGAGACCGTGTAGAGTCAAAGGATTGGGAGTTGGGAGGTGCTTCAGAGGCCATTTTATCCTAAGATTATAGATTTAAAGCTGGAAATGACCTTACAGGCCAGTTAGGCCAATTCATTTGTTTTATAGCTGAGAAAATGAAGGACTTGTCTAAGGTTACTTGGATAAGTAGAGCTGGGATTCATCACAGCCTCTGACTCCAAATTCAACCTTTGGCTCTTCTCCTTTACTTTCCACCTTCAGTCACAGTTTTTATCTCCACAATATACCTCAACTGTGTTCTCTTCTGTTCGCTCATACTGCTACCTCTTCATTATAAAGCCCAGGAAGCTGAGACCCAGGGAGGTATGACCACTTGTCCAAGGTCTCAAAGGGATAATCTGAGCCTTGGGGGAAGAGGTTGGTTCTAAGAAGTGGTGATGGGGAAGCTTGCAGGACAAGCTTATGTTCAAAATCCCAGAGGTGGGGAATGCTGTATCAGGTTTGGAGAAGAACAAGTGGGACAGTTTTGGCAAGAATTGTAGAATATGTGAAGAGGAATGATAATAAGTCTGGAAAGGAAGGAGGGAGCCATATTGTGCAGCACTTTGAATGCCAAGTGGAACAGTTGCTATTTTATCCTAGGGGCAACAGGGAGTCTCTGAAGCTTCTTGAGCATGGCTGTGTGCTTTAGGAAGACCAGAGAGATCTCTTCTAGTAAAGAAAAAAATGAAGGACTTTCTGGACAGTCTTCCCTATAAAGATAGATATTCCAGTGGTGGGTTTGCTTGTGTGTACTCACAATGTTTCTCTTAATGCTTCTCCCTTGGGAAGATTTCAAAAGACAAGGCAAAATGTATTTTCAGAGATTATTCCACTAATCTAGGCTTAGATTTCCACTAATCTAGGAGGAATATACTTGTTTTAGAGAAATTGGATGAAAGCTTATATGATAAAGAAAAGGGCAGAAGTGACTCAGCACCTGTTGCTTGAAACATTGGGGTGGCCTCTAAGTGGCCTCTCTGCCTCTACTCTCCTTCCTCTCCAAATTAGCCTCTATGCAGGTTCTAAAGTGATTATCTCAGAAACAGAGATTGGATCATATCATCCCCCCTCCCCCCCAGACATTTCAATCAAATATCTTTAGGGACTCCCTATTCCTGGAGGAGAAAAAGGAAACTTCTCACCTAGCATTTGAAGTCCCCCACCATCAGATTTCTAGCTACCCATTCACCCTTATCCATATCTGCTCCCTTTGTGTCCTCTCTGTTCCAGTTACACTAGCCTGCCAGCTGTTTCCTGTACCAGACTTTTCATCTCTGACCTCCACACGTTGCATAGCCTCTTGCCCGTGTCTGCAATCCAATCCCTTCTCACTTACCCCTCTTAGAATCTGGAGCTTTCCATAAAGTTTAGAGGTCACATCTCATGAGAGGTTACCTCCATCCCTAGAATTCATTCATGCCTTCTTGAAACTGGTTTGTATCACCTCTTTTTATAACTCTCACCTTCTGTCTTAGAATCAACACTAAATATTGGTTCTAAGGCAGAAGAGTGGAAAGGCTAGGCAATGGAGGTGAAGTGACTTGCTCAGGGTCACACAGGTAGGAAGTGTCTGATGTCCGATTTGAACCCAGAACTCTGACATCTATTTTCTGAGTAGGCACTCTAGTCACTGGGTCTCCTAGCTGCCCCTCAGTTGTGTTTTTCTATCCCCATTGCTTAACACAATACCTGGCATGTAGAAAATATATTGCCTTGACCTGAAGTAAGTTGGAGGGAGTGAATGCAATGAGTCCAGTAATGTCACGGGATCTTAACATCTCCTCCAAAGCACTTCATATTCCCTGGTCAGAGGATAAAAATGAATCCTGGCCTAGGGAAATTTGAATAAGTTCAGGTGACGCCCAGAAGATTACTGTCACTCCTGGAAATTACAGGGATGGTGACACCACCAGAGCGCGCATGGTATTTTCATCCGGCTGAATGTTTTCCCCCAACTTTGTTTGCTGGACAGCAGCAGGCAAAAATAGATGTCACACAAACACTCAAAATACAGCTTTTCATTTCCCTGGGCATTTTTCCTTTTACCCTTTTCACTCTGGACCATTATTAAAATTTCAGCTTAGGACCCCCCCCAGCCTAGGTCTGAGCGTGAACACTGACTCCATCTTTTCTGATGAAATTTTCATTGTGGAGGAGCCTGTAGATGCCAACAATGTGGACTTTTCAAACAAAGTGGGCTTCAGGGAACAGTCCTGGCTGCAGGGTCCACCTCAGGTATAAATGGAATTGGCAGGCACCCTCTTGGGGTGATTTTAAGAGAGTCAGGAAGGTGTGTGGCCCCAGAACACCCTCTCCTGCCCATCACTCGCCCCCTATCATTCCTTCTCCAAGTGCTAGCCAGGAGAAGCTTGAGTTGGAGGGGACCTGAGGGACCATCTAGTCTAGTCCTCTTGTTTTACAGAAGAGGAAACTGAGATCCAGAGAAGAATCTCAAGATCCTACAGCTAACCACCCTTCCTTCCCTCCCTCCCTCTCTACCTCTCTCCTTCCTCTCTTCCTTTCCATCCTTCCTTTCCTTCCTTTCCATCCTTCCTTTCCTTCCTTTCCTTGCTTTCCTTCCTTTCTTTCTTCCTTCCTTCCTTCCTTCCTTCCTTCCTTCCTTCCTTCCTTCCTTCCTTCCTTCCTTCTTTCCTCCTTTCCTCCCTTTCTTCCCTTCTGTTTTAGAATGAATGCCAGGTTATTAGTTCCAAGGCAGAAGAGTAGTAAGGGCTAGATAACTGGATTTAAGTGACTAGACCAGGGTTACATAGCTAGAAAGTATCTGAGGTCACATTTGAACTGAGAACTTTCTATCTCTTGGCTTGGCTCTCTATTCACTGAACCACCTCACTGCTCCCAATGCTCTTTCTAACAGACAGGCTGAAAAGCTTTCTCTGGGAGTTGTTTGCCTGTGTTTTTTTTTGCCAAAGGGAAAGAGGTGTAGGAGAGGAAGAAAGGAAGAGGGGCTCATGCACTTCAGGGAGGGAGTGGATCTACTGAGGGCATATTAGAACGCAGAGGCTTAGGGTGAAGAAATCAGATCTTTTATGTATCATATTACATTGTCATTCACTTACAGCTGGGCCCTTCCTAAAACAACTTAATATCAGCATGATACATTTTGGACACTTGAATAAACTTACCCTTTGCTAAAGTCCTCATTTACTGTCTTATCTAGGTGTGATGGTTGACTGATCTCTTACGTAGTATCAAAGGGGAAAGCTTTGAGTAAAAGCCTGATGATGGACCAAGGACCAGAATGGTAAACATCAAAGGGAGGACCATAGATTTTTTTAAAAATTCAATTCAGCGGGTAGCTGGATGTCTCAGTGGATGGAGAGCCAGGCCTAGAGACAGGAGGTCCTGGGTTCAAATCTGGCCTTTTTATGAGAAATTCTTTGTCCTGAGCCCTTGTTTTACTTCTACATGACCACTTCCTAGCTGTGTGACTCTGGGAAAGTCACTTAATCCCCATTGCTTTAGCCCTTACCACTCTTCTTCCTTGGAACCAATACTTAGTATTGACTCTAAGACAGAAGGTAAGAGTTGTTTTGTTTTTTGTTTTTTGTTTTTTTTTAATTCAATTCATACATTTCTTCTCAGGTTCCCTGGAACCATCCTTTCATCATTTCTAATTTTAGTCTATTTGTATAACATAATTTGTTCATCCATTCCCCAATTGATGGATATCCTCTTAGTTTCTAGTTCTTGGTAACTATAAAAAGAACTGATAGAAATATTTTTGTACGTATGGATTATTTTCCATTTTTTCTTGATCTTTTTTTTTTTAATTGTAGGCCTGCTGGTGAGATCATTGAGTCAAAGGATATGCAAGTTTAGTAACTGCTGGAGCAGAGTTCCAAATTGGTTTCTAGGATAGCTGGACCATTCACAGCTCTATTGCAGGGCATAAATGTGTCCATTTTCCCACAGACCTTCCAACATTTATTACTTTCCTTTCTGACATCTTTGCCAATCTAATAGGTATTCTTTAATTATTATTGATTTGGAGTGTTTTTCATGTGGCTGTTGGTAGCTTACATTTCTTCTTTGAAAACTGCTTGTTCTTATCCATTATTATTTATTGACTGGGTCATAGCTCTTGTTCTTAAACATTTGAGTCAGGTCCTTATATATTCTGTAAATGAAGTCTTTGTCATAGAAATTTGCTTTTAAAAATACTAATTTCCATAGATTTAAATATATAAGAATGAAATCTGAGAATGGAACTGTAATTTCAAATTGGTTAATTTTATTAAAAACATCTATTTTAAAATTGTGTTTAATTTCCCCACATTGAAACTTTTTATGAGAAATTCTTTGTCCTGAGCCCTTGTTTTATTTCTACATGACCACTGACATATTCAATGAGTTTGCACTTATATCCTTATATAATCCATGGTTGGTATCCACAACCTATTGAATCTTGTTTCTTAATCTATAAAATTGGCCCATTTTTATGACATTCCCCATTGGTGATCCTTGGTCTTCTGTTCTCCCTCTGTACCATGGTTGATTTTATCTACTCGCATGACTTCAAATATCACTTTTACACAGAATATTCTCTAATGTATAATTCTGTGCTTACTTTCTTCCCACAATTTTAGTCCCACATTTTCAGCTTTCTATTGGGCATCTCCACCTGAGTTTTCTGTATGGTGTTCTTCTAATGTACTTCCATCCAATTTTGAAAACTAGCAAGTTCTATCCCTTTCTTTCTCCCTTCTACATGAGTATCTCTTTTTTATCTTCCCTTTTTTTCCCTTTTCAAACTCTCAGAAGAGAACCAGCCCATCAGTTAAGGTGGAGATGCCCAGTAGAAAGCTGAAAATATAGGACTAAAGTTGTAAGCTTATATAATGCCTTTTGGAATATCACATTCCAAGATTTTCTCTCATTTAAAGAAGAAGGTAAATCTTGTGTGATCCTGACTGTGTGTGGTTCTTTGGTACTTGCACTGCTTCTGTGTGGATATTTGCAATACTTTTTTCTTTGATATGGAAGTTTTGGATTTGAGAGTTTGGTATTCCAGGGACTTTTTCTTTGAGGGTTACTTTCTTTTTTTTTTTTTTTAAAGTTTATTTTATTTCACAGGTAGATGCAATTTTATTTATTTTTTAAATTCTTAACTTCTGTGTATTGGCTCCTAGGTGGAAGAGTGGTAAGATTGGGCAATGGGGGTCAAGTGACTTGCCCAGGGTCACACAGCTGGGAAATGTCTGAGGATGGCTTTGAACCTAGGACTTCCCATCTCTAGGCCTGACTCTCAATCCACTGAGCTACCTAGCTGCCCCTTTGGGGGTTACTTTCAAAGGGGATTGGTGGATTTTATCTATATTCATAACGCCCTCTGCTTCTATAAGATCTGAGCTACCCAGCTGCCCCCAACAATTTTTAATATTTGCCAATATCTTCTTTTCTTCTTGGGATACAAATTGATTGAAGTTGTTGGGTCCCTTAAAGAAAAGACTTTTTTTTAATCCTCCCCCCATTCTCTTAATTACCTTATGTTGATTCTCTTGAGTTCTGGGTTTGGGCAGCAAACTCTCTGTTTAAGTCCATTTTTTTCTTGATAAATGTTTGGGAGTCCTCAATTTTATTGAATGACCATACTTTTCCCTGCAATAATATAATTAGTTTTGCTGGATAGTTGATTCTTGGTTGTAGACCCAGTTCTCTTGCTTTCCAGAATATTGTGTTCCATGCCTTCCGGTCCTTCAATGTAGATGCAGCCTGATCCTGTATTTTCCTAACTGTGGATCCCTGATATCTGAATGACTTCTTTTTAGCAGCTTGTAATATTTTTTTCCTTGGTCTGGTAGTTTTTGAATTTGGCTACAATATTCCTGGAAGTTGTCAGTTGTGGATTAAATGTAGGAGGTGATCTGTAGATTCTTTCAATTTCCACTTTTCCTTCTTGTTCAAGAATTTCTGGGCAATTTTCTCTGATAATTTCTTATAAGATGCTATCTAAATGTTTTCTTTTATCATGATGTTCTGGTAAACCAATAATTCTTAACTTGTCTCTTCTAGCTCTGTTCTCCAGATCTTTGGTTGAATCAATGAGGTGTTTCATATTCTTCTCAAAATTTTCATTTTTAAAATTTTGTTTAATATATTCTTGCTGCCTTGTGAAGTCATTTGCTTCTAGTTGTTGAGTTCTGTTTTTTAAAGACTGAATTTCATCCCTGGCTTTTTGGTCATCCTTCTCCTTCTGGTCTGATTTTCTTTGTAGATCATCTTTTGCCTTCTTTGCTTCATTTTCAAGCTGGCCAATTCTGGCTTTTAAATACTTTATTTTCTTTTTCTAGCTCATGTATTTCCTTTTTCAAATTGTCTTCAGCCTCTCTTGCTTCTCTTGATTGCTCTTTAAATTCCTGAAGTTCTTGAGTTAATTGAATTTTGAGATCTTCCAAAGCCTGTGACCAGTTCAATAGAACCACTTCTTCTTCTTCTATTTCTATTTCATTTGCTCTCTTTTCACTTCCTTGAAAGAAGCTGTCAATTTTCATTTCTTTTCTCTTTTTCTGTTGCTTACTCATATTTTTTCCTTCCTTGTTCTGCTAGTTTGAGCAGATGTATTTAATGATCTTTGATGAAAAATCTTCCCCCAGCTGGCAATGGAAGTTTGTAGTTACTTTCTCTGCCCTCTGAAGACTTCTTGTCTGTCCAATTGTTGGGATTAATTTTACTGCTTAATCTGCCCTGAGGCTAAAACCTCAAGAGGAGGGAAAAACAAACAAAACAAAACAAACCAAAAAAAAACCAGTGGGGGGACAAGAAGGAGTGTTTTTGCTGAACTGAGCTCTCCAGCAGTGGGGTCCCTCTGTGCTGTCCGCTGTGTTTGATCTGGTTTTCTTTCCTCTTGAAACCCTGTGTTCTCTATCTCGGTATGAGGAAGCCAACCTGTCTGCGGTCTGGGGTTTGGATCTCTCTAAGCCACCATCTTCTGGGCATTTTTGCTGTGTTTCTCTGGTTTTCTCCTCCAGTCACCTCTCCAGTGCTTGTGTTTAACTACCTGAGTCCGAGTCTGGTGCCAGCAAGGCCCTCTCTCCATTTGCCCTGAGATTTCCCAGGCCACTGGAGATTCAGCACAGCACGTGGGGGAGGCATTCTGGGATTCCCCTTCTATACCCTTAGACCCAAAAGTTTAAGAATTGAAGCCTTTTTCTTGGTGTACCTCTTTAGTTGTGTTGTAGTAGGGTTCCCCCTGCTCTGTCTCATTATTAGATTTGGTCCTCTTCTCAAAGTGCATTGATTTCTATCTTGGTGTGTAAGGGTGCAGAGGTTTTAAGATTCACTCTGTCTAAGTCACCATCTTCCGTGAAATCCCTCTGCCATTGGTCTGAATCCCCACTGATTATGATCTCCCACTTTTAGGGTGTCCTCAGCACCACAGTTCTGTTTAATCAGTTAACAGTTATATTCGCTGTTACAAAATAGTTTTATTTCGTAGAAATAGAAAGAACAAACTTGCATGCATTCCTCTCAATGCCCAGGGGTAGCATAATTCTTCCCTATGCCACCTTAGTCTCTGGGGCGAAGGTAATTAGGTTGATGGCTTAATTCAGTTTCTATCTAGTCTAGTTCCACCAAGATCCAAGTTCAAATATACCCCCACTTCTATAGACTCATGTCCTGGCACCTGGCTTCTCAAGGGCTGGGCTGACAGCAAAATATGATCCAGAATAGTGGTTCCAAGATCACCATGGCTCAAACCCTTGGATATTCAATTATTTCTGCCTAGAAGGATCTTTGTCTGGACACTCAACAATATAAGGTTCCCCCCAACATTGTTGCCTTTGGACACAGAGCTCTGTTGGCTGCATGTGTCTCTGCCCTGTCACTGGTCACTCTGTGCCAGGGGAGTTGTTGTCTCTGTTAGCACTGGCTTAGCACACTTTCTTATCATCCAAAAGTTTTGACCTAAATGCATTTCTGAGGTATAAGAAGTTATCCTAATTTCTCTTTGGATTCTTTGATCGCTATTCAATCTGGTATGAACTTTAGGTTTTACCTAGAATAGTTATGTAGGAGTTAGACAGTCTACTTCTAAACAAGCAGCCATTTTGGCTAGAAGTTGGGACCTCAGAATTAGAGCCAGAAGTCCAGAGATGTTAAGAGAATGACCCAAGGCCACAAAGAGACAAAATAGCAGTGCTAAGTTTCCAACTCAGTTGAGTTTCCAACTCAACTAAATCTAGACATTATACTCTTCCATTATAGTCTCGTGACTTTTTTTGCCTCCAAATCCAGTGTTTTTTGTTGCTACACAGGGCAGCTAGTTGACCATTCTGGTCCATCTAACAATTACTTTGTTTTCCTGATTCTGAATCTTTGGCTATATTAATGGGATCATGGCACCGTGGGAAAAAAAAAAAAAGTTGTGATTTGGAGACAGGAGAAACTGGCATTGGAATCCTTACTGATCTAGTGTACAATCCTCTACAGGCCACTTGAGAATGTCTTTGAGGATTAACTGGCATGATCTGTGGAGAAAACATCATATAAATGTCACCTAATACCATTACTGGTTTTTATTTGACAGACTTAACCAGTCTGGTGATCCTAAGGATACAGTCAATTCAGAGATCAGAAATAGAGTCTGTTCACTCCTGGCTCCTGCTGAATGTGGTCTCCAGGGGCTTCCTATACAGCACAGAAGCAGTGGCCAGTCTTCAAAGATAGAGTTATTGCCTTTCAAGAGGGAAGAAGATGAAAAGAAAGGAAGTGGAGGCGTGGGAGGACTCCAAAGGGAACAGTGGGAAGCCCAAGGCCATTTGACCCAGCAACTGCTTCAAATGAAGGCAAGTGTGAAAATGGAATGTGCCTGCCATTTGTATATTCACATGGACCAGGACCATTTTTAAATGTTCAGGACAGTACATAAGTTTAGCTCATAAAGAACTGGTCCAAGGGGCAAGAGATGGACTTCTGGGCTCAAATTCACCATTGGTCAACCTTGTGGGTTTGGACAAGCTTTTCATGATTGCCCTTTCCATTCTTCTTGCATATCTATCCTTCAACAAACAGACCAGCCTTTCAAGGAAAATGACCAGCATTTTCATGAACCGACTGGAATTTTTATTAATCTGACCAGTGTTTCAACGAAAATGACTACTATTCTCTGAAACTGATCAGTTTTTTTCAAGGATCTGACCAGTGTTTTTTTTTTTTTTTTTTTTTTATTAAACTGACCATTGCTTTCATGAATATGACCAGTGTTTTCATGAAACTAACATTTTCTCTCTCATCAGTATTTTTTCTAAACTGACCAGTTTCCATGAAAAAGAATGCTGTTCTCTGAAACTGACCAATATTTTTATGAAACTGACTTGAATTTTCATTTATCTGACCAGTTTTTTTATTAAACTGACCAGCGTTTCCATGAAAATGAGTACTATTTTCTAAAACTGACCAGTGTTTCCATGAATCTGACCAGTGTTTCCTTGAAAATGACTAGCATTTTCATTAAACTGACCAATGTTTTTATTAAACTGACCAGTGCTTCCATGAAACTGACAAGTGTTTCACGAAACTGACTAGTGCTCATGAAACTGAACAGTTTTTTCATTAAACTGACCAGAACTTTCATTAAAATTTCATTTCAAACTTTCATTAAACTGACCAGAATTTTCACTAAGCTGACCTATTTAGTTTCATCTGTAAAATGTAGGTAACAATCTCCTGAATTGACTGTTGGGAGAACAATAAAATGCACCTCCTCATCCCTAAATAAAACAAAACAAAAAAAAAAAATGAAAAAACAGTCAACTCATGTGGTCTCCACAGACAAGAGCCAGCATCTACCTAAGACAATAGTTTAATTGTCTCAGGCAAATGTAGCATGAAAATATATGAATGAAACCGTGAGACCAGAGCTGTGAAGGCTTAGGTTATGCTTGGCTTATCCTATAATTTGTTAATGGCTAAGTTCATACTGGTAAGAATATTAAATGCTTTTATTCACTATTTCTAGGTAAGTGAAAATATTGGAGGATGTGTTGGGGGCATGTTCTAAAATTTCGATGTTTATAAATAACTTATTTTTATTAAAAATTTTATTGATATTTATTGTTTTTACATGGCCTTCACTTCAAAATCTACTTATTCTCCTCCCTTATCCAGGGAGCCAAAGACATAAGAAAGATTCAGGAAGGAAAAAAATAACAATTCAACAAAATTAATGGATACGTTACTATCTGTGTGGGCAACTCAGCTTTTCTGGGTCTTAGTTTTCTCATCTGTAAAATGAGGAGGTTGGAGTCAGTGGGGATAGAGATGGCCTCTGAGGAAATTTCCTGCTATAGTTCTATTATCTATGATCAACTGAGTCTGACAGTATATATAATGTTTCCCATCCATAGTCCCCTACCTCTGCACAGCAGTCAGGGAGGTATATTGTCTCTTCTCTTCTCCAGGGTCACATTTGGTCATTATTATTACTCAACAACCAATTTCATTTCTTTGATTTTTCCCTTTGTAGTTCTAAAGTGCAAATCTGACCATGCTATTCCCCAAACTCATTACACTCCCCTGGCTCCCTATTATCATTAGGATTAAATAGAAAGGCCTCTGTTTGGTATTTAAAGCCTTTCACAAGCTAGGTTCCAATTTCTTTTCCATCCTGATTACACATCATTCTCGATGGTCTGACCAAACTGTCCTTGCTGCCATTCCTCATGCCATGACCTCCATTACTTTGCGTTGACTGTCTCCCGTGCCGGGAATGTCCCCTCACTTCCACATCTCAGAATCCCTGGTTTCCTTCAAGTCTCACCTCGAGTATGAGCTTCTCCATGAAGTTTTCCTGTTGTTCCCAGCTGCTAGTGTCTTCCCCTCAAAAATCACCCCCTGCCTTTTTTGTATACACCTTCCCATGTAGAAGATGCCTCCCCTGGTTCTCTGTAGGCTCTCTGAAAGCAGGGATGGTTTTCTCTTTTGCCTTCATCTCTGCAGGGTCTGGTACAAAGGAAGGGTTAATAAATGAAAAATGGATTGATTGTACGCCGTTCTCTTTATTTCTGCTTTCTTCCTTCTGCACTGGCTCATAGGTCTTTCTGTGTGCTGCTTTGAGTTCTTCCTATTCACTATTTCTTCAGGCACAGTAACAATTCATTATGTTCCCATTTTACAACCTGTCTAGTTGTCCCCGAGTCTATGGACATCTGCTTTATTTTCAGTTCTTTGCTGCTACAAAAAATGCTGTTATGAAGGTTGGTATCCATGGGGCACGTCGTGCTGTTTTTGACCTCCTTGGATCCCCCTGCCGAGCAGCAGTGGGTCAAAGGCTATGGCTATTCTTTGTGGTTCTGTTGTTTCACTTGTGTCGGACTTCTTGCGACTCCATTTGGGGTTTTCTTGGCAAAGATGACTGGAGTGGTGTGCCATTTCCTCCTCCAGCTCATTTTACAGATGAGGAAACTGAGGCAGATAGGGTTCAGTGACTTGCCCACAGTCACACAGCTAGGAAGTGTCTGAGGCTGGATTGGGAACTCAGGAAAATGAATCTTCCTGACTCCAGGCCTGAGTCCTCTATCCATTGTGACTTCTAGCTGCCCCAAAGGACATTCTAGTCCCCCCCACTTTTTTTTTTAAACCTTCAACTTCTGTCTTGGAGTCAATACTATGTATTGGCTCCAAGGCAGAAGAGTGGTAAGGGCTAGGCAATGGGGGTCAAGTGACTTGCCCAGGGTCACACAGCTAGGAAGTATCTGAAGTCAGATTTGAACCTGGGACCTCCCATCTCTAGGCTTGGCTCTCAATTTACTGAGCTACCCAGCTGCCTCCTCTAGTCCCTTTCTAAGCACACTTCTATAAACCTGAATACTTTAAGGACCTGGGATTTTGCCTACCTTTCCATGCTGCCTGGGTGTCCTAGAAATTGCCTTGTCCTTCATTACAATAGCATCATGGGCCATTTTCTTCCGCAGCATCCAGGAGGAAAAAAGGGATAGACAGAACTCCCTTTACAGTTGTAGAGAGCTATTTGGTGATGTTATAGGTTTCATGATTTGACCAGGATCACAGAGTGAATACAGGTCTGAGATGGGACTTGAACTCAGGGCTTCTTGACTCTGAGGCAGTACATGGAGACCGATTTCGTACATGGTTTGGGGGTCTTTTTGGCCAGAAAAATCCCGTCTCCTGCAACCGAACTGGTAATGGAGCTCTGCACTAGCCTGGATCCCCAGTAGATTATGGGGGCCGCTAGCTCAGGAGGCTCTAGCAGAGGCTGTGCTTTTTTTTATTTTATATATATATATTGATTTGGAGAACCCCAGCTCACCTCTCTGGAGACATTGAAGAAGGACCCGAGTGGAGGAGGAGGAGGAGGAGGAGGAGGCACTGAGGGATGGAGAGAATGAAGCTTCTCCAACTTTACAGTAAAATGCTTTCGCTTCCCCAATGTTCTGTAACTTGGAAAGACAACTGGATTTGGAGGAGTTAAATGGCTCTTTTCCCAAAGTGTTAGAAACCTCTCCAAACTCAAACATTTGGCTAGAAATTATGAGCCATTGTGAAACCGACTTAGAACCAGACCAGGAAAATGACCTCTCCAGTTATTATGCAGTTTAATAATACACTTGTGGCTCCCAGAATCCTTACTCACAATTGGGCATTCACAGCAGAAAACTCAAAATCGGCCTGGCAGAGAATAGAGAGCCCCTTCTTGCCTCTCGCAAAAACCTCACGGGTCAGGCAGTATGGGAACCTTTGGTCCCCTCCTGTCCTCCTGTTGCCAAGGGAGAAAGAAATGCCCCGAACACCCTGGGGCGCTCTCTGAGCTAACTAGTCATTGATTTCTTTTTATTTTTTCAAACTGAGATTTTTTTCAAGAATTTTGTTGTTGTGAAGGTCCTTCCTGTTGGTCACTTTTTTCAGTCCCCAGATAAATAACGAACATGGGGGAGAAGATAGCTTGAAGCAAATGACCTGAGATATAGAATAAGGCAACTTTATTTTATTTTATTTTATTTATTTATTTATTTATTCATTCATTTATTTGTTTATTTATTTATTTACTCATATATTTATTCATTCATTCATTTATTTGTTTGTTTGTTTATTCATTCATTCATTCATTCATTTATTTATTTATTTATTTATTCATTCGGTCACTTGTTTATTTATTTATTTATTTATTTTAAACCCTTAACTTCTGTGTATTGGCTCCCAGGTGGAAGAGTGGTAAGGGTAGGCAATGGGGGCCAAGTGACTTGCCCAGGGTCACACAGCTGGGAAGTGTCTGAGGCTGGATTTGAACCTAGGACCTCCCATCTCTAGGCCTGACTCTCCATCCACTGAGCTACCCAGCTGCCCCAACTTTATTTTATTTTTAAAAACCCTTACCTTCTGCCTTAGAATCCATACTGTGTATTGGTTCCAAGGCAGAAGAGCAGTAAGGGCTAGGCAAGTAAGTGACTTGCCCAGAGTCATACGACTAGGAAGTATCTGCCATCTAACTGCTCCCCTGATAGGACGATTTTTGAGTCATACAAGCTTAGAACAGATGCTTCATGGCCTATTTGCGAGTCATGATGAGTCTTGGATGTGCGACCCAGGCAGGCGAATGATCCTCTGGATGATTTAGGCAAGACATTTTATAGCATTTTCGGACACAGAAGAGACCTCAGGGTCCACCTCATCCAACCAATTCATCTACAACAAGATAACCTTCTATGACACGTTTGACAAGAGGTCATCTATTAAAGACTCTCGAGATGAGAAACTCATTTCCGTAGGAGGCAGCCCATTCAACACTGGAGGAGCAAAAACAGCGTATTTGCAGAGAGAATCTGCCTCAGAGTTGGGGAGCCGAGTTCAAGTTCCTTTTCTGATAACTGAGGAAGCCACTTAGACTTTTAGTGGATCCAGACAACTCCAAAACTTTCACTGGCAAAGGGATGGCGATATTCGTGGGGGGAAGGGCTTTCATCCCCGGGAGTTCCTTGCAGCAGCAAAATCACAAGACAGGATGGAAACACACAGACCATAAAACAAACCGCTCAGAACAGGGTAGTAAGAATTTTTCCCCCATACCAGGCTGAAATTTGTCTCTTGGCAGCTCCCACTCATCCCTCTGAGTTCTGTCTCTGGGGCCTGGCAAAACAAATTTAATCCCTCCTCCAAGTGACAGCCCTTCAAATACTTAAAGACAGTTTAATCTCTGCTTCTTCAGTATAAAATGGGGATAATATTGTCAAATCTACTCCGTTGGCCTCACGAAGCCGGTGTGAGGCTTGTACGAGGCCAGGGATGGGAAGGCATTTTCTGAAATGGGCCACGTGAATCCCAGCTCTGCTAGGGCCGGGGAGTAGAGGCAGGCACGCACAGAGCATTTCATTAGGGCGGGCATCCAGGGAGTCTGACTTTTTATTTCTTTTTAAGGCAAACATTTATTGAATACTTGATCATAAAGGACATTTTTATTCTTCCAAATAAAGAAGCTAAAACTTAACTAAATGTAATTTGTAGAAAATTAATAACTGCATAAAAATACAAACAAAAAGAGTGTGTGTGTGTGTGTGTGTGTGTGTGTGAGAGAGAGACAGAGACAGAGACAGAGACAGAGACAGAGAGAGAGAGAGAGAGAGAGAGAGAGAGAGAGAGAGAGAGAGAGAGAGAGAGAGACAGAGACATTAAAGTGTACCTGGACATAAACCAGATATCCTGAATGCACACCTCTCAGTCAGAGCAAAACACTCTGCAGGTGGGAAGAACGAACGTTTATTGAGTTTATATTAGGTTTTAGGCAGAGGTATGATGGTAAAGGTTTAACAACCAGCTCTCTGAAAAACTATGTAAACATGTCTTCTTAAAAAAAACAAAAAACTCTTTACCTTTTGTCTTAGAATCACTACTTTGTATTGGTTCCAAGGCAGAAGAGTGGGAAGAGCTAAGCAATGGAGGCTAAGTGACTTGTCCAAGGTCACACAGCTGTGAAGTGAACCCAGGATCTCATGTCTCCTTGGTCTGGCTCCATAACATATTTTAAAATTTAATCTACCTTATTAACATTTTCTCTCCTCACTTTCTTAAGCCTAGACAACCAACAAAATCTGAAATCAAGCTCTGATTTGTAGCATTTACTGATTTCTAAGATTTAAATATTCACACTGAAAATGTAATAACTTGCGAGTTAGTCTGAGGTGAGGCCAAGTAGGTCGCAGTCTACTTCTACCTAGCATGAAGGACCAGGTAGATGACTCACTAATATTTATATCTAGCTCCAGTATCTCCTTTGAGATTGTTTCACATTAGTCAAAAAGCATTTGCTCTATGTCCGGCACTGTGCTAAATTTGGGGAGGGGATACAAAGAAAGGGACCCCCCCACACCCTGTCTACAAGGTGTTCACAATCGGGAAAGGGAGACAATATGGGGGAAATGGTCATGTAAGATATAACGTATAAATGGGAAGTAAACTCAGAGAGAAGGCACTAGCATGGGAGGGTGAGCAGGTGTGGACTTGGTGTTAGAGGATCAAGATTCTAAGTCGGTTTCTGCTATTTAAATTCTTAGGAATTATAGGCAAGTCATCTAACCTCTGTAGGTCCTATTAGATATATATCCTATATATATTATATTATATATTATCTTATTAGATAGATGATAGATGGATGGATGGATAGATAGATGGATGATTGATAGATGATAGATCAGTAAAGCATTTGTCAAACCTTTATTATATGTCAGGCACTGTGTTAATCAGTGGAGACACAATATAAGCAGGCAAAATAATCCCTGCCTTCCTAATCTGGAAAGTCAACAAATAAAAAGGATGCAAGAGAGCAGAGGAATGCCATGGACATGGCCTGGAAATGAAGTAGAAGCATGCGTCTGGGCAAAATAAGGCCAAAGTTGGTTCCAGGATTGAAGTCTAATAAATTTCTGATCAGAAGGAAGCTGAGGTGATGGCCTGAGGGGAGCCTGCATGGCATAGAGATGTCTGAGAGGAGAAGGAGCCATGCTAGAGAATTCCTGAGGTTCCCTGCAGCTTGAAATCCTATGACCCTGTGAACTAGACTAAATGCTCATTCAGCTCTCTATTATAGTCTGGATTATATATGTTTTTCATCCACTTTGTTTTCAAAGTACAGATTATTAATCTGTTGTCATTTGTATTGCTGCAGATTTCCATAAAGAGGCTTTATGGTGTTCTAGGACTCAGTTTAGCACTCAGCATATAGAAATAAATATAATCCTTCTATCCCAAATGATAAAAAGTTCTAATTTATTATTTTGCTGATTATTTTCCTCTTAATAGTTTTTAATTAATTTTTTATTTTTAATTAATTTAATTAAATAATCTAATGAATTTTAATTAAAAAAAGTTATCTTTCATTGTAATGTAGCATCATATCAATTGCTTTATATTACATATGTCCAACTCAATATAATTTAGTTAAAAATATTTATTGAGGGGGCAGCTGGGTAGCTCAGTGGATTGAGAGCCATGCCTAGAGGCGGGAGGTCCTAGGTTCAAATCCGGTCTCAGACACTTCCCAGCTGTGTGACCCTGGGCAAGTCACTTGACCCCCATTGCCTACCCTTACCACTCTTCCACCTATAAGTCAATACACAGAAGTTAAAGGGTTTAAAATAAAAAAAAACATTTATTGAGCATCAAATATTTGCTCTATAACACAGATCACCCTGACATGTCCATGTTCTTGGTAGCACTATCAAATAGTTGATTGGTTGGACCTGGGAATATGAGACACCTGGGTTTGAATCCTGCTCTTGACACATACTAGTTGTATGAACTTAGATAAGTCATTTCAATTCCTCTAAGCCTCAGTCTACTTTATTATTTTTTTTATTTTATTTTTTTAATTTTAAACTCTTAACTTCTGTGTATTGACTTATAGGTAGAAGATTGGTAAGGGTAGGCAATGGGGGTCAAGTGACTTGCCCAGGGTCACACAGCTGGGAAGTGTCTGAGGCCGGATTTGAACCTGGGACCTCCAGTCTCTAGGCCTGACTCTCAATCCACTGAGCCACCCAGCTGCCCCCCTCAGTCTACTTTAAAATGAGGATGATAATACTTTGCCTTAGAGGGTTTTTGTAAGGTCCAAAAAAGATAATATATGAAAAATGTATAGCTAACTTTAAAATGCTATATTATAAATTTTAGCTGTTTTTAGCATGATTAGCAAAAGAGTTATTTGACAATCACTTTAATCCTAATTTCTGGCCAAGCTGATTAGCCAAGTCCATGTATATGGGAAGATCATTGGAGAGAGAGTGAAGAGTAGTGGTTAGAATAGAGGACTTGGGGTTAGGAAGACCTGGGTTCAAAATTCACCTCTGATATTTACCAGTTGCTTGTCTTTAGCCAAAAGCTCTTTGTGCCTCGGTTCCCTCATCTGTAATTGGCTTCAGTGTTCTCTAAGGTCCCTTCCTGTTCTAAATGGATGTTCTTATGTTCCTATGAGTAATATTTCTGAACTTCTGCCAATGATGTTGCCTTCTAGATGGGCTGGGACGACCATCAGAAACTCTGTTTTGAACCTTTTTAGCTGCTAAACATCCCAATATGGCCAGCCCACTGCAGCCCTATAATAGACCCCATCACGTACTTTGGTACTTAGATGACTCTGTGGTCACAGGGATGGGCATTCTCCTTTAGCCAGTGTGGGTCTCCCTGCCCCCCCCAAGCCTTCTCAATTTGTGATTTAAAAAAAATTACCAAGTATTTTGAGAAATAATCCCCGAATGGCAAAGAAAGCAAAAACGACATTTCCTTCTCAGTGACCCTGGCAACAATCTAAGTCCAAGAAGCACGGACACTTCTGCTTTGGTAAAGGGATGTCCTCACCCGGAGATTCTTGTCTAGTGAAATCCTGGGTTTATGGGGGAAAAGTCTTAAGATAAAGTCTTCTTTTTTTTCCAATTGGAAGCCAACCACGTGAAATAGATTTTATTAAAATATTTCTTATCACCAGATTGGCCCAGGATGGTGAATTTTTTGGCAACAGCAACTCCCAAAGAAGAGGTTTTTAGACAGAAAAAAACTACTGTCCAAATTTGTGGAGAGACCTGAGTTCCAAACTCAACCCTGACATTTGCCAGCTGTATATCTCGGGCCAAAAGCTCTCCGTGCCTCAGTTACCTCGTCTGTAATTGGCCTCGATGTTCTCTAAGGTCTCTTTCAGAATGGCAAAGAGAAATCTTTGAAAGAGTCTCTTAAAAGTGCTTCTTACTTCCGTGTAATAAAACCTTATTTTCGAAAAGACTTGGAATCGGCGCTTGGTTAAACAATTGCAAACTTTGTAAAACCTCCTATTTAAGCTGTGACTTTTTAATATCCTTGCATTAAAATGAAAATGATTACTTTTTAATATTACTGGAAACCACCCTATCCCCAAACGTATAGATATGTTTCTTGTGTGATTTTATTATGTGCTTAATAATAGTACCTGTGAGCTCGGATTTCTTTTGAATAAAATTGATTGGAAACAATATCTACCCCAAAGCATCTTTAATGTCATTATAGCCGGGTAGGAGTAAATTAAGCGGTATTTAGGCACCAAAGTCTTTAATTTCATTGCATTCGAGTAGGAGTTAGACATTATGAGGTCCAATTAAAAAAGTCGCTAATGTTTTTACATCTGAGTAGGAGTAAATTAAACCAAATCACTCCTGAGCTGCTAATATCATTTTAATTGAATGTCATTCAGTTTCTAACCGCTGGTACAACCTGCACATAATGAACCAGTTCCAACAAAGCATCTGAGACCTTGGGCACTGGCACTGGAGGAAACCGTGGTAGAGTTTGGGGAAAGGCAAGGCAAGACTTGAGCCAAAATGAAAGGAGTCAGAGAAGATCTTGCTGGGCGGCGTGACCCGGGCACCAAAAATATCAGCCCTCCTGATCCCTGGGTTCCATGGCCGAAGGTTCAATCATTCTTTACTTCTGGTGGGGTGGACATGGAATAAGACATCTGGCTTGAAGATGTACCAGGGTTTGAGGACTTAGTTGGTCCATTTATTCGGCCCTCATGCATTATTTATAGTGGTGAGTTGAGTGAAAATCTTCATATCAAGGCAACAGTAGAAAAAAATATATGTATTTATTCCATTTGTATGTATGTCTAAATATACTCGTTTTCTTCATTCTAGTTAGTAGGGGGAAGGTGCCACTCTTTGATTTGTTTCCCAAACTCTTCCACAGTACTTAATAAATGTCTGTTGATTTCTTTCTTGTTTTCTTCTTTCTTCCTTTGAAATTATTTTTCTTCTTCTTCTAGGATCAAGGAATGAATCTATCTGGGACGTCAAGAATGATAAATTCACAGAGGGAAGACAATAGAATGAAAAAGATCTCTTTTTGGTACCTAAGTTACTGCAGTATTTTGATTGTTCTTTGTGCAGTATGGTGGAGGAGGCTTTCCTGACAGGTTCCAAAGATCCCAACATCTGTTTTGGAATGAGAAGCAAGTCTGGAAGATATCTGTAATACTTGGGATCTCTCTGCAGTCTCATTCCCTCTACTGATGCACTCTCTCAGCTGTCTGTGACTTGTTAGGCTGGGCCATCCCTGGCTGTGTCTTCTGGCCAGTTCTCTTTGGGAATAAGACCTGGCCTTGTCCCTCCACTACTGGAATTCCAGAGTCTCTCTTATAGCTTCTAATGCAGGAGATGAGGCCCTTTGTTTGACTTTGAAATCCTTTCCCAACCTGATTATGGCTCTCTCTCTCATGTGACACAGACTACCCCAACTGGCCTTTTCCCATTCCTTCTGCCTTCATGCCTTGGCATGGGCCTTCGCTTCTCACCTTCACTTGGGGAGTCCCTTGAAAGAGTGAATTTAAGGCATGCAAAGTGTTTGAGGTGTCCAACAACCCTGTGAGGTAGATGCTCTTCTTGTCCCTAGAACAACACCAGGTACATAGCAGGCGCTGAAGAATTTCTTGTTCATTGGCCAATAGGGCCTCCACTCAATTCATTGCTTATCCACCATTTGACGTTACCTGAGCATCCATTGAGCATTCAGGTACACGTTGGCTCTTCCTCGCTTTTGCCAGATGACAAACCCCCTTCTCTTCCTGCCGTGCTTCTCCCCACAGCAGGCAGCTTTTCTGTGGCATCTCTCACATGGTCATTTTGAATCTGAGAAGCACTGTGCCATTGTGGAGGGAAAACCATTCTCCTAGTAGGAAGACCTGGCTTGAAACTCCATCTTGTACACCTATTGGCTGTTTGCCCAAGGGCAAGTCACTTAGTGTGTGATCTTCCAGTGCCCTCGGACACTTAAGACTGGAAGATGTGAAGGAGGGGATACTGTGCACCCCTGGAGGGACTTTACTAATTCAGAGGGTCTTTTTCTTTTAACCAATTTAATCATTAATCATAAAAAGCAAAACCTTTTTCTCTTCATTACCAAAAAAAAAAACAAAACAACAAAACAGCTTTATTTTCTGTCTTAGAATCAATACAAAGTTTTGATTCCAAGGCAAAAGAGAGGTAAGGGCTAGGTTTTCCCAGGGCCCTACAACTGAGGTCAAATTTGAATCTGGGGTCTCTCACCTTCAGGTTTGGTGCTCTATTCACTGCCCCTTTTCCTCTTCAGTACTTTGTATATTTTATCTATTTTTTCAAAATACCAGCTTTTAGTCTTATTTATTAATTCAATAGTTCTTTTACTTTTGATTTTATTAATTTCTCCTTTGATTTTTAGTATTTCTAATTTAGTTTTCATCTGGGAATTTTTAATTTGTTCATTTTCTAGTTTTTTAAGTTGCATTCCCAATTCATTAACCTTTGCCCTCCCTAATTTGTTAATATATGCACTTAGTGATATAAATTTTCCCCTTAGAACTGCTTTGGCTGCATCCCATAAATTTTGGTAAGAAGTCTCATCATTGTCATTGTCTTCAGTGAAATTATTAATTGTTTCTATGATTTGTTCTTTCACTAACTTATTTTGGAGAATCATATTATTTAATTTCCAATTAGTTTTTGGTTTGCCTCTCCATGCATTCTTATGAATAACTATTTTTATTGCATTATGATCTGATAAGGTTGCATTAATTATTTCTGCTTTTTTGTATTTGTTTGCCATGTTTCTGCGCCCTAGTACATGGTCTATCTTTGTGAATGTTCCATGTGCTACTGAAAAGAAGGTGTATTTTGAGTTTCTGCCATGTTCTAAGTGACATGCTAGGACCTGGACATACATAGACAGAGCAGAGGTAAGCCATCAAACCAAAGTCTCCTTACACTGAAGAGGCATGCCCTGATTCTCCAAGTCTATGTCAGGAGAGGGGAAGAGACGATGGGAATCCCTCCTTTTGTATACAGGAAGCAAGTGGCCATGGATAAGTCACTTTTTTTTTTCTGAAGCTCCTCTGACCAGCAAATGGCTCTATATCACAATCGAGGTCACAGTCTGGATTTTTAGCATGATAAGAGGAAGTGACATTTATCCAGCACGTTATGGATAGTGTACGTTGATGTGGTCCGAGCCTCCGTTGTGTGCCCTGGGCATCTTGTTGTGGACTTGGCCCAAGGGCCCCTACTGCCCTTCTCACTTCTCTTTATGGACCACTCTCTATTTTTCTTTTTTTCTCGACACAGGGATCAAGTCGACATCACTTTTGCCTCTGGAAAATATCATGACCATCGCCTGCCCTCTGGCTCCACTCACCCATTAGACTCTTCCAACCCAAACTCCCTTTGCTGGCCTTGATTTCTCTATGTGTGCTGAGTCCCCGCATTAGAATGCAAACTTGGGGGCAGCGAGGTGGCTCAATGGATAGAGCATCAATCAGGACAGGAGGTCCGGGGTTCAAATCTGGTCCTTGGTATTTCCTCACTGCATGACTCTGGACTTAACTTCCATCACCTACCACTTATAGCAATTCTGCCTTGGCACTGATGGATTCTAAGACAGAAGGTAAGAGTTTTTTCTTTGATTCTTTCTTTTTCTTTAATTTAACTCAATATGTAACATAACATAACAATAATACGATACATAAAATTTATGATTATATAATAATTTATCCAAAAGAAACACATTCTCACATTAGCTATGCCCCCCAGTCTATGGCTCATTTTTTTCACTTCCTCCCACCCCTAAAAAAAAAAAAGTAAACTTTTAGAGGATACTCACACTCTCATTTTTGTAGTCATATCTCTGCAGCCCAACCTGAGACCTGAAACATAATAGCTTCAGAAATGCTTTTTCATCCAGGGCCTCGTTTAATCCACACAGTAACCCTCTGAGTAGAGAGTGCCAATTATATCACCCCATTTTACACATGAGGAAACTGAGGCACAGAGAGGTGCTATGATTTTCTTGAGACTACATGAGGGCAATATTTATTATTATTATTATTATTTTTAAATCTTTACCTTCTATCTTAGAATCAATACTGTGTAGTGGTTCTAAGGCAGAAGAGTGGTAAGGGCTAGGCAATGGGGGTTAAGTGACTTGCCCAGGGTCACACAGCCAGGAAGTGTCTGAGGTCAGATTTGAACCCAGGAGCTCCCATCTCTGGGCCTGGCTCTCAATCCACTGAGCCACCCAGCTGCCCCCTGTGAGCGCAATATTTGAGCCACGCTTTTCTGACTCCATAGTTGACCATTTTCTATGATGTCACTCTGCCTTGATTTATAATAATATACAGCCTGCTAAATTAATTATGTTAAGGCAGAACGAAGGGTACCATGACTAAGTGATATTGCTGTTATTTCCAAAGCTCATTCAGCTTCCAATTTGAATTTATTGCTACCAAATATTTCCCCAAAGCTACTGTTAAAACATTTGACTTCTTTGAGTTTCCTTTTATCTTCTCCTAGGCTCTTCTGATAAAATGGATCCTTAAACAAGAGGAGGTGAGAGATGTTTTTTCGAAAAAGTCAAACTGACCCGGAATGGTTCTGAAGCGATTTCTAGGGGTGCAAGCTGCCCGTGTGGCCTCTGTTGTCATCTGGTCCCCAAAAGCACTTAAAAAAAACTGTTTGCATCCCCTTTTCAGATATAAAATCCGAGATCCTTTGTTCCAAATGAGGGATGGCAATTAAAGTGTGCACCTGCTCCCTTTTCTCTGAGAGAAGAAATATTTCATGCTAATTAGCTGAGAGAAAACATTTAGTTTTCAATCTAAGAGCCAGTGAAGTATACATAGTTTAGCTCAGAGGATGCTTTCCCCACTGATGCTGGTTACATCCTACATCCCTGCCGAATAGTAGGAAAAGGGCAGGACTTAGAGTCGGGAAGACCTGAATTCAAATCCAGCCTCAGATTCTTATTAACTCTGTGATTCTGGTCAAATCACCTAACTTCCGTCTGCCTCAGTTTTCTCCTCTCCAAAGTGGGATCAAACAGGAATAATACTAGTACCTCTCTCACAGAATTATTGTGAGTATCAAATGCGATTGCATATGTAAATTGTTTGGCAAACAACTGCAAATTTTTTTGCAAAAAAGGGACCTTACATTAGTAGTACTAGGAGTCTTCCTAAATTGCTTTGACTGAAAAAAAAAACAAAAAACATCACTCAATGGCCATCCCTCTGGTGATAAGACCTTCCAAAGGTAGCTAGCTAGAAAGTCTGACGAACTGTCAATTTCTATGCTTTGTCTGAAGACTTTCTAACTTGGTAAAAACTGCCAGAGATCCCTATATTGACTTGTAACTATAAGGAATAATTCTAGAATAACTTAGACTAAGGCCACAGAGTCTCTCATCTTCATCTTCCCCTTTCCATACTCCCTACCTTCACTGTAGAATAGGTAGTCATTACTACTTGCCTAGATTTTTTTGGTTGTATAATTTTATCCTAATAGAGCTGTAACTAGGGTATGGCAACCAGAATTTTGCCCTAGGGTCTAAAAATTAAGGGAGGGCAAATATTCAGAAAATGATTTTGCATTTTAGAATTTTGCTATATCTACATTTTGACAGTACTTTCACTCCTTCAGCTATAGCAGAGAAGACAATAGAAATAATTAGGCAAACTAGGAAGCTATTTGGTAGAATGTTTACTTCCCAGAGAAATAGCTCTCCAAATGAGCTTTTCTTCATTTCTTCCCCAGGTGGTGATTTCTACAGCATTGGTCTTGTAGGGACCCAGGGTCTTTCCAACAGGGTCAGAGTGAGGACTTCCTCTATTCTTCCCTTAAAGAAGAGTAGAGTGTTGCTTGGCCCAAGCACCCAAAGTTGCTAGAGAAACATCAATTGACCTAAATGCTGAGGTGCGGGAGTTCGGAGAAGAGGAAGGGAGGGATGTTCTGGTTTATCAACTGGGTGGTTTTCTAAGAGCTTCTTATAAGCCTATCTAAATTCATTTCTTCTTTGGGAAATATGGCATAATTAACATAAGAGCACAGATTTAAAGCTGAAAGGGACTTTAAAGGTCTTTGGGTCCAACCCTCTCATTTTAAAGATGGAAGAAGAGGCTTTAATGAATCCAGTGTTCTGAAATCAATGAATCATCAATGTAAAAGTCTATGATCATTGTATAGGACGGTAGGTAGAGAAGGCAGAGGGGATTGGATGAATGTATCTTGAGCTTAGAATATCTATCCCATATTGTTTTTGATTAGACCAGAGTCTGAAATAGGCATTTATTTTTTATTTATTTATTTTTTAATTTCTGGGGCGTAGACAGCAGCTAGAGCTCCAGCTTAGAGCTGAGGAGGTTCTATAAGTCATGTAGTTTATATTTTCATTTATTCATTTATTTATTTATTTATTTATTTATTCATTTATTTATTTATTTATTTATTCATTCATTCATTTATTTATTTATTTGTTTATTTATTTATTTATTTATTTTTACATTTTTAAACCCTTAACTTCTGTGTATTGGCTCTGAGGTGGAAGAGTGGTAAGGGTGGGCAATGGGGGTCAAGTGACTTGTCCAGGGTCACACAGCTGGGAAGTGTCTGAGGCTGGATTTGAACCTAGGACCTCCCGTCTCTAGGCTTGACTCTCAATCCACTGAGCTACCCAGCTGCCTCTGTAGTTTATATTTTCACTTTATAGATGAGAAAACAGAGGTCCAAAGAGATAAAGTGAAAAAAATCTCCAACAACAAAACCCAACACAATCTAAATTTAATTAATTGATGGATCCAGTTAGCCAGATTCCATTTAACTGATGTTTTAGTAAAATTGGAGCAATTTGAACAGCTGCCCCCAAAACCCCTTTTCTTCTACAAATTACTAGTTTGTTTCTTAGCTACTTAACCTTAGATTCCAGAAAAGAAATAGAAGATCTGAGATTTTCCCACTTTTGTGGTTGTAGAATCATTTTTTTCAGTCCTATCTGACTCTTTGTGATCCCATTTGGAGTTTTCTTGGCAAAGATACGGGATGGTTTGCCATTTCCTTCTCCAGCTCACTTTACAGAGGAGAAAACTGAGGCAAACAGGATTAAATGACTTACCCAGAGTCCCACGACTACTAAGTGTCTGAAGCTAGATTTGAAATCAGGAAGATGAGTCTTTCTGACTCTACCTGCTCTCTAAGAGTTTACATTCTCCCAGAAATAAGCAATTTATTTGCAGGTAAGACTTAATCCAAAAAGAATACAAAGGAATTCATGGAGTCAGCCAGTCAGGTAAAGGAGCATTTATTAAGTATCTGCTATGTGGAATCAGTAAAGCGTTGGGCTTAGATTCTGAAGAACCAAAGTTCCAGTCCTAGCTTTGGCATCTACTGATTGTATGACCTTGGTGAAGTCATTTAACTTTTAAGAGTTTCTTGTAACTATGACTATACATTTTTTTAAACCGTTATATTAAAAAAAATCATAATTTATTTTTTCTTTCTCCAAAGAAAAATAAGAAAGAAAAACAACCCCCCCTTGTAATAAATATGACTTTGTTAAGTATAATAAATTGAGTCTGTATCACTCTATGTCTTCAGACACTTACCTTTTTGTTGGGAGGCGGGTAGCAGCCTTGGCATCTGACTTCTAGAATCATGGCTGGTTATTGCATTTCACAATTTTCCAAGTTATTGATCTTCACATTGTTGTTAGGGTATATGTAGCTCTCCTGGTTCTGGTCACTTTATTCCATGTCGTATATAGATTTTTCCAGGCTTTTCTGAAGCCCCCTCTTTTGGTGTAGCTTACAAACCAATAATAATTCCCCTTTGATAATATGCCATAATTTGTTCAGCCATTCCCCAATTGATGGGTACTCCCGTCTCTTCCAGTTCTTTGCTACCACAAAAGAGCTGCTATGAATATTTTGATAGAGATTCTTCTATCCTTTTAAAAAAAATCTTGAGGGCAGAAGTTAAGTAATGATATCACTGCATCAAAATGTATACACTGGAATCAGCTGGGTGACTCAGTGGATTGAGAGCCAGGCTCTGAGACACGAGTTTCTGGGATTAAATCTGACCTCAGACACTTCCAGGCTGTATGACCCTGGGCAAGTCACTTAACCCACACGGCCTAGCCCTTACCACTCTTTTGCCTTAGAACCAATACACAGAATTGATTCTAAGACAGAATCTGGTCAGTTTTGGGGGGTTTGTTTTTTAATGGATGCACGGTTGTGCCTTTGGGGGCGTATGGTTCCAAATTGCTTTCTAGAATGGTCAGACCAATTCACAGATCAACCAATACACAGATCACCAAGTGCACGAATATACCCATTTTCCCTTCAGCCCCTCCAACATTTGTTGCTTTGTCAATAGGTTGGGTGGGTGGGTGAGGGGTGGAATCTTGGTCACTTACATTTTAATTATTCTAATTATTAGTGATTTGGAGATTTTTCTCCCCTTATGGTTGCTGATACTTGGGATTTCTGCCTTGGAAAATTTCCTGTTCGTATCTTTAACCAATCATTGGAGAATGGCTTTTATTCTTATCAAATTGATTTTGTTCCTTAAATGCGTCTAAGACTCTAAATTGCAGAGCAGGTGCTGATATACAACGGCGGAGGGAGCCCCTCCCAGGGAGCTCTCTAACGTGAATGAAACGACAAATGGGTCAAAAAAAAATCAGTACAATTCTCCCTTGGAATTTTTTAATGTAACTTCAACACGAGGAAAGGCTTTGTTTGACAGTCAGCTTTAACTGATGGTCAGTGTGATAGAGTAGACAACATAATGGAATGATAGTAGAAAGGATGTGGGTTCAAATCCTAACTCTCCCTTGTTAGCTTTGTGTCTTTGAGAAAGTAACATTCTCTCTCTTTACCTTAGTTTCCTCAGCTGTAAAATGAAGGGATTGCATGAGGACACCTCCAGACTTCCATTCATCTCCAGATGATCTGTAGCATTTATGAAAAAAGTAATTCAGTAACTTTCTCTAATAATATTCCCATTCGTTTTAAGAATTCATCCTTTCTCTTTCCCAAGAAGGGGTTGTTTTAACTTCTCTGAATCGCTTTGATTTTACACCTACAGAAAAGTGAACATCTTGATTTTCGACACTTATAAATGTCTTAATGGATACATAGACAGTAATTTGGTTTGACTTAAATGTAATAATCTGCTCCATTTATCTGGGCTGACAAGATTTCATTTCCTAATGATCTTTTATTGTAAATTTATTTGATTTCTTCTAATATATTACCTCGTTTCTCATCTCCTTTCCTTTTGAAAAAATATGAATGATTTTGAATGGAGTTATGAAGTCTTGGCCCAATGATGACAGCTCCAAGAATTGATGACTATCTCCACCCCTTGAGACAAATGACTCTGTTGGCTAACAAAATCCCCAGAAAAATGGAACATCAGTTTATAAAGAAGTTCCAGACAATGCTGGGGCACTGCACAACCAATGAATCCTCATTGTTTCCCCCAAAACAAGAATTAAAATGGAATCTCATGATTGGAAGGGACCTAAAGGCCCCTTGAATCAAATTCATGGCTGAATAGGAATCTCTGTTATTATATACCCAACAAGTGGGCATCCGCTTTTGAAAAGTTAAATTGTATTTTTTCAATGAACAAATGTTTATTTTCTCTTTCTGCTATCCTATCTGCAAAGCCAAATGTGGAAAACAAAACCTTTGAACAAAAACACATAATTTAGCAATACAAAATATCTCTAGGAGACTCACTTCCTCCAGACAGGCCTTTTGACTCCTAGAGGGACTCAGGTGTCAGAAAGTTGGTCCTGATATAGAACTCAAATGTGCTACTATGTCACATTTTTCTAGTTGCCCCTCGTTCTGCCCTCCTGACCAAGCAGAACAAGACTGATCCCTTTTTCATTCCACAGTCCTTCAAACACTTGAAGACAGGTGTCTTCTTTTCCCTGAGTGTACTCTTCTTTAGCCTGAATTGACTTCAGTTCCTTGAACTGCTCTTCCTTTAACAACATCTTTAATCTCTTCACCATTTGATTCAACTTAAGAAGCATTTATTAAGCACCTACTATGTTCCAAGGGCTGTGCTAGGCCCTGGTAATACAAAGGGGAAAATAATAGATCAGACCATCTCCTCAAAGTATGAACATTCTACTGGGCACCATATTGGTTGCCCTTCTCTGGACTTGCTCTAGCCTGTCAATACTCTTCCTAAAACATGGCACCCATTTCTGAACACGATACTGAAAATCTCTAACGTTCCTTTTATCTTGAAATCTTATACGTTTCTGTATGTTCTACCACAGTACTATGGACACACAATGTTGTTATTGTTGCATCTGATTTTTAGATTCCATGTCACTCAGTTGACTAATATTGAACTCTTTTCAACCCCCAAGGTCTTTTCTACATTTAAGATCATCTAGTTATGTATCTCTTATCCTCTGTTTGTGCAGTTTAGTTCTTGAACCCAAGTATAGGAGTTTACATTTGTCTCTGTTATATTATACTTTATTATATTATTGTCCAACACTTACATTTATGGAGACTTGTTTTTGATCCTGATTTTGTCATCCAGTGTGTTTGCTATAATTCTCAACAAGTTACAAAGTGTGGCATCTTTACCTTTATCCAAGTTCAATCTGATTCAAGTGAACAAACATTTGTTTAGCACACATGATATCTGTTGTTGTTATCAATCCTTCTTTTTGTCTTAACTTGCTCTTGAACTGGATTTCAGTGAGGCAGAGTTGCACAAAGTCATCTGCCTCACTCTCTCTTCCAGAGTCATTGAAGTCTAGTGGCAAGACAAAAGGCAAGACAACTGGTAATGGTCCTGGATGAAACGGATGACCTTGGTGTCTTCATTGTCCAACTAATCACTGAGAGCTCCACAGCACCAGCTTTAGCTGCCTTCGTGGAATTGGAACAAATTGTTCCCATCCACCCATTCTGCTTGGGGTAGGCATCCCCTTAACTCACTGATAGTATGTGATTACTTTCAATCTGGTTTAGCCCATCTGTTGAGATGGTTTGCCGAGGTGTGACCTCCTGTGTGCTACAGCTTCTTAGAGCCACAGGTGAGAGCTAGGTGAAAGGACGACACCAAAGGTGAATGAACACTGAAAAGGGCTTGGCAAGTCCATCCTCCAGAGGTTCTAGTCCTCCATGAACACCCCATATACCCCACAGAACATTCACAGAACTATTATAGGCCCTGAGGATAGAAAGGCAAAACCTAGAGACCTTGCCCTTGAGGACCTTACACTCTCCCAGAATTACTGATAAAAATGTCAACAGCAGAGATCCTTGGGACACTCTAGTAGTGACTCCAGAGGAAATGGCACAGTGCAGTGGAAAGACTGTTGAATTTGAAATTAAATGACCTAAGTTCAAATCTGGGCTCTGCCACTTCCTAGTAGTGTGACTTTGAGTAAGAAACCCAGTCTCTATAGACTTCATTTTCCTCATGTGTAAAATGGTTCCAAGGGATTCCAAGGTCCTTTTCATCTCTGAGTTAAAGAGAACTCTTACCAAGTTGATGTGGAATCATTAATGATTCCTCTAAGATATAGAGCTATGCAGATATATCTGTCCACATGTGTTGCCAAAATTTAAAGACATTTAATTTATAGGTGGCATGGATAAATAGGGCAGGGCTGAAGGATTCTAAATGGAATGGGGAAGCAGGAAGTGTGACTTCTCTTTCTGGGATGGACTCCATGATGGTTGGGGCAAGTTGTAACTGACCCCTGGGAGACCTCAGAGGAAGTAGAGCTTGTACCCTGATTTCCTGGGATCCAGAAGGAAGACTGTCATCTGCTTGTGGGAGATTTTTGGTAGACTATTAAACCCAACCTGAGTTTCAAACATTTAAATGTAATTTGCATAAGGTAGTTTAATGTTTTGTTGTAATTTTACTGTAAAACTTATGCAATGTTGTGTTAAAATGTATTTTCCAAAATTGTTTGCATTTATTAGTTAGTGGGATATTTCTGTATTAGAATAGGAGTTGTGTTTGATGTTTGTTTTGACTTTTGGTGTTGATATTTCATATTTGCTGTTGATTTTGTTAATTTTGTTGGAAATTTTGCATTGTTACTTGTTGCTTTGTGCTTTGAACTCTGTAACTATTCAATGTATTTATCCCTTTACCTTTCCTTGTTAAAATCCCTAGTGTAGGGTAGTGTTAGATAGAATAGTTAGTGTAGGTTGTTTTTTATTTTGGGTTAGAATTTTAGTTTAGTTTGTAGTGCACAAATACCAAAATGTTGTTAATTTTGGCTTTGTTCAAAGGGGGGAACTGTTGTGAGGAAGATTAATAAATGAGTATTTAGGAGACTTAGCAGGCAGGGCTGAAGGATTCTAAATGGAATGGGGAAGCAGGAAGTGTGACTTCTCTCTCTGGGACGGACTCCATGGTGTTTGGGGACAAGTTGTAACTGACCCCTGGAAGACTGAAGAGGAAGTTGAGTTTGTACCCTGATTTCCTGGGATCCATAAAGAAGACTGTCATCTGCTTGTGGGAGATTTTTGTAGAGAATATTAAACCCAACCTGAGTTGCTGGTTAACTTGGGCTGGGTTAGCTCCCAGATCTACTCACCTGAAGGAGTACTGGCTGAAGACCCAGGAAAGCTGTGCCATTGCTGGATTGTGACAGGACTCTGCAGTGAGGACATCCCACTTTCATTCCTGATCTTCATTGTGCCCTGCCCTGCTATGGGTTTAGCTTAGTGTAGATAAGTCCATTCCTTGTCCCTGAGTCTTGCCCATAGACTGGTAGAATAGAAACCCCTTCTCCCTTCTTTAGACTATAGTTTCCTTAAATTAAACTTGTTTATAAGCCCTCTTGTCATTTACTTGCTGGTTTCACAGACTTCTTGTCTAGGCGGAGCAGGGTGACAGTTAAGGTCTAAGTGTCACTTCTGCCAACTGTCATTTCCAAACAGCTAAACCCAGTTTCCCTAACTTATTTGGTCCCAGACTATTGTCCATTCCTGTCTCCTACTCACCCTTCAGAACCCAGATAAATATTTAAGTTAACTCCCCTGGTTTTACCCATAAGATGGCCTACCCCAAAGAGATTGAATTCTTAGCCTGGAAGAAAGCAAAAGGCCTATGGCTTGGCATTCACTCCTCGTGTCACCTATTTGCAAAAGTGATATAGGTATATATTTATAGCTTTACACACACACACACACACATACACACACACACACACACACATACACTCATGCCCCATTTTATTTAATTTCTCTCCTCCCCTTCATGTATTTCTGGTCTTTCTTTTCTAAGGGATAAGATTCATATTCCTGAGTTCAAATCTGGCCTCGGATACTTACTACCTCTCAGACCCTGGGCAAGTCACATCACCCTATTTGTCCCAGTTTCCTCATCTGTAAAATGAACCAGAGAAGAAAATGGCCAACCACTCCAGTGTCTTTGTCAAGAAAACCCCAAATGGGGTCATGAAGAGTCATGGACATGCCTGAAAAATGACTGAACAGCAAGACACTAGAGACTGTTGAAGAGTTGGACCCAACTGACAACAACTGAACAATAACAACAAGAGATATGACTTTAGGGAATTCAGAAGGGAAGTTGCTTCTTTGGCCACCCTTAAGGAAAAGCGTAGAACCAAGCTTCAACCACCAGCTTGGCCCTTTCTCATCAACCACTGGTTACACAAAAGTACCTCACAAAGAGTGAGGAGTAAGTAAGCCTGTTTATTCAAGTAAACAGCAAACTGAAATTGGAGATGCTGTATAGCTCAGAATATACCAGAAAATATATGAGAGTGAATGAGATTTTTAGATGGGAGTACAATGAGATTTCAGCTCAGATGAAGAGAGATGACCTGATTTTATGGAAAGGACAGTCTCTCTGAAGTCTGTAGGGAAACAAGCTAGAGATGGGAAACATTTTAAAAAGTCAGCTCTCCCTACATGTCTGCATCTTCCAAAGGGTTTTTTTCCCCCATGAGTCTCTCCAAAAGAGGATCTTGAATCTCTTGAAGAAAATTTGGAACCAAGTCTACCCCTTCCACACATATAATGCCTCGGCGTTCTCTCTAACGATTAGAAGCAGTCATATCTCCTTTTGTACATATTAAAAACTCCCAAGCTTGGCTGGATACCCGGTGACACTGTTATTTGGGTCCAGTCATTTTACAGGTACTGACTTCACTTAATTAAATTATCTTCTAGCCCACATTTCTTCACTTATCCTCCAGAATATTATCAGATGTAATCAACTGTCTCATTGAAGTCCAGCTGTCATTGATCCAGAGCATTTCCCTGACCCATTAGTCTGGGTATCCTGTCATATGCAGATCAAGTTCCATCACAACAAATTCCCATGGTTCAATCTGAATTTTCTTGTCATGCTGACTTTTTTGGGGGGGAGTCTCAGATATAGTTTGAAACAACGCTTCATATTTCTAGAAGGTTTTGTGATTTATAAGGTACTTTCCTTGGAATGGTTCTGCGAGACAGCTGATGCATGTTTTTATTTCCATTTTACAGATGGAGAAAATAAGGTTCAGAGATGTAATTTTTATAGATTCATAGATTTAGGGCTTGAAGGGACTTAGAGGTTGTATAATCCAACCCCCTCATTGTAGAGGTAAGGAACCTTCTTCAAAAGTGAAGAGAATTGCCCAACATGATACTGACAGTAACCAAACTCAGGATTTAGACCCAGAACTTCTGATTCCAAATTCAGCCTCTTTTCTGCTGATTTACCCAAGCTCATTCAGCTCAAGTGTGTGGGAATTATGACTGTAGGGGTGCTGAGCACTTTCTACTAACCAAGCAGCTAGCTGGAGTTTATTACACATTCTGCTGTAATGAAATTGGTTTGGAAATGGGATTTGCCCTGTATTTGGGAGCTCAGTGGAGGTAAGAAATCTTCTGATTGCATTCCAGTTCAGATGCTTATAGGTGTAGAATCAACATGGGTTATTTGCAATTTTAATCATCAAAAACCTGGTTACCAAATGGTATTTTAATTTCCCCACCCTGCCCCACCCCTTCAGTAAACACATCATACATATTTTCATCTTGTTCAAGATATTGGCAATGTGGGGTTTTGCAACCACACTTTTCTTTCAGCAAAAATCAGTGGCTAACAGTTGTTTCTCCTGGTGCCCAGGGGTGGGGCTGTAAGTTCTCATGGTCACCCGAAGGGGATGTAGGACACTGGCTGCTGGGTTGGCAGGGAGCCTGTGCATGTAAGATAAGCTTTCACAGGTGTAAAGGAAAAACCAGGATTGATGTTCATGCTAGCTTTGTCAGGAGGGCTGGGATTCCATTGAGAGCACGTTCGTTAAGTCTCAACTCTGGGCCAAACATTGTACTGGAGATGGGACAGAATCAAGGCACGATCAAGGAAGACAAGATCCCTCCCCATGGAGAGCTTACAGTCTAGTGGAGGTTTAGACACATGCATGGGTGTGTGTCTAGGATGTACTGGGTCACATTTTTTTAATCCTTACTTTCCATTTTAGAATTAATACTTGTTTTGGTTTCAAGACAGAAGAGTGGTAAGGGCTAGGTAGTGAGGGTTAATTGATTTGCTCAGGGTCATCCAGCTAGAAAGTGTCTGTACCCGAGGATCTCCCGTCTCTAGGCTTGGTTCTCTATCCACTGAGTCACCCAGCTGCCCCCTCATTATGTTACATTTTCAAAAGTTCTTATTGCTATTTTCTGTTTGTTTTTTTTAATATCATCGTTATCCCTGGTATTTCTCCCTCCCTTTCTAAGAAAGTCATCCCATATTACAAAGACCAAAAGAGAAAGGAAGAAAAACAGGAGGAAATAAACTACACAACTGACCGATTCATTGAAAAAGTCTGAAAACATGTACAATGGATGACATTTGTGGACCTCCATGAAGGGACAGGTTGGGGTTGTCCTTTCATTTCCCACCCTTTGAGTCCTACTTAATCTTTATAATTGGTTCCATTCACTTTTGGTTTTTTTGGTATTCGGTCGTTCTTCCAATTTGCATTGTTGCAGTCATTGGGTATATGGCTTTCTTGGCTCTGCAGACTTCACTTTGCATCAGTTGGATCTCACCTTTGCAATACTTCTCAAACACATCGTATTCACTCTTAGGACCTTGCCAGGACTATGATGCAGATCCTTATCACCTCACTCCTGGACTACTGTAATAGTTGCTAGTGTGTCTTCCTGCCCCAAGTCTTTCCCCACTCTAATCCATTCTTCCTTTGGCGATCAAAATGATTTCTCTAAAGTGCAGGTCCCGTCACGTCGCCTTCCTACTCAAACTCCAATGACCTCCAGGATCAAATACAAAATGCTCTGTTTGGCATTCAAAGCCCTTCTTGACCCAACCCCTCTCCTAACTTTTCTAGTCTTCTTCAACCTTACTCCCCAATATGTTATCTCTGATCCAGTGACTCTGGTCTCCTGGCTATTCCTGAACATAGAGCGCCATCTTGGAATGCTCGCCTTCATTTCCATCTGTTGGCTGGCATACCTGACTTCCTTTAAGTCCCAACTAAAATCTCACTTCTATAGGAAATCTTTTCCAACCCTTATTAACTATGGCTTTCCCCTTTTTTATTTACTTCCCATACTTGTTTGTATTATTTTTTGCTTGCTTGTCCCTTTTAGACTATAAACTCCTTGAGGACAGGGACTGTCTTTTACTTCTTTTTGTATCCCTAGAGTTTAGCACAATGATTGGTACATAGTAGACTTAATAAATGTTTATTGACTGAACTCATGTAGATCTTCCCATGCTTCTCTGTAGCCATCACACACACTATTTCTTATAGTACAGCAATATTCTATTACATTCATGTGCCACAATTTGTTTAGCCTCCCCAAATAATGGATATCTATTTTGTTTCTAATTCTTTGTTATCATAAAAATTGTTATAAATATTTTGGTGTAAATGAGAATTTTCTTCCTATCAATGGCTTCATTTGGGCATGAGGCCAGTATTAAAGTCTCTGGTTCAAAGGATACGGATTTTTTATTTAATTTCTGTTTTTAAAACCCTTACCTTCCATCATAGAATCAATACTGTATATTGGTTCTAGGGTAGAAGAGTGGCAAGGGTTAGGCAATGGGGGTTAAATGTCATACAGCTAGAAAATGTCTGAGGCCAGATTTGAACCTAGGATGCCCCATTTCCAGGCCTGGCTCTCTATCCACTGAACCACCTAGCTGCCCCCATTTTAGTTATTTTATTGCCATAAATCCAAATTGCTTGTCAAAATGAAAGCATTTCACAGCTCCATCTTTAATTTTATCAGTGTACCTATTATCTCACAGTACCCTCAACATCAACTATTGTCATTTTTTTTGGTCATCTTTGCCAATTTCTAGGGTACGAGATAAAACCTCAGGGTTGTTTTGATTTGTATTTCTCTTATTATTAATGATCTGGAGCATTCTTTCACATGGTTGTGAATAGTTTGAAGTTCTTCTTAGGAACTCTTCTTTCATATGCTTTGATCACTTACCTTTTGGGAAATTGTTATTAGTTTTATATATTTTATAATAGTTTATATAACTTGGATACCAAACCCTGACAATTGTCAGATAATAAATTTGATCCAAAAATGTTTTCTCCTTCTACTACTTCCCTTCTACTTCTTGTTTGATATAAGAATATGTCTCCTACACATAGTTTTGAGAAGTATAAGATCTGTTTTTCTTCTAATTATTTTATAGTCTGATCTCTGTTATTAAAGTCATATAATCATTTAGAATAAATGAGGGAATATGGTGTAGGGTGCTAGTCTAAGCCTAATTTCTGCCAGATTGATTTTCAGTTTTCCCAGTAGTTTTGATCAAGCTAGAGGGTTTCTTCCTAGGTAATTTATATTTTTTTACTTTATCAAACACTGGGTTGTTTGGTTCCATTGTTTCTGATTCTCTTTTGTCAAGTCTGTTTCATTGACCTTTCACTCTAGTTTTCAACTAATTCCAGATGGTTTTGAAGACTGCTCCTTTATAATATAGTTTGAGGTCTGGAAGTGCTCTTCCTGCTTTATTCCTTTTACTTTGTTTCATTTTAGATCTTTTGTTTTTCCAAATAATTATCATTTCATCAAGTCCTATAAAGTATCCCCTTGGAAATTTGATGGGTATGGCATTAAAAGTATAAATTAGCTTTGGAAATATTGTCATTTGTATTATACTGACACAGCCCAACCATGAGCACTGAATATTCCTCCATCTATTTAAGTTCTTTCTTTAAGAAGCACTTTGCAATTAAATATATATGTCTTTTATATGCTTTGATAGGCTGATTCCTAGATATTTTGGTTATTTGGTAGTTATTGGGAATGAGATTTCTTTTGCATCAGTTCATAAAAGTCTTCCTTCACTTCTTTGTTTGTATCATATATCCATTGTTTGGATGTTGTTTCTTCTATAGCACCATAACATTCCATTCATTCATATCAAGTCAGGACAAGTCAACAAGCATTTGCTGTTTACTATGTTCCAGGAACTGTTGTAATTTCAGAGGCTACAAGGAAAGTCTGAAATAATCCCTTCTCTCAAGGAACTCACAGTACAGTGCTGGAGACCACATGTAAATAACTGTGTGAAAACAAGACATATATAGGAAAAATTAGAAATCGTTTCAGAGAGAGGGCAGTTACATTCAGTGGAACTGGGAAAACTTCTTGTAGAAGGTGAAATTTTGGCTGAGACTTAAAGGAAATCACAAAAGCTAGGAGGCTGAAATGAGATGTGTCTGCAAAAAAAAAAAAAATAGCAAAGAGTCCAGTGTTATTTATTGCAGGGTATGTGGAGGGAGGTGAGGTGTAAGAAGACTGGAAATGGAGGAAAGGGCTAAATTGAGAAGGGCTTTAAAAGCCACAGAGAGGATTTGATATTTGATCTGGAAGTAATAGAGTCACTGGGATTTACTGAGTAGGGGGGAGGTATGGTTAGATTTGCATTAGGATGATTACTTTGATAGTTGAATGGAAGATGGATTACAGGGGGAAGAGATCTGAGACAGGCAGACCCTCCTCCCCCCCAGCAGCTATGGTAATAGTCCACAGCTGTGATGATGTACCAGAGTGGTGGGGCTCTGTCAGAGAAAAGAAGGGGGCACATTGGAGAGATATTATCAAGGTAGAAGAGATAGGACTTGACAGCTGATTGTTGTCAAGGTGGAATGGCAAGGCAACACCCAACCCCTCTCTGGTTTAGTGGGTATGGACCCTGGACTTTCTTTACTTCATTCTGAATTGCTTTCCAGAATGGTTCTTCTGATCAGCAGCTCCACCTATAGTGTATTGGTTTGCATCAGTGTTACCATAATTCATTTTAACAATACAATTTGGAGCACTTAGCGTGTATTCTCTGGTTAGGTCTCAGGATACAAAGTAAACAAAGAAACGATTACTTCCTGTGGGACAATGGGATGGGTACTAGATTTGGAAACAAGGTCTCGGGTTTGAATCCTGACTCTGCTTCCTACTTTCTATGTAATCTTGGGCAAATCACTTAATCTCTCCAGGCTTCAATTTTTCGTCTATAAAATGTGGGGCTTGGCTTATCTCTAGCTCTCAATAGAGATGAAGTGTTACTATAAGTAAGAAGTGGGAGCCAGGAGGGCCCTAGAGTAGAGAGCTGACCTTGGGGTCAGGAAGAACAGGGTTCAAATCCCCCGACTGTCATCTACTGGCTGTGTGATGCTGACAACTTCTTTAACCTCTCAGTGCCTGAGGCCAGTCTCTGGGTGTGAGGGGCAGAGAAGCAACCAGAGAGAGTTGGGAGAGGGAGTTTCTGAGCAGAAAATCCATAACTGTTAAAATTATAGATCTGGATGAAAAAAAAGTGCTAGGCACTGTGCTCAGCTTGAGATGGCAAGGACAAAAGTGAGATACCTCTCATCTTCAAGGTCTTACTTCCAAGTCAGGAGAAACAACATCTATGGAGAACGGTGGGCAGCAAAGGGAGTATCTGGGGAGTTTCGGGGATGAGTTGATCTATAGGACCATCATTGGATGAGCCTTCTATGTATAATGATATGGTAGTGTTGACTTAAATACTCATTACTGGCACAGATAGGTAGCACAGTGGATAGACCCCCAGGTCCAGAGTCAGGAGGTCCTGGGTTCAAATCTGACCTCAGATACTTTCTAGCAGTGTGACCCTGGGTAAGTCACTTAACCTCTATTGCCTAACTCTTGCTGCTTTTCTGTCTTAGATCTTTTACTAAGACAGGAGGCAGGGTTTAAAAAATACTGATTACTGAGCCCAGAGAGAGAGGTAGAAGGAGAAAAGGGGTAGAGGACAGGAAGGAAAAGATATGAACAAGAGGGGTTGAGGGGGAGCTCAGGAATGGTGGGTCCCTACAGGGGAAGGCTGCCAAGTAGAAGGGGGGAAAGCAACTTACCAGGAATGCTATGGAAGAAATCCTTCCCCATGAACTAGTGATTGGAATAGCTGCTCTTAGCGTTCTCTTCAAGCTCAAAAATCTACGATCTATGAATGAGAAATTCCAGGATAGGAAATAATTTAAACAAAAATTCTGAGGTAAGAAAGCTCAAGGGCAAGTTTGGGAGAAAGGAAGTGCCCTTTTTTTTGGACTGGAGGATCGCGCGCGCGCGCGCGCGCGCGTGTGTGTGTGTGTGTGTGTGTGTGTGTGTGTGTGTGTGTGTGTGTGTGTGTTGTGTGCACAGTGGTGTCTGGGAATGGGGCTGGAAATAAAGTCTAGAAATGTGTCAGATTGTGAAAAGCCTTGAATGCTAGACAAGAGAGTAACTAATCATGTTCCTAACATAATAAAGGGTGAATTTTCATTTTTTCTGTTTTAATTAAGAGGTTGCCCCTTCAAAGGCTCCTTCCTGGTGTCCAAACCCCTTTGCTATTCCCCATCCTTCGGAGATGACATCACACTCCCTGAAGAAGTCGGTAGGAAGAATCAGAGACTTCCAGGATTGGCAAGTGAAATCTTGTCTGTCTTTTGCTTTTCCTCCCATTATAATTCCCGAACAGGACTTTGGCTTGGGAGTCAGAAGCCAACTAAGTTTAGCTCTTCTATTACAGGCCATAGACTACAAATTTTCAGATGAGTTTGGAAGGTTCCAAAATGAGTGGCCACAAGCGAGCCTGTGGTTTCCTGAGTTCTTTCCTTTGGAAAAACACAACACAACACAACCCCCTCCAAACGAACCCAAACCCTGCAAGATTTCATTTTTAAGCCATCATCCAAGTGAAAGAAATTCCGGATACTTTCAAGGACAGGAAGTTCCTTTAAGATTAGAGTTCCATTTTTAACATGGAGGAAAGTGGCTCATTAACCAGTTTTTTGTACCCTTTAAAAGTTTAAAAGATGTTCCAGGAGAGGAAAAACTTTTCTTTAAATACTTTTGTCCAAACTCAAAACTTTTAAAGGAAAACCTGATACCAAAAGCCCAAAAAGTCACATTTCAATTTACATGGGAGGGAAAGGTAGGGGAAAAGTATGTATTAGGTACCTACTATGTGCCAGGTGCCTGCCTACCACTTGTCAAAAATCATCTCATTTGATCCTGGATCAGCTTATCCACAGAAACCTAGGATCTACACAATGATTCCTTTCATCCATCAAAAAGCAGTTATTTCAAACCCGGCCTCAGCCACTTCCCAGCTGTGTGACCCTGGGCAAGTCACTTGACCCCCATTGCCCACCCTTACCAATCTTCCACCTATAAGACAATACACCGAAGTACAAGGGTAAAAAAAAAAAAGCAGTTATTAAGTGCCTACTGGATACCAGGTACTGTACTAGTGTAGAAAAGGGGCAGTGAGTTGAGGTACGAAGAGTCTAGACTTTTACTCCTGCACTTCTTGCCTGTGCGACCTGTGGTAAGTCACTTCCCTTCAAAGGATCCTAAATTTAGATCCATGAGGTGCTTCAGATCATTTAATTCAGCCCCTCTCATTTTATGGAGAAGGAAACTACATTTATTGAGCACTCACTATGTGCTAAGTGTGAGAATACAAATCAAAGCCCCCCAAAAGGTGGTCCCTGCCCCCAAGGAGCTTCCATTGCAATGGGGGAAGACAACATCTCTCCTTGGTCCTCTCTGTAGGGGAAGGGATGACTGCTGGCGAGGAGTATGGGAAAAAATGGAAAAGGGATGATCCAGGAAGTGAGCGTGGCCTCATGATTGGTGACTCACCAATTCAGAGAGAAGGTTGTGGGGTAGAAGCCTCTCCAGGATGAAGACTCCAGACAGGGAGGTGGAGAAGTCCAGAGAATGAAGAGTAGAGCTGGGAGTGGACTGAATAGGATTTGTGCTGGGGAAGCAATCAGAAGCCCTCCCAGTTACTGGAAGCTTTAACATTGGCAAAGCCCTTTAGAGATCCTTTTCCATGTCTAACTGGGTTTGCTACAGAAGGATGAAATATTAATGATATTCTACCTTAAGAGACTTTTTCTCTAGAAATCTGGGTTTGCACTTCTGTTCTCACTTATTAAAGTGGATTTTCCCGCTCCATGCGTCAGGCTGAGCCCACCTGATGTCAATTACTATCTCTTTTCTTGGCCTTTATCTATTGACTTCCCGAGTCTCTCACCCTAAACTGTAGGAACACTGCCCAGGCATCACTGGACTAGAAAGCAAGTTGGGGGTGTGAGTGTCCTCTAGGAGATGACTCCTAGACAGGTCATTGATGTCTGCATCTGAGACCAGAGTCCTCATTATGACCATCATCCCTGCACTGGGGGAAATCAAACCTCTGTATCTAGGGAGAGAATTTGGTCTCCAAGGATTCAGCCACAGGTTGGTCAACTCTCTTCAGGTCTGATGTAATGAAGTGGAGCAGTAGGAAGGAGGTAATGTCATAGAAGAGGAAAAATAGTGAGCTCAAAGGCAGAAGGTCTGGGTTTGAATCCTGGCTTCTGATGTGCTCGGTGGCTTTGTGCACTTCACCTCCCAGCTTCTCTCAACCTAAATTTCTGCATCTGTAAAATGAGGATAATCCTACCTGAACTAATAGAACAATCTTTAGGAAAATGCTTGTAAATCTTAAACTCTTGCCAAGTCACTTAACCTTTTGGTACCCTAGGCAACTCTCAGAGTGTAAATTGCAGAGAAGTCGCCAACCTGTCTTTGTAAAGGGAGTTTCTTCATCTAGGACAGTGATGGTGAACCTTTTAGAGACCAAGTCCTCAAATTGCACACTCATGCTGCATGTGAACTGCCTCCTTACCCCAGATAGGGGAGGGAGGAAGTGTTCCCATTGGGTTGCTGGGCAGAGGGGCTGGTGATGTAAGGAATGCCCTCAAGCATGGTGGAGAGGGGTAAGGGGGCAGCCCCCTCTTGCACACATGTCATAGGTTTGCCAACCTGGATCTAGGGCTTCTCTGTATTCATGAAAACCCAGATTTTATCCATCCCTCTTTCTCTATTATTAACTCAATGAATGGTTTGATGAGAGCCAAGATAATTTAATGGACAGGGGCTAGTGCTTGGAGTCAGGAAGACTGGGGCTCAAGCCTGGGCTTTGAAACCTGTGTGACCCTGGGCATCCTCACCATGGCCCCAGGTGACTCAGACTAAATTATATTATCACTGCTTGGCTTGTTGAAACTAGGAGAAAGCATTTTTGACCTGGAAGAGTCCCAACTCCGATGAAGTCACTGATATGGATCATGGGATGGATCTTCAATGGTTTTTGTCCCAAGAGGTTTCCCCCATATTGTGCCGTTTTTGAGACTGGGTCTACCTAGTGTATCCAAGATGGAAGAGCAGCAGCCTCTTCTGGACTGGCTCTTCCTAATGATTGGCACTGAACCTTTGATGGGCTCTGTTTCAGGCCTGGACTTGCATGGCCCTCCTTAGGTGACCTGGTAGCCCCCATTCCCCAGTGACTCGCCATATTGATTCCAGACTTAATGTAGACACCTGATTGGCTTTAGTTTACTGACCTTCAGAGCTCCTCAACTCAATCTATCCAGCCTCAGTTTCACAAGCATCAGGGACTATTGGTCTACACCACGGCAACATATCATACCACACCTGACCACCTTTAATCTGGATTATCTGTATCTGTTACCCAAGTGTGTGCTGGGCATCAGCTATGGGCAAGAGATAAACAGGACTGGACCTGCTAGCACTTTCCTGCTACACAACTACTTTGGGCATAATTTCTTTCCAGGAATCTCTGGAACCCAGAGCTTAGAATTGAGCCTGGTGATGTAGAAAGGGTTCTCATATCTGGAGCCAGGGACCCTGGCTTTGGTCATTGGTCTCAACAAGTCTTTCATCCAGTGATGTCTCAGCTATCCTGTGCTGGTTTCTGAGAGCTGATTGTTAAAATTTCTGGGTTAGTGTTTACACCTCAGAAATCAGATTATAAATCAGGGCCTGATTCATTGTTTTATTGATTATCTAAATAAGAAAATAATGGTGAAATTTAGATAATGCAGATTAAATGTTAAAGTGTAGAATATGTACTTTTTTAAAAAAAAAAGAAATCTAGTTGTTGAACACTAACCAGCATCCCCTTTCTTTCAGCTCTACTATTTTGTGTGTATTTATTGGGAAGCAAAATGGGAGGAGAAGGGATGAAAAGAGAGAGTCCTTGGAATTATCTTCATGTTTAGAAAAAGTTCATTCCCAAGTATAGCAGAAAAAAACACTGAACTTGGACTTTGATAACTGGGTTTGAATACTAACTCTGTTATGGACTTTGATAACTGGGTTTGAATACTAACTCTGTTATTTACCCATGTGACCTTGGGTAAGTCACTTCAGTTCTGAACCTTGTTTTTTCCTCCACTGCCAAATGAGAGAGTTGGACTAAGAGCCCTTTCAGCTCCAAATCTCTGGTGCTAGGCTCCTGCCAAATATTATCCATAGGTCGCCCACACATCCTGCAGGACTGGGCAGAGTGGGGGCTAAAGGACTATACCGACTTTGAGTTGGAATGTCATTTATTTTTTATTTTTTCTAATTTGGAAATTTTTATTTAATTAATTAATTTAGGATGTTTTTCCATGGTTACAAGATTCATGTTCTTTCTCTAACCTCTGCCCATCCCCCTCCCGCAGCTGATGTGCAATTCCACTGGTTTTTACATGTGTCATTGATCAAGACCTTTTTCCATATTATTGATATTTGCACGAGGATGCTCACTTAGAGTCAATATCCCCAATCCTATCCCCATCAGCCCATGTGATCAGGCAATTGTTTTTCTTCTGTGTTTCTACTCCCACAGTTCTTCCTCTGGATGTGGATAGCATCTTTCTCATAAGTCCCTCTGAATTGCTGGAAGGTCATTTAGCCCAACTCCCTTATTTTCCAGAGGTCAGCCTGGAGGGGTTCAAAGTTTACAAAGTCCTTTTCCCATGGTCTAACTGGGTTTGCTTACAGATAGACGAAATTGTATCACAAAAGTAGTAAGGACTAGACTCAGGATTTGAACTCATATCCTCAGCCTACAAATCTCTAGCTTGCTCTGCTCTCTGAGGCTGGTGATTCAAATGTCCTGCTCCTGTGTGGGCAGGCTGAACCAAAGAGGAAGGATTTTGCCGCTGTCAGAGAGGACCCCTCCCCATAGGAACCTTCCCTGCCTTTGGAAGATTACTAATTGCAAAGCTGCCCTCGGTGGGATTGCTTTTGTCTCTCCGGCCTCAGGTTCCTATTCTCCAGCACTCACAGTCTTCTTTTTCAATAAGAGAACAGAAGGGAAGCCAGAAGATTTGTTTGGTTTTGTGCATATGCAGATGAAGACCCAGAGAGTTTCTTTCTTCTTCTGGGTGAGCCACTCACCCCACAGCCTAACAGGTTCTCTACCTCAGTGCTGTGTGGGCAGCAAACAAGGGCCAAGGGGCTGTCCAATGTACTTTCTGCTCGCTTTTAAACAAGGAGCTTTGATTTCCCCTCCTTCTTCTCTCTTAGGCCATGCTGGGTGGGAAGGGTCTACAAGACATTTGGATTTAACCCTTTTTTCAGCCTTAGGAAATTCTGAATTACTTCTTTACCAAGACAGTCAGGGGAAGAACAGCCATACAGATATAGTATTTTGGAGCCAGAGGATCTGGATTTGAATCTTAGCTCTGCTGTTTGTAACTTGGGTGACCAAGGGCTAGTCATTTGAAAAGTTCGAGCTGAAAGGGACCTTTTGGATCACCTGGTTCAGTTTCATTTTGAGAAATCGGCATGGGAGAGAGTCAACAAGTGGAGGCATTTATTAAGCACCTACTGTGTTCTAGGAACTACGATAAACCCAGGAGATTAAAAAAAAAAAAAAAGGAGGCGACTGATCATTTCTGCCTTTGAAGAGCTCATAGTATAATATAAGAGCTCATAGTATAAACAAGAGATAGATAGGATAAATTGGAGATACTCAGCAGAGGGAAGGCACTAGAATTAAGGGGGATTGAGAGAGGCTTCTTGTTGATTGTGGAATTTTAGGGACTGGAAGGGATCCAGGGAAACCAGGAAGCAGAGACAAGGAGGGAGAACATTCCAGGCAAGGAGTCAACCAGGGAAAATGCCCATATCTGAGGACTGGAGCATCTTGTTTATGGAAGAGCAAGGAGGCCAGTCACTGCATCAGACACTTGGTGAAGAGTATAAGATGTAAGAAGGCTAGAAAGGTGGGAAGAGGACAGATAATAAATTCAAATTAATACAATAAATATTTATTAGGCACCTACTATGGACTGGGCAGGCACTGGATTAATGTGGGATTCTGAATGCCAAAAGAAAAAAGAAGTTCTATATTTGATCCAGGAGGTGATAGGGAGCCATTGGAGTTGATTGAATGGGGAGAGGGAGTTGATGTTATTGAACTTGTACTTTAGAAAGATCACTTTGACAGCTGAGTGGAGCTGTAGTGGGGAGAGATTTGAGGCATGGAGACACCTACATGTAGGCTATTTCTTTTTTTAACCTCCTTACCTTCTGTCTTGGCAGAAGAATGGTAAGGGCTAGGCAATGGGGGTGAAGTGACTTGCTCAGGGTCACACAGATCCTCAAAGGTCATCGATTACAGTAGAAAGTTTACTTTCTCTACAGTCAGAAAACCTAGTTCCCATCTACCTTCCTGTGTTTGCTACCCTTTAATGTTTTTAGACCTCAATCTCCTCATCTATAAAATGGGAGAATTGAAATAGATGACCTCCAAGGTATGTTTCAATTCTAGATCAATGATCCCATCATAGATTTTGGGGTGCTGTTATCATTAACAATAGGTTTAATCCTTATCCTCACCATGTGTCTCCCAGATAGAATATTAAGTTCCTTGTGATCAGGTTTTATTTTTGAATCCCCAGCACTCAGCACAAGGCCTGGCATGTAGCAGGTGATTAGTAGATCTTTGGTGATTGCTTGATTGATGAGTTTTCCCTTCCCTCCACATCCTCTATAATTGGGATTTTTCTGAGCCATGATTCAGAACATCAGCAGCAGAGTATTGGGGTTAGAGGTATAGGCGTTGGTGTCAGGAAACAACTTGGAATCACTGGAGGCGGTGTGTGCTTTCCCAAATGGAGAGGAAGGGAGCAAAAATTATTTAGCACCTACTATGTGCCAAGCACTTTACAATTCATTGGATAATTTGAGATATCAAATAAGATTTCACCTTCCTCCCTTTCTCTCTTCCTTCCCTTCTTCTTCTGTTCAATTCTGAGCTATATTCTTTCTTTCTTTCTTTCTTTCTTTCTTTCTTTCTTTCTTTCTTTCTTTCTTTCTTTCTTTCTTTCTTTNTCTTCTTCTTCTTCTTCTTCTTCTTCTTCTTCTTCTTCTTCTTCTTCTTCTTCTTCTTCTTCTTCTTCTTCTTCTTCTTCTTCTTCTTTCTTCTTCTCCTCCTCCTCCTCCTTCTTCTCCTCCTCCTCTTCCTCCTTCTTCTCCTCCTCCTTCTTTGAATAAAACTAGAAAGGGAATGCAGATGTTTAAACAAAACATTAAATAATACAAAATTTGTACCAAGACTGAAGAAAGTTTTTTTTAATCCATGAATGTAATACTAATGGAACATGAAAGAGAAATAAAATGATGTAATAATCTGTCACTAAATTCATATTCTAAAGGCACTTACTTACAAGTTGGGCTACATTCTTAAAAAAAATGTGAGGAGGGAAATAATAACCTTGTGGCTTTGTGGACTGCTAGGTTCTCCTATGATGGAAAAATTGGTTGACTTATTGATCTAATAAATTGAATAAGTGGTGGCATTTTGGTAGGTGGGGACACCTAAGGGGTTGGTGGGTCTAATCAGGTTATTTTAATGTTAGTTCTGGTACCTGTAAGTAAAGAATGGACTTGTCATTCTGACCATGCTGCTCCCAGACTGATTTAAAGTAAATGATCCCCATTCAGTCATTTAGGAACATGGCAGAGCATGCTTGATAGAAACAATTATGTCTTCATTGTCACCATGATCAATCAGGTCAGTAATTGGTTTTAAAATAGGTCTAAATCTATGTTTCTCCAGTAGACTTAAATTATTACTAGTCTATTCATGTAATGAGCATTGATTGGACTTATAAGGAAGCAGCATGGCAAAAATGGTTCCAGTACTGGGTTGGGAATCAGGAAGATGAGTTCAAATCCTACCTCTGATAACTTAGGATAGTAGAGATCTCTAGGACCTGAGAGAGCATCTAGTCCAACCTCCTCATTTTACAGAGGAAAAAAATGAAGTTCAGATTGGGAAGGTGATTTGCCTAAGGTTGCACAGGTGTTATACTCAATTGAGTAAATCCCTGAAAAGCAGCCTTGGGTTGCATGCTCTGAATTCAGAAAGAAAAGATGACACCTGATTGGCTAAGAGAATGTGGAATGTGATGCTATGTAAATGCTGTAAGGGACTTTTTTTGTTGTTGGTGGTGGTTATATACACTCTTTGAGGGAAGATCCAGAGAGATTGTTAAGAGAGAGACTTTTGAATGGTGGATGAAAGCTCTCAGAGTTTCAGATTTCTCTGGGAAACCATATTCATTTTAGTCCTTAGCTCTATTTTTGCAATTCTAAAGACTTCAGAGAGTGGACCTCCCTCAGGTGAGATAGTTCTTTCCTGGCTGGTTTTAGCCAAGAGCTTATCTTGCTATCAACTGAAGAGTTTAGGCTTGTGTATTCCTTGGTATATTCTCATCTCATTTCTGTTTGCTGCTTTTGCCTGAAGAAATGGGTTTATTTACCATTCGTTATTTGTGATGTGTGTGTATGTGTGTGTGTGTGTGTGTGTGTGTGTGTGTGTGTGTGTGTGTGTGTGTGTGTGTGTAATCAGTTTGGTTCCAAAGAGGCTTAGCTGGCAAGTGTAAGCCAAAGGCTATTATCTTCTTCCTTAAGAGCAATCAAGGAAGTGGCTTCTCTTCTCAGCCCCTAAAAAAATTGTACTCCTAGACTAGAGATATTTGATGAATGGCAGGCGGATATAATTCTAGTATGAGACCTCTCTTGGAAATAAGAGAGATTACTCAGCCTCTGTAGTCCTGGTTCATGCTTTCCCTCCCAGCTAGGCTGCTAGTGGTGTAGTCATGTTTTTACTCCTCCTTCTTGGGTTCTCCTTTCTCCATTAGCGAATAGTGATCACAAGTTTAACTTGAACCTAAAAATGACATCCCCTAAAACCCATGTTGGTGAACTTATGGAATGCATGCCGGAGGGAGTTGCTCCCCACCCCCTCTTCACAAATACCTGAGGACTTTTCTCATATGGTCCATCCCTCTTCCCAGCAGCCCAATGGGAGTGCTTCCTCCCTCCCTTGTCTGGGATAAGGCAAGGGACTCATATGTGGTATGAGGGTTGAAGTTTGGGCACTCGGTCTCTAAAAGGTTTGCCATCACTGTCCTAGACCAATGATGATTAAGAAGGCAGGTAGATATAACTTTAGCATGCTATTCTTTTTTCTTTGAGGAGAGCAGAGTGACCAAGTTTCGACTCCAACTTCCTACTTCCCTACTAGGCAGGAATTAAAGTATCTCTTTGAGAAGGGTGAAGGGAGAAGGGACTAAAGATGTCTATCCTGCCTCCCTTCAATTCACACAATACCTCCATGCATTATGTGGGGGATAGTCCTTGACATAAGTATCAGAGGCTGGATTTGAACTCAGGTACTTGACTCTAGAACCCCTATTTTTTCCACTTGTATCACACTGTTTCCCATCTGATAGGGCAACTAGATGGTACAGTGGATAAGGAGCAGGACTTTGAATCAGGAAGATCTGAGATCAAGTCTTATCTCAGATACTAGTGTGGTTTTGAGCAAGTCACTTAACCTCTGTCTGCCTCAGTTTTCTCATCTGTAGAATAGAACAACTTCTACCTCCCAGGACTGTTGTAAGGATCAAATGGGACAATATTTGTAAAGCACTTTGCTAAACTTAAAGCTCTATAAAAATGCTAGCAATTATTTCCTCGGTGTGGATGAGATCAACCATCCATTTGCTAGTGGAGATCCCATCTGCTGCCCTCTTGGTAGATGGTCTTCAGGAATTGCTGTGGCTTTAAAAAAATCATCATCTGGTGTCAAGCCATCTGGTGATAAAAGCTCATGAATGTCTGCGGACAACAGCCGCCCACTGAGGTGCTGGTGGATTGGCATAGCCATTCCAGTTTGGTAGGACCTGCCATAGCTTGCTTTCTACTGGCATAGCTTGGAGAACCCAGGGTCATCTCCACACCCTGATGAAGCATCATGGGGGAGGATTTGCTGGAGGTAAATATCCCTCATCACTTGGGATGACAGTACCTGACAGCTGGCATGTTTCTAGCCTTTAACAGAACAGTCCGGCCCTGTGACTTCATTGTTGGTGGGAAGGAACACTCAGGGGGAAGCTGCTTCCTCATCAATGCACACCAGCATCTGTTTTGCAAACACAGTCTGAGAGAGTGGCTTGAGGTCCTGAAGTTGGGACTTACTAGGGTCACACAACCTTCTGGGTGGGGGGGGGACTTGAACCCATGTCATCTTTTTTTTTTAAATCCTTATTTCCATCTTAGAATCAATACTAAGTATTGGTTCCAAGACAGAAGAGTGGTAAGGCCTAGGCAATGGGGGTCAAGTGACTTGCCCAGGGTCACACAGCTAAGAACTGTCTGAAGTCAGATTTGAACCTAGGACCGCTCATCTCTAGGTCTGGCTCTCCATCCACTGAGCTACCCAGCTGCCCCCAAACCCATGTCCTCTTGACTCCAAGGCTGGCTCTCTGATCAGTGGGCAACACTGCCTGGAGCAAAAGTGCTTTACATGCACTGTTTTCATTGGATGCTCATAACAACCCTGCCATATAAGAATTAGAGAGTAGTAGGATGCTCAGTTTTCTAGATGAGGACACTGAGGTTGGAATAGGTTAAGTGACTTGGCCAGGGTCACGCAACTAGTGGGGCTCAGAATCAGGTCTCCCCCAACTCCAAGTCCATTGCTTTTCCCATTATGCCATACTGTCTTCCAAATAAACAAACTTAATGGCAATGGTACACATTCCTATGGAGATTTAAGGTAACATTTAAACAAGTCAGTAAACATTTATTAAGTGTCTCCTATGTCAGACACTTTCCTAAGGGCTGAGAAGAGGCAAAGAACACTTCCTGCCCTCGAGGGACTTGCAATCTATTGGAGAAAACAATAGCAAGCAAAGAGATTGGATAGATAGGAAATAATTAACAGAGGGAAGGCTTAGAAAAGGTTGGGAAATGCTTCTCGTAGAAGGGGAGATTTTAGCTGGGACTTAGAGAAGACCAGGAAGGTCAGTGCTTAGAGCAGAGCCTTTCAGGATCCATGGGAGAACATCCCAAGAAAAAGGCCAGGAGTAAATTGATGGAATAAAGAATTGGTGGAACAGCCAGGAGGCCAGGCACAGGGATGGAAGAGTACATGTCAGAGACGTAGGTGTAAGAAGCCCGGAAAGGAGAAGGTGGAGTCAGGTCATGAAGGGCTTTGAATGCCAAGTAGAACATTTGGTATTTGATCCTAGAGGTGAACAGTAACTACTAGAGTTTATTGCATGAGGGTGGGAGGTGAAGTGGTTGAACCATGTCAGGAAAATCACTTTAGTGGCTGAATGGAGGATGGCCTGGAGTGGGAAGAGACTAGAGGCAGGTAGACCCACCTACAGGCTGTGCTATAGACCAGGCAAGATGGTCCACCTTTTTTAACAGCACCGTAAACAATGAAAGCAAAAACTTTATGAAATGTGACTCTCTGGATCCCCACAACAATTCTGTGAGGAAGGAACTACGGGCATCATTATCCCCATTTTGCAGCCGAGGAAGCCGAGGCTCAGAGAACTTTCTCCATTGTCACGATGGGGTAGTAACGGATTTGAAGCTCATGGCACAAAATGATGAAAGGAGAGATGCTTATCTCCGTGGCCTCTCACACTCAGCAATGGCCACCCTGTTCTATTGTTTCCCTCTTCGCTCCTCAGGGAGTTGGCAAATTGGGAGCAGGATCTGGAAACCCGCTGAGCCTTCCATCCTGGCTCCTCTTGGCTCCTTCAGCCTGGACCAGCTCCATGGGAGGGGAAGGGAAAGATGGCAGAAGGCTCCTCAGACGTGATCTTCATTGCCAGGCAACGGGAACAGGCCTCCCGCTGGGGGTGTGCTTAGCCTGGAGAATGGTGTCGCTTTTGCTCAAATGACTCAGGGTCAAATGGCCAGGGAGAAAATCCGATCCGGAAGCCCAAAGACCCAGGCTGAACGCCTCACTCCCCATCGGAGCAGCTCCCAAGCCTTGGCCACAGATCAGCCCGTCTCCTCCTCTATTGCTCTTTAAAGATGCTGTGAATTAAATAAATTGATGGAACCCATTTTGCAAAAGAGGAAATTAAGATGAATTGACTTGTTGAAACTGGTATAGCTCATGAATATCAGAAGCATGATGGGAATGGCGTTGAGCTCTCCAGACTCCAAGTCTACTCCAAGCTCCTTCTGCTCAACCACTTCCTCCCAGAGCCATAACTAGGACTGGCCAGCCTGGGCTTCGCTTCAGGGTGCCAATGAAAGGGTGCCTAAAGCGTCCCTGATGAGAAAACTCTCTTCACTAGTGCACATTACATCTGATTTACATGTTTAAGCATCGTGCAGGGCACTTAGAGGTTTAAAGACTTGCCTAGAAACAAACTCATAGTAAGTATCAGATCTGAGACTTGAATTCAGAGCTCAGTTTGGGAGTCATTAGGTGGTGTGGGGGATAGAGTGCTAGGACTGGTGTCAGGAAGACTCCTCTTCCTGAGTTCAAGTCTGGCCTCAGATACTTACTAGCTGTGTGACCTTGGACAAGTCACGTAATCCTGTTTGCCTCAGTTTCCTCATCTGTAAAATGAGCTGGAGAAGGAAATGGCAAACCACTCTGATATCTCTGCCAAGAAAATCCCAAATGGGGGAAGGTCAGATATAACTGAAATAACAACAAAAGTTTAAAGCTTATGAAGATCATCCTCACAAGAACCCTGGAAAGCCAGTCCTATGGTGTGATGGTTCCCATTTTTCAGATAAAGAAACATGATCTGTTATTAACCAGAACTTCAATTAACCAGAATAAGAGGCCAGAAACCCATATGTGTACAAGGATTCCCTCTACACAGCTCTTAATACATCCTGGCTGGGTCCCTGCCTCATGGCTACATTCTCCACACAGAGTAACCCAGCTTTGGTTTAAAGAACTTCAGGGTGGGGAAACCATCAGGACTGGAATTGGATGTTTTCTTCACCTGGAATAAGAAAGCTGGAGAGAGAAAGAAGAGACAGAGAGGGAGAGGGAGAAGGGGTGGGGGAGAGAGACACAGACAGAGACAGAGAGGGAAAGGGAGAGAGAGAAGGGAGACACAGACAGAGACAGAGAGGGAAAGGGAGAGAGAGAAGGGAGACACAGACAGAGAGAGAGAGAGAGAAAGAGAGAGAGAGAGAGAGAGAGAGAGAGAGAGAGAGAGAGAGGGAGGGAGGGAGAGAGAGACAGAGAGGAAGGGAGACAAAGACAGAGAGGGAGAGGGACAGACAGGCAGACTGAGACAGAGAGAAGGAGAGACAGAGAAAAACAGAGAGAGAGAGTCAGAGACAGAGGGACAGAGAGAGAGAGAAGAGAGAAAGAGAGAAAGAAGAGACAGAGAAAGAGAGACAGAGACAGAGAGGGAAAGGGAGAAGGGGAGGGGGAGAGAGACAGAGACACAGAGAGAGACAAAAAGACACAGAGAGATGCAGAGAGACAGAGAGAAGAGAGAGAAAGAAGAGACACAGAGAGAATGACAGAGGGGGAGAGAAAGAAAGATACAGACAGGCAGAGACAGACAGAAAGAGACAGAGAAAAGGAGAGACAGAAAAACAAAGAGAGAATCAGAGACAGAGAGGGAGAAGAGAGAAGGAGAGAGAAAGAAGAGGAAGAAAGAGAGACAGAGACAGAAACAGAGACAGAGAGGGAGAGGGAGAGGGACAGAGAAAGGGAGAGAGAGAAAGAGGAGACAGAGAGACAGAGAGAGACAGAGTCAGGGAGAGAAAGATACAGACAGACAGGTAGATAGACAGAGACAAACAGACAGAAACAGAGACAGAGAGTCAAAGAGACAGAGAGAAGGGAGGAAGAGAGAAGGAAAGACAGAGAAAAAGAGAGAGAGAGAGAGAGAGAGAGAGAGAGAGAGAGAGAGAGAGAGAGAGAGAGGAACAAAGAGAAAGAGGAGAGGAGAGAGAAAGAGGAGGCAGAAAGACAGAGAGAGAGACAGAGAGAAAGACAGAGACAGCGATAGAGAGACAGAGAGAGAAGGAGAGGGGCAGAGAAAGGGAGAGAGCTGAGCAAAGGAATCTGATTGTGAGGAAGCCTTACCAGGAGAGGGAAGTGACTTGGCTCTTACCCCACAGAGGAGGGGGAGGAGGCAGCAGGCCTAGGATGGGCAGCTGTGCCAAGCAGGGGTGTCACTTAGCAGATGATGGACGAGGCAAGGTGGGAGGACAGTGGTCAGCAAGAGTTGGGGGAGCAAATGGACTTCCCACCCCAGGCTGAGGAGATATGAAGCCCCCTATATCCACCCCCGGGATGCTGGGGCCCCAGAGAAAACTCCCACATACCCCCATGCTGTTTTTGGCTCTGGGAACCATAGACCTCCCCGACAAAGGACAACAGAATGTGCCTCTGCAATTCCTTGGAAAAAGAAAACAAAGATTTTTCTTAATTATTTAATTCATCCTAACCACAGGATTTTCCCATAAATAAAAAAGTCTAATGGAAATGAGTTAATTAATCCAGCAAGGCTTTAGGAAGCGCTAGTGTCCCCAAAGCACTAAGCTAGGCAGTGGGGAGATAAAGACCAAAAAAGAGGGTCCCTGGCCTCAAGGGGCTTGTATCCTCCTGGGGGAATAACTCCTACAAGCTCTTGACATATCGATAAGCCAATACAAAATATCTAGGAAGCGAAGCAATTTGCAGGGCGATGGGCTGGCTAATGGCTGGGGGGATTGGAATGTCTTCTTGGAGGAGGCAGCCCGGGTCCCCAACTTCTCTCTCGAATTTTGGGGAAACTCGAGCCCACTTTTGTAAATCGAAGATGACCTGACGGCCCGGACCGGACAGATTTCACAGGAGCCGCCGGGTTCTGAGCTGCCAGAAATGATCCCCCAGTGAGGCTGGTAAATGTGCGTCTGCAGGAATTGAAGTTCTTCCTTATTCTCATTTCCTGCTCGGCCATTTCTCATTATGTTATCCCTGAAAGTTGATGGAATCTAGAACTGAATCGATACCAGGGAAATCCCTTTGTCTTCTTTTGGGGCATAAAATTTAAAAATGTTTAAGTCAATATTCCTCCTCATAATACGTCTTACGGAAGAGCCCGGATTCCCTCTTCTTGTTCTATAATTAATCGAACCGCCTGCCACCCACGAGGAATAACCTCTCCCTCTCATCCTTCTCCTTTGGCCTAATTGGGGTTCGGTTTCCCCTCCTATCAGTCTTGCTGCGACTCCTGGCAGCCCTCCGCCCCCTCCCCTCCTGTCATCGGACACGCTTCGCACCGAGTTTTATCTTTCTCTGCTTTGGCTTCTAAATGTCAGCATAATTTTTCTGCCTTATAATATTGGAGACGGGCTCGCCATCCATCAGTCCAATAGGAGAGCCGCAGAGATTAGGCCCCATTTATCTGTATTGGTTGCTCATCGTAATGACCCGGCGGACAACACGAACAGATAATCTGTTGCTTTGATGGAAACTAATTATTCTTAAGAGTGACAGCCTCGAAATAGCTTTTGTGACATTGTTTTTAAAAATGACAACAACCTAGTCATTACGGGGGCAAGACAGAGGGTTCGGGGATGTTTGCTCTCCGGTGATTTCCCTACATAAGCAACAGGCCTGCCGCCATCATTTATTCCCCCAAACAGAGCTAAACTTCCGAGCACAGTCCTGAGGACTAGCCAGTCCAGAATCATTTCTCCAGCCCCTGCTCTGGGACAGGCACTGGGGGGACAAGGACGACAGCCCAGACTGGGGTGGGTGGGCACAAGAAAAGAGATGCTAAACACGGAATAATAATGAGAGCGAGTCTTGGAGCTCTGCCACTTATTATTATTAGTATTCCCATTTTACAGATCGGAAATGGAGGCAAAAAGAGTTTAAGTGACTTGCCCAGGGTCATACAGCCGGTAAGTGTCCCGGGCTGATTTTAAACTTATCTTCCTGACATACAAATTAATATGGGGTCATTTTAAAAGAGAGAGCATGGGGCAGCTGGGTGGCTTAGTGAACAGAGAGCCAGGCCTAGAGTTAGGAGATCCTGGGTTCCAATCTGGCCTCAGACACTTCCTAGCTGTGTGACCCTGGGCAAGTCACTTAACCCCCATTGCCTAGCCCTCACTGCTCTTCTGCCTGAGAACCAATACACAGTATTGAGTCCAAGACAAAAGATAAGGGTTCAAAAAGAGAAAAGAGAGAGAGAACAGGTTAAAAACTGGGTAAGCTGACAACTGAGTTCGGATTCAAAGGAAGAGTGTAAGGAACATAAAAATGCAATATGAAATGAATTCTGCTAGGAAGGATTCGTAAGGCTGCATGTTTTCCTTGTCACAGCCATTGATTTTGATCCAAACATGGCACCATATTGAAAACCAAGTAAGCAAGAATGAAAGTCACGTGTGATAGAACCACGGAAATAAAAATCAATCTTCTGAGAAAGCACAATGGTTCTTAGATGAATTAAAATATTTTTTAAAAAAGCAAATGGTGTTTTGGGGCTTTTTGCCATACCCCATCTTTCTCTATTCTAGAAGCTCCTCCGGCTCCCTATCACCCCCAGGATAATACACAAGCTCCTTGGCTTGGCATTGAAGGCTCTTCACAATCAGTCTCTGACCTACTTTTGTAGATGTTTCTCCCCTTCATGAACTTACAGATTCACCCTTGGAAAGGCCCTTTTTGGTTTGTGTGTTGTGTAATAATAATCAGGGGGTATTTAGGAGAGGGGAGGGATGACACTCAGGCAGGATGGAAGCTCTGAAGACCATGGACTCACTCCCAGGCCTTGGCACATGGTTGGAAGGGCTTGGACTGGAAAGGCTTTGGGAGCCCAGGGTGACTTCATGCCTCCATGAGGCACGAGATGGGACTTTGAAGGATCCTCAGTTCCGGGGCTTTTTGGCGAGCCGTTAGCTAGCCTGCGCCATTTTGAATGGACACCACAAATGAGTTTTGCCACTGGCTGTCCTTAAAATCTCTTTTAGTTTTAAAAGGAAGACTCGAAATCCTGTTTCAGGAGGATAATGATAGCTAACATGTACATATTGTTGTTGCTCTGTCATTTCAGTCATGGCCAATTCTCCATGACTCCATTTGGAGTTTTCTTGGCAAAGGTAATGGAGAGGTTTGCCATTTCCTTCTCCAGATTATTTTATAGATGGGGAAACTGAGGCAAATAGGGCTGAGTGACTTGCCTGGGGTCACATAGATAAGTGTCTGAGGCTACATTTGAACTCAGATCTTCCCGACTCTAGAGGTTAGATAGAGCCGAAAGATACCTTAGAGGTCCTTGGAGTACAAACCTGCACATTTTACAGATGAGGAAGCTGAGGCCAAGAGAGGATAAGTGACTTCCCCACTGTTTCAGAGCTAACAGAAAACAGGGTCAAGATGCAAAGGACCCTGAGATAACGGTCTCGGAATGAGAAGGGACCTTCGAAGCTGATGGGAACAGAGGCCCAGGAAAAATAAGTGTTTTCCCAAGACTTTGCAGCCAGTAAATCTTAGAGATGGGATTCAGATCCAGGCCCCCAATGCTCTCCCCCAGGGCAGGCAGGCTCCCTCGTTCCACTGAAGAAGATGAAAAGGGACCCGAAAACACCCTCAGCCAGAAGCGGTTAAAGAGTGAAATGGTCCATTTCCTATTCGAAACAGAAACGGAGCGGGCAGAGCGTCGTGGGCTCTCCCATCAATCTTAGCACCGTCTGTTCTTCCCTCCTTAGCGATGACTTGGCAGTTTGTCCTGCTCTGAAGGCCTTCCTTCCTTTCCTTCCTTTGCTTTTCAGGCCCTCTCGGGGTGCTGCCTGTTGCAATCATCCCTTGAAAAAAAAATATGTACATAAACAAAGCCATCCCTTATGTTCTCTCCGCAGCCCCGGCTCCTTCACACTGACTTCTGCAAATCCTCTGTCCTGGTGTCAAAAGCCTGCCAGACAAGCTCTGCCATCAGAAGCAGCAAAGTTGATGATTAGTCGAAACGGTCTGGCTTCCATCCACAGGACATCTTGTAGGGCCGTCAAGGCCTGCTTCATCATGCTCGGTGACACTGGCTTTCTTCCCCCGTTTCCATCAGTGCCAAGGCACCAGGGGATGGAGATGAGCAGCTCAGCAGCTAATTAGACAAGGCAACTTACAAGGGAAGTACATGGCGGCCTCAATGGGCCGGAGTGCTGGACCTGTCAGGCTCCCCTGCTTTTCCCCTTGCAGCTTTATGCCCCAATGACTGGGGCTGGTTGAACATTAACTCTCAGAGTTTGCTGATTTTCACCTATATCCTGGCCCCCGCAGAGAGGGAACTGAAAAGCAACTGTACTTTTTTTTTTGAAGGTAATTCCTTGATGCATTACCCCAATGCATCAATCTCTGCCTTATTGTTGGGAAGAACATCAAAAGATGTTAACATGTGGAGAGGAGAGTCGGATGGCCCTGTATGGGCCTTCCTGGGTCCACCGCTGTTTCCTCTGGGTCCTGGGATGTGGAAACAAATGTCAAGAAATTGCAACTGTCTCCTCTCCCTTTACTCCTTTTACTTTTAAAAATTAAAGGGAAAATCTTGGGGTTCTGTGGGCCTGGGTTCTACTTCATCAGCCCTCCCTGCTTCTCCCCCTAAAAAATAAAGACACACAGGAAGCTCCAAATTGTACACGCTTCAAAATCGTACAAGTAAACCAAGATCTGGAGAGACAGCGATGAAACTTTTGAAATGAATATCAAATTCAATCTCCAGCGGAGTGGAACTGCTTTAAAGAAAAGGCTCACTTTTTCTTTTGTCTTGGTAGCCCCAAAGTTGAGCAGGATGGAATAGGGAGTAGGTGCTTACTAAATGTTTATCGAATTGAATTAAACAAGGAAGGATGGCTCCTGGGATAAATCATGCCAGGGTCATAACTAAGATTTCCCAGGATCCCAGAATCTTAGATTGGGAAGGGATGTCAGCGTGGATCTGTCCACCATGTCTGAAATATATTCCCTTTCACTGCCATCTCTAGTCAGACAAAAAACCTTTATTAAGCTCCTACTACGCACCAGGGTCTGTGCAAGACAAATAAATGGAAAAGCTGGTCCCTGCTGTCAAGGAGTGCTTGCTCCTAGAATCCTCAGTTTCTTTCAAGGCTCAGCCCAAACATTATCTCCTATGTGAAGTCTTTCCAGATCCCCCCAGGTGCTACTGACTCCCCCCCCCCAATTATCTTTCATTTATTGTATACAAACTTATTTCTATCTGTGTTGTCTCATCTGACCAAACAGAAGCTTCTTTTGGACAGGCTTTCATTTCAGTCTTTGTACAGGAACTCCAGAGCTTACCACCATGCATTTAATGGATGCTTTTTGACTGATGATCCCTTCCTTGAGCTAGTTCAACACCCATATTGCCCCGAAGAATGCCCATTATAACACCCCTGGCGAGTTCCTTCGAGACCTCACTTCTACAGGAGTTTGACTCTCCATTAGAACAGCTCTTAAACTTGAAGCATTTTAAGTACCCTCTTCACTAGCTGTGGGGCAGCCAGGTGGCACCATGGATAGAATACCAACCCTAGAGTCAGGAAGACCTGAGTTCAGATCTGACCTCGGACGCTTACTAGCTGTGTGACTCTAATGAAGTCATTTAACTCTGCCTCAGTTTCTTCATCTGTAAAATGAGCTAGAGAAGAAAATGGCAAACTACTCCATTATCTTTGCCAAGAAAATCCCAGATGGGGTTATGAAGCATCAGATATGATTGAAATGTCTGAACAACAACTACTACTAGCTCTGGTGATAGAATGGGAGGAGGTTGGAAGTAGAGGAGAATTTAGAACGTACCTTCCAATTTTCTTTTTGACATATTGGCTCTTCCAAACATTTCCTCTCTAGCTTCTTTGCCATTGCGTACAAGCTGTCCCCCCATGCAGGAGAAGTATGTTCTGCCTCACTTTCTCTTTTTTGGCCAACGACCTTCATTGTTCAACTAAAGTATTACCTTCCCTGGGTAAGAAACTCTCCCTGACTTCCCCAGTTTGTGTTCCGATCACCACCCCCTCTAGTTTATTTGTATTTATTTGATGTCTACCTAAGGGTGTACATGCTGTTTCTCCCAGTATAATATGAATTCATTGGAAACAAGCAATGATTTTGATTTGTCTTTGTAGTCCAAGTTCCTGGTACATAGGACACCTGTGAAACAAATAGAATTAGAGGAAGAAAGTAAAACCCAGAAGTCTAGTGAAATGACTTGGCTAAGGCCAAAGTAGTGGCTAAGTGAAGACCAGAACCCAGGTCCCTGGTGTCTCTTTCCATCATATGGCTCTATCGTGAACAGATTGTTACTTCTCCAAATATTCATTGTTTCTTATATCAAAGTAAAATTAAGACAATAACTTAAATAGAAGAATACAAACCAAACCCACAAAAGTCAGCAGCATTTCCATATGACAGTAATAAAATAGAGCAGGAAATAATAGAAAGGTAAGCCACATTCAAAGTAACTACAAAATACATAAACTATCTGGGAGAAAAGCATTAACTATCTCTATCAGTTTTATAAAACATTGACAGTATAATATCAATTGTTATTTGGTCCTATAATTAGCACAATATTATCTTTTGAAAAAATTGTTATTTTTTTATTGATATTTTTTCTTAGATCACCACAATATTCCATGTATCTCTTCTTCCTCTTCTGCCTTCCTAAGAGCCATCTCATCTGAAATGTATTTTTTAGAAAGGATAAAAAATTAGCACAACTGATGAATACATTGGAAAAGTCTGAAAATTTGTGCAGTGTGGAATATCTGTGGACTTCCCAGCTTAATGAAGTAGTGGGTTGAGAGTACCTTCTCCTATCTCCTTATTCAAGTCCTGTTTGGTTTTTGTAATTTTGTAATATTCGCTTCAGATTTTTGGTGTGTTGTTCTTTCCACTTCCATTGTGGTAGTCGCTGTGTCTATTTTTACCTTGGCTCTGTTGATTTCACTTTGCATCAGTTCATATAGATCTATCCAGACTTCTCCGAATTCATTTCTTTTCTTATAGTACAGTAATATTCCATTAAATTTATGGATCACAATTGGTTCAATTATTCTCTTACTGACGGGCATCTACTTTCTTTCCAATTCTTAGCTATCACAAAAAGTGCTGCTAGAAATATTTTGGCTTCTTTTGTCTTATCAGTGGCTTTCTTGGAGCCCAAGTCCATTAAGAGTCTCTGGTTCAAAGGAGATGGCCATTTTAGACACTTTACCTAATTCCAAATTGCTCGCCAAAATAATTGTCCCATTTTACAGTTCCACCAATGATGGACTAACATGCCTATCTTTCTACAACTTCTCCAACACTGACTGTTGCCTTGTTTTTCTGCCTTGCCAATCTGCAGAGTGAGAAGTGAAACTTAAGGGTGTTTAGATGTGCATTTCTCTCATTATTAGTGATTTGGAACATTTTTTTCATGTGATAGTATTCACTTTGCAGTTCTGCTTTTGAGAATTGTTTGTTAGTATCCTTTGACCACTTAGCTATTAGGGAATGGTTACACAATATTATCTTACCAAATGTTTTCCAATCAGCATCTTAAGGGATTTTTTTTTTGGTGGGGGGGATTGGGAACAGAGCTCTAATTTTATCATGGAAATCGGAAGAGACATAGGATTGATTTTAGCTGTCAATTTCACTGGAAAATCTATAAAATAAAAGAATGTGAAATATTCAAAGGAAAGGGATGGATTAATTGGTTTTAGCTAGCACCAATTTAACTTGTTGGAAAAAAGATGTGAAATGAAAATTTCTTAACTTTTCTTTTGGGGAAATTTTACTTTTAAAGCCACTCATAGTCAGCCCCCCTGGAAGAAAGCAGAATCAGGATGAGGAAGGGTAGGAGAGCTCTCAAGCGTCAGCATCTAGATTAAGATCATGGGATTTAGAGTTAGAAGGGCTTTTAGGAATTACCTAATCCAACTCCTTCAATTTACAGAGAAGCAGCTAAAGCCCAGAGTGGGTAGGGTGTTGTCCATGATGCCATCAGCACTGTAGCAGAGGTAAGATTTGCACTAATTTGCTCCTAACTCTAAGTCCAGGGTTCTTTCTTGTAAACTTAAAAACAGTTTATGGGAAAGACAGGTAGGGGATGAGCAGTCCTGGAACTTGACAATTCTTTATTGTTGCAAAAAATGACTCTGGGACAAACCCTGGGCTAAAATTAGTCCATCGTGAAACTACCAGAAGTCAAAAGGAAAGAAGCAATAACGGGAAGTTGGGAGGAAGAAAGAAAGCTAATTTTGTGCCATTGCACCTCCTGGCAGACAATGGCCCTCCCCCAACCTTGGGGAACGTGATTCTTGAAAAAGGAGCGGAGGTGGTGAGAAAGAAAAAACTAGCAGAAGGTGGAGCCTTTGGCCAGACTGCTTACTTTCTACTTTGTACTAAATGTCAGAGAGACCAAGAGCCTCTGCTCCAGTAGCCAAGGTAGTTGGAGTGCCATGATTGTTTTCATCTACTAGAGAGGTAAAGACATAACAAAACACCATCCCTGACCCTACTTGTTATTGTCGGTTAGTCATTTTTCAATCATGTTCAACTCTGTGATCCCATTTGATGTTTTCTTGGCAGAAATATTGGAGTGGTTTGCCATTTCTTTCTCTAGCTCATTTTACAGATGAGGAAACCGAGGCAAACAGAATTAAGTGGTTTGCCTCGGGTTTATACAGCTGATAAGTGTTTGAGGTCTGATTTAACTCAGGAAAATGAGTCTTCCTGACTCTAAGCCTGGCTCTCTATCCACTGTGATGGCTGACCTTAGAGGGTTCATATTCTGCACATGCAAACAAATTAGTATAAAAATGATAATTTGTGACAGATGGAGAGGGCATGAGTAACAATAGGTTTCAGGAAAGGTCCCTGGTAGGAGATGGTGCTTGGGCTGAGCCTTGAAGGAAGGTAAGGATTATGAAAGGCGGAGATGACAAGGGAGAACTTTCTAGGCATAATAGACAGCTGTCACTTCTGGTTCTTTCTTCTGGACCCAAACAGAACAAGTCTGATATCAGTTCTAGAGAACAGATGGGTTCAATTAATTTGACCAAATGAATCTAAATCAGGTAGTATTTGATGGTCCTATTTTTGTGGAGGCATCTTCAGAAGAGCAGTCAACATGATATTATATCACTTGGCCATATTTGTACTCTGGATCTTCCATGACAGAGCCCACATATGACCTCAATTACAGTGGATGATCCTTATTTTGGCTCAGCTCCTTGGTTCCTAGAAAAGACTGATTTACTGTAAAAAATGAGCAGATTCAGCCCAAAGAGGACAGAATGTGTTCTTGTTTGCCTTGCAAATTCTTCTATTGATCCTAATGGAGATGGTTGAAACAAGTCATAAATTAGCACTGCGCCAATAATTGCTGAGAATGGAGTGACACGTTGAGCAATGAGAAACCTGGCATCTCTTATTGGCCAGTCTCCATCAGAGATTTTCTTCAAGACATCCTGAGATAGGCAGAACCATTCTTTCAGCCTTACCTTGAAGGGGATGAGTCACGGCAGAGACATTTCAGATAAGATTCTCATCCACAAATTTCTCAAATTCAGCCAAGTTCAATGGAAACCCATTGTCAGAAACCAGTGTGCTTGGAGATCCGTGAGCTACAAGTAACGGGGCAGAGCCGTGCTTGTCGTAGCAGAGACCGGAGGCGAAACTTGGGTCATCTTGAGCCTGGAGAAGGACCCATTTCCTATGCTCGTTGGCTCGTAGTTCCAGAACCAGAAGGCATGTCAGGAGTCATCGCTTTTTCAGAGGAGGAAATTGCGAGCCAGGGAGTTAAGCGACTTGCCTGTGGTCACCCAAGTAGTTAGCAGATGTGTTGGTCAGGAAGTCTTCCTCTTGGAATAGTCCTGCTAAATCAATACAAGTTCTTGACCAAGGTTTCTTGGTTACTTTCCATGGAAAAGTAGGTGCCTTTGGCAGGTCAGACTGAGTCACTTGGCATAGGCACGTCATACTGTTTTGCAATCTTATTTTTAGCAGATTTACTTGTGTGTTTATGAAGTTGAGGTAGTGGCCTTTCCAATCCAGCTTTTTTATATGTTTCTAATTCCCAAATATGGCCAACAGAAAACTGTAAGCAAAGTTGAATCATCAGGCATTTCTATTAATTCCCTCTCTGCTTTTGCTTTTTTGCCTTGATTCCCAAACTCTCTGGACTCTATGGAAAAGCATATTTGACTTCCATGGAACTCTCAGCTCTTTGCCTTGGAGTCCTTTGGGGCTTGGTAATTTCAGGGGTAAGGGTCCGGCCCTCCTTGGCACAATCATTTTGGCCCCTCTGTATCATGGCAGATGGATCTGGCGTATTGGCACGGCTGCACAATTTATCACCCCAAGGAGGAGATGATTGCTTCTGAACTTTACCTAACCGGGTTGGCAGTCGAGTGTCCCCTCCACTAGACACATCCTTAAAACATCTCTTGATTGGGAGAATCCACCAAAGGCCCTGCTACTACTGACTACAAAGAGGGGTCAGGGAAAGACTCAGCAGAAACAAAGAGGGTAAGCGAAGGCAGAAGGGAACGAGCATTCATTAAACGCCCAATCTGTGCCAGGCGCTGCCCTGAAAGCTGCACAATTATGTTCTCATTTGACCCTCACAACAATCCTGGGAGGGAGGTGCTATTCATCCTCTTCTGACTCTTTGGGATCCCATTGGAGATTTTCTTGGCAAAGACATTGGAGTGGTTCACCATTTCCTTCTCCGGCTTATTTTACAGGTGAGGAAACTGAGGTAAACAGGGTGAAGTGACTTGCACAGTGTTACACAGCTAGTAAGTGTCTGAGGCTAGATTTGAACTCAGAAAAATGGAGTCTTCCTGATTCCCAGCATTCTATCCACTGTAGCACCATGTCGCCTGAGGTGTATTATTATTTCCATTTTATTGTTGAGGAAACTAGAGCAGATGGAGATTAAATGGGCCCAGAGTCACACAGCTAGCAAATATCTGAGGTCAGATTTGAACTCAGGTCCTTCTGACTCCAGGGTCAGCACTCTATCCATTGAACCACTTAGCTGCCCTTCCTTTGGCATGGGCAGATCTAATTGAGAGAGTTTGATCATGCCGCCTCCACATTGGCTTCGGCAGACATGCTTTTAGAGTTGTGATGAACCCCAAACTTCCCTTTAGGCTTCATGTATTTAACTCAGCTTGCTCGAATCTCAGCCTACAGCCCCTCACCAGGCCTGGACTCCAAGCTTTTCCAATAGACAGTGCCCAGCCAGGTCTTCCAAAGTCCAGGCTCACCAGCGATGGGACACGGGGAAAGAGGGCCGTCTCGGGAGAGTCTTCCATGGCACCGACAGGGTTTGGAGAAGACCAGCTGGGAGATTCCTCCCAACTCCACCCTTTTTGATCTTATTGGCCCAAACACAGAAAAGTGATTGTGATAATCCATTATTTTTAAAAAGCACTCAGTGATCCGAGAGGAAGCATGGTAGAGTGGATAGGTGGGACTGGTGTCAAGAAGATCTGAGTTCAAATCCCACCTCATTCAAATAGTAATTGTGCAATCCTGGGCAAGTCACGTAACCATTGTCATCCTTAGTTTCTTTAGCTATAAAACAAGGAGATTCAACTCTACGGTTTCCACGGTCCCTTCTAGCTCAAAACTCTGGTCTTCTAACTTTTACCTATAGGATTCTTCTTCTTCCCCAGATCTGGGGCATTAACTTCATAGCAATATCCATGGACAAGCAAGTGTACCTTCTTGTGGGGAAGAGAAGAGAATAAGCAGATAGAACCTACTCTGTGCTAGGCACTCACCCTGCTGTGTGCTTTTTTAAAAACCAATATCTCCATTTTCTTTTATTTTTCCTGAGGAAGGGATATCATTCATTCATTCATTCATTCATTCATTCATTCATTCACTCAGTCATTCATTTGAGATTTTTTGAATGCCTACCATGTCTGACAGGAAACAAAGAGGAGGAGGAAGTGGCCCAGCTTAGCTGCTTCAGGCTAATGAAACTTGTCAACCTAGTGGTATGATTTTAGAAACTCATGGAAGTGCCCTACCCCAGCTCCATCGCCAGGTCTTTCCCCACCTGTCCCCCAGGCTTGAATGTCTACGAGATAACTCTGTCTGTACAGCTTTAACTTGAACTGGATCTCTCTTAAAATGCAACAACTCCTGGGAGGAGAAAGACTTGAAGATGGCATCAGTCATTTACATGTTAGTATGAATGTTGTCACCAAAAGGCTGTCCCTGATAAACAGAGAAGGAGAAAAGACATGAGAATGCTGGATATCTTAGGGTGGGACAAGAGTCAGTGAGGGAGGGAAAAGGCTACAAAATGGGAATTCTGAGGTTTCAAAGACAAATTTTCCCTAATTCTTTTTTTTTTAAACCCTTACCTTCTGTCTTAGAATCAACGATTCTAAGGCAGAAGAGCAGTAAGGGCTAGGCAATGGGTGTTAAGTGACTTGCCCAGGGTGGCACGACTAGGAAGTGTCTGAGGCCAAATTTGAACCCAGGACCTCCCATCTCTGAATCTGGCTCTCAATCCACTGAACCACCCAGCTGTCCCCAACCTCATTCTTGATTTCTTACCAAGGGCCAGCCTCAGCTGTGTTGTTAAGGTTAAGACCTTGAGTTCAGCCTAGGGCCAGACAGTGAGTTTTTCTCAGCCTCATAACCAATATCCTCCCAACCTCCTAACAAAATGTCTTCCAGATGGACTGGACCCAAGAGTGGTTGACCTGAGAAAGGTCCATCATTAATCCTAAGAAAGAATGATCAAAAAATGTAAAGTTCATGAGCTCCTTTTTATCCCCTTTTTAGAGGAAAGAGCATAGAGCCCTCGCTTGAACAAGGGAAGAATCCCAAGTTATTGCTTTTACTTACACCAGAACAAGCATGGCAGCTACAAGGAGCAGACGTTTAATAAATGTTTGTTGATCGACTCATGAGACTCTAGACATAGCTGCCGGCTGAGGGGTGGGAATGAGAACTCTGTGTTAGCAGCTAGCTAATGCCAATGATGGAAGCCATTGAGGAGAGGTAGAAAGTGAAGGCTAAGGCATCCAGTGCCACCATAGATTCAGGACTGAAAATCTGACACCCTCTTATTTTTTTTTAAACCCTTACCTTCCTTCCATCTTGGAGTCAATATTGTGTATTGGCTCCAAGGCAGAAGAGGGGTAAGGGTAGGCAATGGGGATTAAGTGACTTGCCCAGAGTCACACAACTGGGAAATGTCTAAGGCCAGATTTGAACCCAGGATCTCCCATCTCTAGCCTTGGCTCTCAATCCACTGAGTCACCCAGCTGCCCCCTCTGACACTCTCTTAAATAGTAATCTAACCAAACTGGAACAAAGCCAGCAAATACACGACCCAACCAACCTGCTCTTGATTCTCAGGCTTTCTAGCTGTGTGATCTTGGGCAATGCACTCAACTTTCTCTGTAAAATGGGAGATAGGAAAAGGGGAAAAGCTAGATGTTATCTAAAGACTTAACCAGTTCTAAATCATAGCACTCAAGTTGGGGGAGACCTTAGAGTTCATCTTGCCCAACTCCTTCATTTTAGGGATGATGAGACCAAGGGCTAGCAAGGTTACTAAGTAGCTTTGTCCAGGGTCACAGAGCAAATAAGGATCTTTCTCCCCTCCAAATAGTCCCTTAATACCTCATTCTATCTCCTTATCCCATATCCTTCTTCCTTCTTCCCTTCTCCTCGTTTTGCACTCCATCACCAACTTGACATGGCCAAGTTAGAGGATTGTAGTTCTCCTTCCCTCATGGTAGAGGGGAGATGTTGCCGTCTGCTCCCCACCCCGCTCCTTCTGATGGGATGCCAAGACCCAAGCTATGTCAAGGGGAGATCTCGTGAAATCCCCAAAGCTACGAGATGACTCATTCCAGCTAATCACTGTTCCCACATTAACTGGAAAAAGTCACTCCAGGGAAATGCTTTGGGGTTTTGAGGTTAACTGTCTCCGATTCCTGGTGTGTTGGGAAAACCTGGAAAGGTAATCTAGGAGGTCTCTCCTAGTGGCTGAGTTTTTAGGGCAGTAGAGCAGCCACTGGCTTGGGGAATGATTTCCCTCCTTGCCAATAGAGACTTAGCGGAGCATCCTCAAATGAAAGAACGCTGGGTCTAGAGTCAGAAGCCAGTGGTGCCATTTGCTACTTGTCCGATCTGGGTGGGATCTTCTGGGTGCTTAGAGTCCTGGACCAAATATTTCATTAAATTCTCCTTGTGACATAAAAAGTGACATTTTGTGGGCCTCTGTTAAAAGGAGGGACTTTAACCAGAGGTTCTCCAAGATTTCCTCCTAAATCTATGCTGCTCAGAAGACCTCATGAGCTGATGTGACACAAAGGGAAGTGAGCAGAACCAGGAGAACAATAGACATAATGACGACAGCAAAAGAAATCAAAGGAAGATGGATTGTGATTAATAGCAATGACTAGTCACTCTCCAAGAGATCGGGACAACACTTTTTGCCAGGTGGGGGACCACAGGCACAGAATGGCACAGACGCCATTGGATGTGGTTGTCGCCGTGCCAAATGGTGTAGCCAAATTGTTTTTCTTTGTTATGAGGGAGGATTTGATGGAGGTAAGATAGGTACATCAGGAAATGATTGTGGTATAAAAACAGAAGGCGTGAATAAAACTTTAAGAAATTCCCAGCTCTGATCCAAATGTCTCCAAATTGTGGGGAGGTCTAAGAACTTTTCCCTTGTAGTTATCTCTCATTTCTTCACTTCATGAAACCAGGAGCATTTCAAAAGAACTTTATTCATGCGACAGTATCGAAGTACTAGTATAGACAAGTTATCGGATTATGAAATTAGAAAAGAACAAAGACACCTCTAACATTTAAATTGCGTTCCAGGTGTTTTTTTCTTCCCTCTTTCAGTCCCTCTAGGTGTCCTTTCCAGAGAAAACAAAACCCAAGAGTATCTCGGGGAGAAGATTCGGAGGTCCATGTGGGGATCGGCTCCTTTATGGACTTCTCAGAGAAATGTCATTTTTTATGTCATGAGGGGAACTTGACAGAGCATTTGGGCCAGGCTCTGAACTCAGATAAGCATCCAAGAAGTTTCAGCGCTTACCCCGAGGTTTAGCCAGAGCTCTTTGGTTGGGAAATCCCATGAGAAAAGGCTTTGTTTCAATATTCCAATTCATTCCTCTTGGGACCTTCGCCAGCCTGAAAACGCTGTTCGAGCAGCTTCAGAATTTAGACAAAGAATCACGTCAGCGCTTATTTTGGGCAAACTGGTTTGTCCGTCTCTCCTCCTGAGAGCCAGAGTGGGTTTCCCCTGGTGAGTCGAATGGAGAGAACTTGCTCCCACTTGAAAGAAGGAGTAAACAGCTGGCAGCAGTGGATAGACTTGAGAATCAGGCAGTAATTCAAGGAGAGACTGAGAAGCCAGGGGAAGTACCAAGGAGGGTCAGGTCTAGGTCATCCATTTAACTCCCAACTCCATCACTGGCTTCAGATATGGTCATGGCCAATAGGTTCTCTTCCTCGCTTCTTAGTTCTTCTCTGTAGAATGGGGTAGTAAGTTCCCCTGGCCATCGTGACAATGGATGGAAAAGTCCATTTGCAAAGAGGAGATGGGAGAAATGTAATAAGGAGTTAAGCCAGTGATTCCCAAAGTGGGCGCCACTGCCCCCTGGTGGGTGCTGCAGCGATCCAGGAAGGTGGTGATGGCCACAGGTGCATTTTTCTTTCCTATTAATTGCTATTAAAATTTTAAAAACTAATTTCCAGGGGGCTAAGTAATATTTTTTTCTGGAAAGGGGGCAGTAGGCCAAAAAAGTTTGGGAACCACTGAGTTAAGCAATTGGGAATAAGTGACTTGCCCAGGGTCACACAGCTAGGAAATGTTAAAGTCCAGATTTGAGCTCAAAATATCCTGTCTTTAGGCCTGGCTCCCAATCCCCCGAGCCAACTACAGACCCATCCTGTCCTTTATTCTTCAACAAAGAAATTAAAAAAGAGAGGGGGGAGTAGTCTAGCAGAGAGCCAATACATCAGAAATATCTGAAATGAGGGACAGCTGGGTAGAGCAGTGGATAGAGTGTCAAGTCTGGAATTGGGAGAACCTGGGTTCAAATCTGCTCCCACACTTCCTAGCTGTGTGGCCCTGGGCAAGTCACTTAATCCCAATTGCCTAGCCCTTACCTCTCTTCTACCTTGGAATCAATATTTACTTTGGATTCCAAGAGAGAAGGTAAGGGTTTAAAAAAAATAAGAAATATCTGCAATTATATGCAGTCTTCCACACTCATTGTTCTTTGTAAAGAAGGGAGAGAATGAGTCTCTTTTCCTTCTCCTATCTCCTGGGGAAAACTTAGTCCTTATAATTTCACAACATTCATTTTTGATTGTTTTATCACTGTTCATTTTATTTACATTATTGTCATTGGATATATTGCTGTCCTGGTTCTGCTTGCTTCATTCTTCATCATTCCTATGTCTTTCCATGACTCCCTTGCTTTTTTGCATTTACCATTTTTTTATATTGATAACAGCCCATTATGTTTGCAGAACAACTAATGTTTATAGAACTCATAAAATCAGTAAAGTGCTTGGTATTATCTCTTCTCAACCTCACAGCAACCCTTCCCTTGTTTTATAGATGAGGAAACTGAGGCAGACAAGTGGCTTGTCCAAGGTCACGCAACTAGTAAGTATCTGAGGTGGGATTTTGAACTCAGATTGTTCTTGACTCCAAGTCTATCAACTATATCACTCAGCTGTCTTAAAGTTGCCTCATCTATAATTTGCCCCACCTTCTCTCAATCTACAGGCATCGACTTTGCTTCCAGTTTTTTGTTTCTACAAAAAGTGTAAAACTGTAACTTTTCATTCTATTTTTTGATGCCCTTGTGGTGTAGACCAAGCAGTGGGAACTCTGGGTCAAAAACAAAAACATGGATATTTTATTCACTTTCTTAGAATAATTTAATTACAAATTGCTTTCCACAATGCCTGGACCATTGGCAGCTCCACTAACATCCTATTAGTGTGCCTGCCTTTTCACATCCGCTCCAACATTGACTTCGTCATCTTGCCAGTTTTCTGGGCACACCTCAGAGCTGTTTTGATTTGCATTTTAATGGCATATTATTAATGATTCGGAGTTAAGTATGCTAGTACGATTCTTCCTTTAGGAAGTGTTTGTTCATACTATTTGGTCATATAACCCTGTGGGGAGTCGTTTTGGCCAACATCATTTAAATAAAGATTTAGAGATCCTGGGTTTAAAAATAAAAAACCACCTTAGCCTCTAGTTGACAATTGGAAGGCAGAAGCCCAGCCTTCAAGTTATGAAGACCTGAGATCCAGTTCTGGCTTCTGGTCATTCTATGGGTCCGCAGGCAAGTCCCTTAACTCGTCTGTACTGTGTGCCCCTCTAACAAGACTAGAAGTTACAGAAGAGCTGTCAGTCTAGAAGGGAAGGATAGCCATGCTTAGCATTTTCTGATAGGGTGAACATCATCAGTGAGGACAAAAAAAGTCATGGGAAGACTTTTCCATTGGGATGATGTCCATGGATGGAAATGGATTAAAAATGAATATGGGAGATATTTAAACCCACTTACTCCCTACTTGCTAATGGATTATCATTGACCATGAAAGAATTAGGTAGCCTAGTGGATCAGTTTTCCATGGGGAGGAAAACAGAAGACACAGGTTCAAATCTTGCCTTCGATATTGGTTACCCATGTGACCTTGAGAAGTCACTTGGTCTCTGGGCAACTGTGTCTTTGTAAAAGGAGAGGTAGAGAAGCTCTAGTCCTCCAGCTTTGACATTCTACAATTCTATACATCTGTTATCATAGAATATTGATGGTCTGCCAATATTAGGAGTTGTATTCTCAGGCTTTCCTACTTATTTTCAAGCTGATTCCTTTTAGACAGGGAAGCAAGATGGCGTCAGGGAAATTAAAAAATCCCAGTTTTGCTATTAATTAGCTGTGTGAGTCTAATTAATCTGCTACTAATTAACTATGTCAATCTCCTGAGAAATACTTACAAAGTACCTACTATGTGCCCAGCATTGTGCTAAGTCTTTGGAAATACCAAGAGAAACAAAAGATAGTCCTTGGCCTCAAGGAGCTCCCAATCCAAAGGGGGCCAATATACAAACAACTTCCTTACAAACAAACCATATGCAAGATAAATTGGAGATAGTCACAGAAGGAAAGCATTGGCCTTAAGGAAGATCAGGAAAGTTCTGTCCCCATTCTGGGTTCTCAATTATCTCATCTATAAAGTAATCTATGGATTAGCTGCTATGTAAGACTCCTTAGTCCTCTGATCCTATGGTTATCTTTGGACTACAGTCCTAGGCTGATTGCATGGCTAGTCTCTGTATGAGAACATTGATGGGGTGTAGGAGAAATCCAAATAGAGATGATCTCTCTGAGTGAACTGTCACCATATTTAATCTTGAGTGAAACTCCAATGAAATGAGATAACCAACTGAGAAAATGTTCAAGAAAAAACAGGTCGTACATAAAAAGGCTACTTGATATTTAGGGAATAGCTGAGCCAACTGTGGTATATGAATGCCATTTGCACCATAAGAAATGGCAGAGATGAAGAAATCAGAGAAACTTGGAAAAGTTTATTTGAACAGATTGAATTCTGAATTTTCTTTTTGGATTTCAAATTCTGAATTTCAAAATTTGAACTATAGAGTTAAAAAGTAGAAACAAGAGAACCCTATGCACAATGATCAATAAAAGATATGAGAATTCAGATCGTTGCAATGACCAATTTTAATTTCAGAGGATTCGTGAGAAAACCCATCTGCCTCCTATCTGTGAAGAGGTGGGCTGTTGGTATAGAATGCTGCATACACTGTCAGACATGATCAATGTAGCCATTTGTTTTACAAAACTGTATGTTGTAACCAATGACCTTGGGGTGGGGTAACAGGAAAAAAACAAGCTTGAGTCCCCCAAATTGGTATTATTGTTTGATTGTGTATTTATAGAACACCTGTTCTTTGCAAGACACTGTGCTAAGAATAATTGGAAACAAAGTCGTTGCCCATTGATTGGTGAATGACTGAACAAATTCATTGAATCCCTAACTTTTTTCAGGAGCCATATCATGACTAATGCCAGGAGAATCATGAACTAAGAGCTGAAGGAAAGCTCAAAGCTCATCTAGACTAAACTTTTTATTTTTATAGATGAGAAAACTGAAGCCTAGAAAGAATAAATGACTTGCCCAGTACAATTGTCAAAGCTGTTTTACTTGACCGTTATTCCTTCTGACCTTCCTTTTGGATCCAGAGCTGGAAAGGACCCCATGGTCCATCCAATCCTACCCCCTCATTCATTCAAGAGCTCACCACTCCATCATTTCTTCCTGCATTCTCACAAAATCGCCCGCCATGTCTATGTCTCAGAATCCTTTTCTCCCTTTGAGCACCATCTCAAATGTTGCCTCCAGCCTTCCCCAAGCTCTCTTAATTCTAGAGCCTTCCCCATTTCCTACTTATCTTCTGTACATGTTAGTTTGTTTGTTGTCTCCCCATTAGATTGTGAGCTTATCTTTAGCCTTTTTTGGAATACCCAGTGTTTATCACAGTGCCTGGCACATAGTAGGCACTTCATAAATGTTTATTGATTGACTGAAAACAAAGGATTGCTCCAACCTCAGTGTGTTTGGTTTCCTCTTTCCTTCTCAATTATCCTTGTACATGTTTGCACACATATGCCATGCCTCCCTCTGCTCTCCTTGGATCCCTGGCTCCTGGCATCCTGTCTTGTATAGAGTAGATTCTTAATAATTCAAATAGGACAGGATGGACTTTTTTTAAACCTTTACCTTCTATCTTAGAGTCAACACTGTGTACCAGTTCCAAGGCAGAAACACGATAAGGGCTGGTCATGGGGGTTTAATGACTTACCCAGTGTCACCCAACTAGGAAATGTCTGAAACCAGATTTGAACCCAGGACATCCTGTCTCTGGGTCTGCCTTTCAATCCCCTGAGCCACCTCACTGCCCCTGATGGATATACTTTGCAGAAGGTTGAATAATTAAAGAGGAAACACTGGAAAAAGATGGGAGGCTGTGTGGGGTGTCCTTGGCAGAGACTTAGCCTGGGAATCTGAGACTCCAGACTCTGATTCTTGCTCAGTCACTAACTGGCTAAAGGGATTGTCCTTTTTTGGCATTTGACCTCTCTTTTTCCGTCTCAATTTCATCATCTTTAAAATGAGGGAGTTGACCCCAACAGATAACCAATCAAACAGAATGAATAGTTTTCAAAGGAAGAACTCCAAGCCCTCAATAACGGGATTAAAAAAATGCTTCCAGATCATTCAAATTAAAGTAACTTTGGGGGGCATCTGGGTAGCTCAGTGGATTGAGAGCCAGGCCTAGAGATGGGAGGTCCTGGGTTCAAATCCAGCCTCAGACACTTTCCAGTTGTGTGACCCTGGGCAAGTCACTTGACCCCCATTGCCTACCCTTACCAATCTTCCACCTATAAGTCAATACACAGAAGTTAAGGGGTTAAAAATTAAAAAAAAAATTAAAGCAACTTTGAGGTTCTATCTCTCACCCATTCCATGGGCAAAGATCACAAATAAGGCAAATACCAGTTGTTGGAGAGCCTATGGAGTGTTGAATTTGCTCAGCCATTGTGCAAAGCAATTTGGAATTATACCTTTCCTAGGTATGCCTAAACCCCAAAAATATCCAAGAAAGAAGACAAATAGGTTTTCGGCAGCTTTCTGCTTTAGCAAAGAGCTGGAAACAAAGAGAGTCCCCATCAACTGGGGAATGTCTGTAGGAGTTACAGTATGGGATTGTGACAGAATATTGTTGTGCTGTAAGAAATTACAAAATGGAGAACATCAAAGAAACCTGGGAAGACTTGTACAAACTGATTCAGAATGGGGTGAAGGAGCAAAGAGAACAATTTCTATAGTGAAAATATATAGAAAAACACCTTTGAAAGACTTGAGAACTCTATTCAATGCAATGATCAGCTTTGATGTCAGAGGGTCTGTGATGAAGCCCATTCCTGACAGAGAGATAAGGGATCTAATATGGAAATAAGATAGACTTTTTCAGATACAACCAATGTAAGAATTTGTTTTGTTTGATGAAGAATCTGTATTACAAGGGCTTTGATTTTTTTTCTTCTTAAAAAAAAAATTAAAACACCCTTAACTTCCATCTTAGAGTGTGTATTGGTTTTAAAGCAAAAGAATAATCAGGGCTAGGCAATAGAGGTTAAGTGACTTGCCCAGGGTCACACAGCTGGGATGTGTCTGAGACAGTGGTTCCCAAACTTTTTTGGCCTACCACCCCCTTTCCAGAAAAAATATTACTTAGCCCCCTGGAAATTAATTTTTTTTTAATTTAGTAGCAATTAATAGGAAAGATAAATGCACCTGTGGCCATCACTGCCTCCCTGGATCGCTGCAGCACCCACCAGGGGGCAGTAGCGCCCACTTTGGGAATCACTGGTTCTGAGACAAGATTTAAATCCAGGACCTCCTGTCTTAAGGCCTGGTTCTCTATCCATTGAGCCATCTAGCTGCCCCACTTCTTTTTTTCTTCTTGAGAGTTGGCAGGTAAATGGGAAGTTGGGGATAAGACTGCTACAGAAGAAAAAGTGAAAAGGAAGAAAAGAAGATCTTTTAAAAGAATTTTTAAGAAAGAAAATGCAGAGAATAGAAGGAAGATCAGAATAAAATGCTGTGTTGAATCTATCTTTTTTTAAAAAAGAAAACTATACATTTGCTGTTTTGTCTACAATCCTCTTCTAATATAATAGTTATGTCTATGGATATGCCCATTTTATTGGCTGTTTGTTAAATTCAGGATAATATATAGCTTGGGGTTTGGACTAAGTGATCCAGTGATATTTCTTCCTAGCACTAGCATCCTAGGAGTCTATGCCTAGGCTAGAGATTCTGAGATATTTAAGTTAAGAAAGGTGACAAGAGCTAGGGGAAGGCCCTGGGGGGAAATACTCAAGGTGAAATCAGTAAAGGTTAGGAAGTATTCCCTGATGATGAGTAAGAGGAGGCACTTCTCAGGGCTGACTTGCTGATTAAGAGCAATGACATCCTGGATTTACATAGCCCTCCCTTCCAAAAATCTCTTGGTCTCTCTCTGTCTCTGTCTCTGTCTGTCTCTATCTCCCCCCTTTCTCTGTTTCTGTCTATCCCTCTTTTTGCCTCTGCCTCTATCTCTGTTCTCTCTCTCTGTCTCTTTATCTCTCTGTCTCTGTCCTCTCTCTGTTCTCTGTCTCTGTTTTTCCCTTTCTGTCTCTGTCTCCTTCTCTGTTCTCTATCACTCTTTACCTGTCTCTCTCTTTGTCTGTCTCTGTCCTTCTCTGTTTGTTCTCTGTCTCCCCCCTCTCTGTGTCTATCTCTGTTCTCTCTCTCCCTCTCTCTCTCTCTCTCTCTCTCTCTCT
>NC_058131.1:706093050-706104262 GCF_016433145.1 Gracilinanus agilis
TCTCTCTCTCTCTCTCTCTCTCTCTCTCTCTCTCTCTCTCTCTCTCTCTCTCTCACACACACACACACACACACACACACACACACACACACACACACACACTTGTCTTATTCTTCTTCCAGCCTGTGAGTTAGTTGTGGGTGGATGAGTGGCAGACACCCTCTCTTCCTCCGAAAGAGGCGAACCAAAGAAGCCAGGGCTTTAGAGAGCTTCTGTCTCAGGAGATCCCTGAAATGATATCTGTTCTTTATCATCCATCCCAGTGAAAATGGGCTTTGGGGACTGTCCAGTCTGCAGGGATTCCAAACTCTTTTCAATCTTACTCTTTTTAAGTGCCAACTCTGTGCTGGGTGTTTGGGAATCAGAGCATCATTAGATCATAAATTTAGAGATAGAAGAGAATCAACAAGTGAGTCTTTGCTCCCCACTCCCCATTTTACAGATGAGGGGCCAGAAAGTAGGAGAACTTAAATGATCTACCCATACTCATACAAGTAGTAGGTATCAGAGATTTGAACTCGGATCCTCTGATTCCAGAACCATTCTACTCATTCTACTGTATCAGGCTGGTCAAAAGAGATGGAGAATAGCTATGGAGAGAAGAAGACCACCAGGAAGGTATTAACGTGCCTGGGAAGGAAGGAGAATGATTTGGAGGTCGATTGGCCAGGAGCATCTGGAAAAGATGGAGTGAATTTTAAAGGAAGAGAAGTGGCCCTGCTCTAGGGTTCCCCACTATTTTGTCCTTCTTCCTTGGCCCGGGGACTTGTAATACACAGGAGTCCAGGGATTAGCAGAGCATCAGTGGGGTGATCAGGAGAAGGTATCTGGAGCCACCTTTACTCCTGCTGAGCCCCAACAAAACCTGACTCTCAGTCTCCCCAGTCCCTGTTGCCTTCTGCATTCCCTTCCCCTAATATTCTCTGAAGCTCTCCTCTATTCTTAGATTCCTTTTTCTCCTAAATGTTCTTCTCTCACATTCCTTCTATCTTCTGATGCTTGGGAGGGTTGTTGGCTAACAATGATAAATCACTTCTGCTCTCTCAGCCTCAATTTCCTCATCTGTCAAATGGGGATAATAATAGTACCTACCCCCCAGGGTTGTTGTGAGCATCAAATGAGACAGCACATGCAAAGGGCCTTGCAAACCTTAATAATAATAAGAGCTAACATTTACGTAGTGAATATTTTGTGCCAGGAAATGTGCTGAATGCTTAACAATGACTCACTCACTCATTGGATCCGTATATCAACCCTGGGAGGTAGGTGCTATTATTATCCCCATTTTACAGATGAGGCAACGGTCAAGCATCTTGTCCAGGGTCACACAGCTAGGAAGTGTCTGAGTTCAAATTTGAACTCAGGTCTCCCTGACTTCGGGTCGAGGGCACTCTGTCCATACTGCGTCACCCAGTTAATAACTCTAATTATGACACTGTGTGCCCAGAATCCAAGGGAAGTCAGGCAGACCTTAGCTAGAGGTGGCTGGCTCTGTCGGGAAATCTAAGGCTTTATGGATATCTGATTAATAATCTCACTCTGGATTATGGGGATTTGGTAAAAAGGGGAGCCTTTGTCCCCCAACAGGCTGGGGCAACCGATGAATGTAATTGAGCTAATTGTAAGATTCTCCCCAAAGGGAGCTTGTTCTGCCGGACCACCAATGAAAAAGACCCGCACACAGCGTCCCGGTGGACACTTGAGCCTAGGCACCATGGCGGCCCATTTGATGATTTGATGGGGAAGCCAAAGTGTTGATAAGAGCTAGGTGTCTCCATATTTTTAGGACAGCCGGCGAATACAGCCCTTGAAACACAAATCTCTTTGCTTGTTTTTCTTTGTAAATCTCAATATATAATTTCCACTAATAAATATTTTTTATGCTTCACATCTGCATGGGAAAAATTGCCTCCCACACGTGCCCCACCTTCTTCCCAGGTAGCAGCCTCCTAACGCCAATGTTATCATTAGGGCAGGCTCCCAGGAGCCTCTGGTTATGCAGATTGCATGCAGATTGGGAACAGGAGGAAGGGAAGCTCAGAATGCTGCCATTTTTTCCTTCCCATTTCACCAAGTTAAATAACAGTTTATTGTGCAGGCTTTTAAATCCCCGCCCACAAAATTGGCAATCCAATACAATCGACCCATTCATGCTAATCCACCCAGAAGTAAATACCTGGTGGTTAGACTGTGACATTTGCAAAGACCACGGTTCCCCAATTACTGGAGAATTAGGTAGGGAAGGAAGGGGTGAGGGCCAATTGATTCACATTGAATGGAACCAGGCTGGCCCTCTACCTAATCCCCAGACTGAAGCTTGCCACTGATTTGGGGATTTAAAAGAAAGAAGAGAGAAGGAGAGGGAATAATTTCAACTAGAGAAATTACAGAACTTTAGAGGTAGAAGCAATGTCAATGGGCCTCCATCCTTGTTTTGAACCAGATTTTCATGTCAAGTGAACTGGCCTTGCATGGCTTCACACGGTTCAAATCCTTCCTCAGAAACTTAATAGTTCTGCCATGCTGAGTGAGTCGCTTCTCCTTATTTAGTCTCAGTTTCCTCATCTGTGAAATGGGGATAATAACAGCACCAACCTAATGGGGTTATCGTGAGGGTCCGATGGAATCATATATGTAAAGTATTTTATACCGCTGTCTATGATTAATTAGTAAGAGCCAAGCCTACTTATTGTTTTCTCACCTCTCCTCCTGGACTCCCTCTTATGGATTATTTTCTCCCATTTGAATGTAAGCTGCTTGAAGGCAGGGTTTGGCTCTTTTTGCTTGTATTTGTATTCCTAGGACTTAGTGCAGAACCTGGCACATAGTCCATAATTAATACTCGTTTCTCTTTGTCTCTGTCTTTGTCTCTCTCCATCTCTCTCCATGTTATCTACCTTTACCAAATGCAGAGCAGGAACTGACTCATGTTTTTCCATGTATCCTCATTGCCCAGCACAATGCCTGGAACATGGAGCACTTGTTAATCAATTAATGGGAAGTTTGATTGAAGGGACTGGGATGTTTTGCTTGGAGAAGACAAGGCTGAAGGGGATGGAGATTGGGCGACCAGATAACGGACCTGTGAAAGGGAGATTCTGCATTCTGTTTGTCCCCAGAGGGCAGGACAGGTAGTGAGAAGAAGGGATAGTGAGGCACACTTAGTCCTGAAGTCAGAAAAATCATCCACACCATGGGAGCTGTCCAATGTGGGAAGGGCTCCCTGGGGAGGTGATGGTTCTGCTGCATGAAGGACTACCTGTTATAGCTGAAAGGGGATGGCTGCCCCTTCCACCAGTGCCCCTGGTTCTGCCCATGGAGGACAAGCAGAGCAAGCCCAATCCTTTTTCTCTGAGATTGTCCTCAGGCGCATCCATCTCCAGCTGGAAAGGACTTAGATGCCTTGTGATGAACCGGATGATGTGCTGAACTCTAGAGTCAAAAAGACTCAGGTTCAAATTCTGTCTTTGACATTTGCCAGCTTTATGATCCCAAGTAAAGTCACAGTGGCTCAGTTTTTCCATCTGCAAAATTGGATGATAATATTTATAGCACCTATTTCATAAAGTCATTGGGAAGATGAAATGAGAGTTTGATAACTTTAAAATCAAAAAATGTTAGTCATTATTAGTAGAGATTCTTGGGGTTGAATGGGATGGCTGCTGAAGTCCTTTCCACCTCTTAGCTTTTGTATTCTTTGGATCATAGATTTGCAGCCAGATGGGACCTTCTAAGTTATCTAACACAACCCTGTCATTTTATAGAGGAGGAAACTGGGGGGCTAGAAAGGCCAATGACTTGCCCAAGGTCACATGTGTATTATTGGTACTGGCAGAATTTGAACCCAGGTCTTCTAGTTCCAGACCCCGAGTATTTCCCTAAGAGGAAACAAATGACCTTACTGCCTTAGCCCAAGTCCTGAAGTACTCTAATCATTGCTGGAAACTTGCCCAACTTCCATGTTCCCTGCATGGAAGGCTCCAATGTACCCAATCTAAGAAAGACACATGGGCTGCTCATTTCCAGCCTGTAAATGAAGACAGGGTGCACCCTTGTCTGCTATTTCTCTAGCACTGTGCAATTTGTTTGGAGTGGTCTAAAGTAAGTCAGTCCACATGGATTAAGTGCCTTCTATGTGCCAGGCACGGTGCCAAGACCTGGAGATATGAAAAAGAGACCATGAGATGCGGTGAGGTGAGGTGGTTTGGGAGTCAGCAGTCCCTGGGGTGCTGCTGGCTATTTCTGTAACCTTGGGATGGCCAGTTAGCTTTGTTAGGCATCCTGGAATCAGAGGATCATGACTTCAGAGCTGAAAGGACTCTGCAGGCCTTTTAGGGCAACCTCCTTATTTTACAAAGAGGGAGCAGAGACTCAGAAATTGTAAGTGATTTGCCCAAGGTCACAGTAAATAAACCACAGTTAACAAGGAGTTGAGGTGGGATTTGAACTCATGTCCTTTGACTTCAAATATAGCATCATTCCACTGTCCTCAGGGAATGTCTTGATATCTAAATGAGTAACTTGGACTATGAGGATTGGGAGAAAGAACCACACACTTGTTTAGGCTGAAAATGACTGGAATTGGTTGAGGACAATAGCCTTTTCAGATTATCAAAGGGTTTTATGTCTTATCATCTCATCTGTGTCTTACAATAACCTTGTGAGGCAAATGTTACTAACATCCCCATTTTACAGGTGAAGAAACTGAGACTCAGAATAAGCAAATGACTTGTCCATGTTAAGTTTAGCTATTGTCCAAGGAGGAATTTGAAATCAAATCTACCCAATTCCAATGGCATCACTCTGTCCACCACCCCACATTGTTACGTGGAACGGGATTTGGAATCAGCAAAAAGAGTGCTAGGGCAGTTAGGAGGCACAGTGCACAGAGTGCCAGGCCTGGATTCAGGAGGATTTGAGTTCAAATCCAACCTCAGACACTAATTAGCTGTTTGACCCTCGGCAGGTCATACAATTGAAAGGATGGAAAATAGAATGTTGGTTCTTGGTTCAGAGAGTCTAGGTTATCAATCACATAGAAAAAAGTCTTGCAAACAGCAGAGGGCTAGTTTTTATTAGTATTAAATTCTGACTATGATGCTTGCTAGTTGTACAACCTTAGACAAACCCTGGACCTCAGTTTCCCCATGTATGAAATAAGGGATTCTACTAGAGGATGATGAGGTCCTATCTAGTTCCCAATCTATGATGATCACTGGACCTTGGTTACCTCATTTGAAAAGAGAGGGTTAACTACATTGTTTCTGAGTCTTCTTCTAGCTCTAGGTTTATGGGCCCAAGGACTATCAGGGAGAAAAAAGACTGGACTTGTTCTGCTTAACCCCAGAGGACAGAGCTGGTATAACCAGAAAAAGATGGAATGACTGAGAAAACAAAGATTTGATCTTCTGAGCATATCAACTTATTAAGCAATGCATGCCAATTGCCCAACAAATCGGGACCAAGCCCCTTCCTCAGTTTAGGGCTGGACCCTGAATACAGGAGAAGACAGACCTTTCTCCAGTCAAAACAATTAAATAAGATCAATTAATTAAAAGGAAACAATACAACATTAGGTAATCTGATTTCTAATTGGATGAAAGATTAGGGACTTTCCAAGTTGGGAGGGGAAGATGGAACAGGTGCAATTCCCTAAATTCAGAAAAGGAGGTGTCCCACAGCTCCCCAGGTATCTGTAAACAATCAAAGGAACTTGGGAAAGAAATAACTGGTTGATCAGTATGGGGCCAGTTTTCAAAGAAGACATATGTGTTGTGTGAGATGTACAATTAGGAGAAAATTATATCAATCTTAGGATCTGACTATATTTCTGGCTAACATAACCCAGGTGCTTGGTTAAGGGTCTTTAATCAGCAGGTACAGGTTTTCCAACCATGCAGGGGTGGGTTCACACAATGCCATACGGTTTTCTCCAAAATCTCAAAATGGAATAAAATTTTCTCAGAAGACAGAACTTGAACTAGGCTAGTTCCAGGATTGAGTCACAAGATGGAGTTAGTGTGGTTCACCCAATTCCCACAGTTAGCCACTTGGTATTCTAATCCCCTCAAACCCATCCATTTTCTCACAATAGGTAGAGTTTGCAGAGAGAGTGGCAGGTTTTTGTTTGTTTAATATAAGTGTAGCAAGCATGCCCTGCTCCTCCTCTTTCATGGCCAGGCAGATTATATCTCCCCCATCCAGGGTTCCTTGGAGCCATGAAAAGTTAGGAAGGAGGGATGTCTCTTTTTCTATCATCATAGACTTGAGCCCCCACTGGTGGTGTTCCCTCCATTTTAGGCAGTTAATAACTAGCACCCAAGTTCTTCCCTAACCACTTGACACTAAATAGTTTTTTCAAAGGGATGTTTACTTCGGATCAAACATATAAACATTTTCTCCCCAGTATCTCTGGGGTGTACTTTTCCCTATCCTACCTCAATCTTTGGAGGAGCAAACTCAAAACTAGAGAGCCCTGGTTCCTGCAGAGCCTTGGCTCCACCAAACCTTTGTCCAGATGTAGCATGACTACTGGACGAGTCTCTGATTTGGCTTTCTCTAGAGTGGATTCAGTAGCTCACTTCCAAAGATCACATCTTGCTCCTGTGGGTATGGGGTGCCAGGCTGACCTCAGAGGTTAGAGCCTCTATACCCTTTACTGAAAATAGAAGGGAACAAACTAAAATGTCCAAGGATTCAGCCCATTTCTCAGGGCCTTAAAGCCACAGAGGGAATGATATCTCTGAGACCTTTCCCCTTATAGCATAGTTTCTCATCACAGATGGCAAGAAAGAGCATCCCCCAGTTCTCCCAGATATAAATGAGGCAGAGCTGACTGAGACCTTTCTGAAGATGCTGACAGTTCTGGCTATGTACTGAAGAAGACTTCCCAACCATGTAGAGAATGTCCATGTAGGCTCCACAATCTTTCCAGGGCTCTTCCCTTATATTTCATCTTATTCTCCCAGAAGCCATCTCCCCAGCTTCCTCCATGTGGAAGCTGAGCAAGCTCATGAGATTTATGTGTGTGCATCCCTGTTACCCAAGGGGAAAAACTCCTTAACAAGTGGACCAATAACCAAATGGAACAGATTGACTCCACTTCCACTGACTCTTTAGACAAAGGTTGAATGAGTCTTCCTTAGGGATGCCATGCTGGGATTGTTGATTGGATACCTTTTGGGTATCTGAGGGTCACTGAGGTTCTGTTCAGTTTGAGATGCAGAGACTGACAGAATCTCAGAGTTAGAAGAAGACTCAGCAGCCATTCACTTCTCTTTGTAGGACCCGTCTCCAAATCCTCTCTCTATGAAGTCTTCTTGGACGAGGGGTCATCCTGGCTTTCCTGGGAGATCTCCAATGAAAGGGAACTCCCTACCTCACAAGGCAGCTCATCCCAGTTCTGAATAGATCTCATTGTTAGGATGATTTTCCTGACACCAAGCCAAAATTTGCATCGTTGCAACTTTCACCTATCATTCCTCTTTGGGGCCCAGGAGAACCAGTCTAGTCGCTCTCCCACAGGATAGACCTTTTGTTATTCTGTGACTGAATGATCTTTCAGGCTTATCCCAGGTCTAAGAGTTTGTGATTCTGAAGTGAGGAGTTTAGTAACGTGTGTCAGGCTATCATATCACAATAAATGAATCGGCTTTAGCAAAGACCCAGAGAAGTTAACTATCTCCCCTCTAGTCACACAGTAAGTACAGAACTGAAAGAGAAGAGCTAATTGGGGATTTCCCACCCATTGCTTTTTGAACACCAGACAGCCTATATCTGGGCCTCCAGACCGATCTGTGCTATTTCCCATTTTCATATTTGGCATTGAGAAGCCACTAATACCTTAAAGAATTTTCCCAGGAGTCAAACTCATTAGGCTACAGTTTGTAAATCCTGTTCTCTTCCAGTTTTTTTTTTTAAATCAAGTCAACGATTATCCTTTTCCAGTCTTGTGGCATCCCTCCCATTTTCCATCCTCTCATATCTCCCTGTCAGTGGCTCCATATCACATCTGCCAGTTCTTCAGGACCCGAGGATGGAATTCATCTGGGCCAGGTGGCATGAATTCATCAGGGACAACTCAGTGCTCTCTCTCTAACGCCTTACGGAGCAACTCCAGAGCAGTTATTTTCATTTGATTATTTCCATTTCAACCTTTCCTTTGCAAAGAAAAAAGAAAGAATTTAGGAACTGCTGTCGGTTATGATTGCTCCATCTATCCCAAACAAAGGGACTCTCCCTTCTTTAATCCACCCTTTACTCCCAATAAACTTGAAGCACCAAGAAAAGGCCCATTTGTTGTATTTAGCTTCTCTGGTCAGCCTCAGCTCATCTGAGCTTTAGCATTCTTGACACTAATTTCATAAGACCATAGCTCACTCTTATATTCTCCTTCTATTATCTGGACTTACTCCTACTAAACATTTTTTAAAAATCAAGTTGGTTGGTGAATTTTCCGTTCCTCGACAGTGATCTCTTCAAACCGATTCCATTTTCCCTCCCCAATGAAAGTGTTTCCCTTTCTGCCCTCAGAATTCCGTTCATCAGCATTTCCCATCTTTTTTTTTTTTTAAATATTTTTAAACCCTTAACTTCTGTGTATTAGTTCCTTGGTGGAAGAGTGGTAAGGATAGGCAATGGGGGTCAAGTGACTTGCCCAAGGTCACACAGCTGGGAAGTGGCTGAGGCCACCCATCCTTTCTGAACTCAATTTTTCTAAAGCCGTTTATTCCATGGGATTCTATAGATCTTTCCTCTGAACCCACTGAAATCTGCTCTCTTCAGGCCCATGGTGAATGTCAGACTTCGCTCAGATTTCCTCTTCTTATGAGCCACAGATCATAAACTCTACAGTACTCACTCCTTCCTGGGGTTCCCATCATTTCAACCTCAATAACCAGTTCATCCCCGTCAGCAAGGATCAATTTTGTGAATCTGAGAGGCGGAGGGAGTCCACGTTAAGCCTGTGGGATGGCTTGAGTAAATGTACAGGAGAAGGAGCGGGAGGGTTGAGCCCGGGGAATGGGAGACCGCCCAGTTTGGCTTGAATGTAGAATGAGCAAAGCCAAATTGGATGAAATTAGATGGGAAATAGAGGCAGGAGTCGGGGTGTGGAATGCCAGAAAAGTCGGACAAACGAGATTGGACTTTGTCCCGGAGACAAGAGAAAGTCCCTCAAAGCTTTTGGACAGGGGCACGACGTGGTATGACTTGTGCCTCCGTATCATGCTCAGAGAGCTACAAACTCGTATTTCATTTACTCGAGCTCTTTTTTCATGTTAATAAACTTGGGCTAACAGGGATTCCTTGGGGCAAGGAGTGCATTCTGGAAAAGGAAATACATTGAAAAATGAGAGAAACATTCTCATCGCTAATGACTTGGTCAACTGAGAGTGGCTAATAGACCTCAATTTTGTTTATTATTACACAGACCGGGCTCGATTCCTTGGCGTCGAAAAATATGAGCTTTTGATATCACTGCTTAGTATAATTGACTCATCGGAGCCCGGTGTGCATTTGGTGATTCATCATTTTTCAAATTAGTCAGGACATAGTTGGGGTAATCTGTGGCGATAATCAGCCAAACCTTCCCAGGGCCGACTCTCGCTATAATGGATTAGGTTGTCACTTTCTGGGGGCTCCGATTTCGGTTATCATCTGAGCATAGAATGCCAATTTAAAGACTCATTAGTTTAATTTTTATGGAGCTGCTTTGGGGGAGGGGCGGAGGGGGGAGAGCGCTTTGACAACCATGGGGAGCTTGTCCACTGGATGTAGGTGGGGGCTATTTGTTGAATCTGGGAGGAGCCGGGTGGGGGGCTTGAAAGAGACAAGATACTGAAGTGTCAGGCATTCAGAGGGTCATCCATCTTCTTCGACCCTTCCACCCACTGGGCCTGGACCACATGCACCCATGCTCTGGCCTCTTTGCTGCCTTTCTCTGGGTCATTATGCAGTTGTCAGCTCCTGTGTTTATTCGGTGATTAATCATCATTCTTAAGGATCTTCTGGGAAAGACCAGAGAGGACTCTATTCCTGCAGGTGGTTTCCCTCTGATTAGCCCAGAGGGATAAAGCCTGACTGCTGAGGTTTTGTTGGGAGAATCCAAACTTTTTTTTAATCTCTCTTCTTCTTAGGGAACTCCACTGGGTTTCATAAATATAGGAAAGGAAGCTTTTTAGTTCACTTAGACAAAACCATTTGGGTCAATGTGTTTCATCCACAGAAAACTTTTTAATAAAGAGTATTTCAAGATTTATAAAGCAACTTCCCTCGCAAGAATCCTGGGAAGAAGAGAATATAGATACTATCCCCATTTTGCAGATATGCAAACCAAGGCTCAGAGAAAGAAAAAAATTCCCATAACCACACAGCTAACTGTTGCCTTTAACTTTTCTCATTTAGAAGCATTACTGTTGCCATGCAAATATCCTTAGCAGCCCTGGATGTTAGGATGCCCAAATCTATAGAGATAACTGCTAAAAGAGAGAATTCCTATTGAAGATGAGAACTCTGCATATCAGTCACCATGCATTCCGTAGGTGCCTACTATGTACCAGGCACTGGGCTAGGTACTGGGGATATTGTGACAATGAACTAGTCTCTGCTTTTAGGGAGCTTACATTGGAGTAGCATGGTATAATTCATAGGATGCTGGATTTACAGCCAAGAAAACCAGTGGGACCTCAAGCTTTTGGTCCTCAGTTTCCTTTTCTGTAAAGGGAGGCAGACACTGATTGCTAAAGTATCTTCTCTCTGAATCTATGGTCCTATGAAGTAGATAATGTTGGTATTTAAGTCTGGATAATGACTTTCTCCTATATTTTGTTTACATTATATATACATATAATATATAACACATATATTATATATAGCACATATATGTGTATATAGAACCCATCCTATAGTTGTTATTGTTATTACCTTTATTATAGAGCTTCCTTAGAGATTAACTGACTTGCTCAAGGTGACAATTTCAGTATATGTCAGAGAACTCAAGATGTTTAGGTTGGTTCTCTATTACTCTGCCATGTTGAACCTGTATATTAAATTTAACAAACAATGATTAAATATGTGCTTTGTACAATTCTCCTTCTTCTCCTTCTCCTTCTCCTTCTCCTTCTCCTTCTCCTTCTCCTTCTTTCTCCTTCTTCTTCTTCTTCTCCTCCTTCTTTCTCCTTCTTCTCCTTCTCCTTCTCCTTCTCCTTCTCCT
>NC_058131.1:706107167-706116978 GCF_016433145.1 Gracilinanus agilis
GGTTCAAACCCGGCCTCAGCCACTTCCCAGCTGTGTGACCCTGGGCAAGTCACTTGACCCCCATTGCCCACCCTTACCAATCTTCCACCTATGAGACAATACACCAAAGTACAAGGGTTTAAAAAATAAAAAAATTAAAAAAAAATTAAAAAAAATTAAATTAGCTTCCAATTCCCAGGCCTCTGATCCTATGATGATGAGGCTCTAAAGTGCTGCCACTCCCAAAAGATTTTAGCAGGAATGAAGTCTCAGGACTCAGTGGAGTCTCAAACCTGTTAGGATGGAGAGGACTCTGGAGGTCCAGGGGGCTATTTGTGTATCCCTGAATTATATCTTGTAGGTGGTGACTTATCTTGCCTATGGATAAGGCTAGTCCTATTTGTAGGAGATGGACACTTAATGGTAATGGAGGAAAACCTTCTCTAAGAAACTCTTCCTGATCTCTCTTAGAGCCAATGCTTTCATTCTAACATCATTTCCAATGTATTTTGTCTACATTTTGTTTGCAAAGTTTTCTCCCCATTAGAATGTAAACTCCTTGAGAACAGAGAATTTTTTTTGCATCTCTTGCACTTAACACAGTGCCTGGCACATTGTAGATGCTTAACAAATGCTTGTCAATTTGGCTAAAACTAGTCGTAGAGATGAGCATGTTTAGGGACTTAGGGAGAAACATCTCTGGGTAAGCAGGATTTCAAGGCAAGATGACAAAATAATTTTCCCTCTTTCTCTAACCCAGCTACAGAGTAACACTGAATTTTCTAATGGCAATTTAGCTAAACCCCAGAAGGCTGGTGAGTATTTTCATCCATTTATCCATCCATCCATCCATCCATCCATCCATCTATCCATCTACATAACAAGCAATTATTGTTTTGTGTGGTGACAAGGAGAGAGGCTACTTAGCCAGAAGGAGGAAATGGATGATAGAATGATAGTTCTGTCTCAATAGTAGCACAGAAACCAACTATAGTAGTTAGTAGAGATATCTTTTGGAAATCTTATTCCTCAAAAAGCAAAACATGTGATGAATTCATATCTTGTTTACAGATTATTTCTTGTTTTAAGTTATTGTCAATTTTTATTTTACTTTTATTTCTAAATATTTTCCTTCCCCATTTCCCTCCTCAGAGAACCATCCCTTGAAACTCTCCTGAATTTCATGTATCAGAAAGAAGAGGAAGTGAGGAGAGAGATTGCTACCCTGGACCTAATTTTTTTTCAGGCATAGAATCATAGAATTTTAGATTTGGAAGGGACCTCAGTGACCATCCAGTGCTCCTGTACCTGAAAAGGAATCTTCATTATAACATCCTTAACAGGCAGTCATCCAATCTGTGTTTGAAGAGTTCCAATGAGAGGAAGCTCACTATTCAGTACTCAAGGTAGTCCACTCCAATTTGGAACAATCCTAATTGTTAGAAAGGGTTTTTTCCTTATATTAAACCAAAAGACATCTTTTTTGCAGCTCAAACCAATTGCTCATTCTTGGTTCTCCCCTCTGAGGTTAAAGAAAACAAGTCTAATCTTTCTTCAACAGGATGACCTTTAAATATTTAAAGAGAGAGTTATCATGTTTCTGCATCTTCTCTTCTCCAGAAACATCCCCTGTTTCTTTAACCAACATGCGTATGACATGAACTCAAAGTCTTTCACCTTCTTGGTTGCTCTTCTCTGATGCTACCTTATTATGCCCATCCTAAAATGTGCCACTCAGAGCTGAAGGCAGACACTGGTTTAACCCGGGCAGAGTGCGGCAGGATTATGACCCGCGTTACAGTCTTTCCAGAGGAAGACCCACACCACCCTCCATTGACTATGGCAGATGGGTCAACATCAAGACTCCGATGACCTGAAATTGGCAGAGTGGCACTGGAATGGGATGGCAGAGCCAACACCAGTCTTCCCACCCTTCCCCCCACCAGGAGGAGAAATTACAATTTGTTAAATTGGAGATATAAAGGAAAAGGATTTCAAAGCAACTCCAACAATATGGCACAGTGGGAAAAGCTCTGGTTATGGGATTCAGATTCAGATTCTACTCCTTCTTGCGTCTCTGACCATGGACAGGTTGCTGATCTTGTCTGGGTCTTAAGTTTCTTCATCACCAAAGGTAGGGGATGGGATCGGATGGCCCCTCAGGCTTTGAGTCTAGGATCCCTGGACTCTCTCTTCCTACTCACCTTATGGGAACAATTTTATGAATTCTCCATGGAAAGTACTTAGTTGCTATAGTGATGGGTATTTTATTAATATTATTAGCAGAATAGAACCAAACAGGAAATATGCTTCTATTTAGCAAAAAAGACTCATTAAGCATCTCGATCATCATGGAGAATGACAGGCTGGTATTTTAACCCCCAGAATTGTTTGTTGGGCTGTTCAGAAGCAGTCGGCCCCTAGCTGTGCAGGACATCCCATCTCCCACCTCCACACCATTGCAAACGAGGAACCCCATGTTGTACACCCAGGATGTACCCTTATTCCCTTTCTACCTTATTGAATTTCTCTTCAGCCACCTCTGAGTGTGCTCTTCTTGGTCAGGCTCTTGGTATTCCTTTGTATTTGCTTCCCTGGGGACAGATGGGGGGGGGGAGACCCCTCCATAGAATATAAGCTCTTTGAGGGCAAAGACTATCACATTTTTGCCTTCATCATCTCTTCATTGTCTCAGCAGGCACTTACTATTAAATTTGTCTCATGTGGAGCTTGCCATGTCTTGTACGTGGACAAGGGACTCGGTTCCATCCTGTCTTCTACAGCAGATGTCCCCTCTGTCATCCACAATCTCTCACTTTTCTCCAATCTTTAATCACTCCTCATCTACTGGCTGCTTCTTCTACAAACATACTCATGTCTCCCCCACCCCCACCTCCACAAAAATCCATCATTTAGTATATTCCTGAGGTTGGACTCGAATCTAGGTCTAAAAGTTGGGAGGATAAAAGAAATTCTCAAATGTAAAACACTGGGCAAAAATGAAAGCATTTTATAAATGTTAGTTATCATTGCCATTATTATTATTCTTTCTGCATTGCCTCTGGGAGAATATAAGCTCTCCAAGGGCAATGACTATGCCTTGTTTTGTCAGAGCATCTAATTTAGGGAGTCCCTGACCCAGCAACTAATGGACCTAGTGGTGGACCTGAGAGGGATTCCCATGTAAGTGACACAAAGTGGGTGCTTAATAAAATGGATTAGATTACATTGAACTGGATTGCTTAGGAAAAAACCTCTAGATTTGGATCCTGGAGGTTTGGGTTCAAATCCTGTTCTACCTTTGCTACCTATATGACCTTAAGCAAGTCATTTCCCCCCTGAATCTGTTTTTCCCCCTGAAAATGAGATAATTAGACAAGATGACCTCGGAGGACCTTTCTCCCCCAAAGTCTGAGTCCCTAAAGTGACCATTGCCGATTTCAGACCCACATGTGAATAACAAAGGAGTAAGGACTCCTTGAGAGACAATCTTTCATGCCCCTAGTGGGAACAGTTCTAAGAGGCTTCTGTGACTAGAGCTCAGCCTCCTTTTAATTTCTTAAAGAATTAAAGCTTTGGAAACAAAGCCAGAGTCTGTCCATCGTGATGTCCCCCCCACCCCAAAATGACAAAGAGACTACTGTTTCTTAAGGCTCAAAGTGGCCGGAAGTTAGGTTTGCACCAAGGCCTTTTGAAATTTCAATGCTGAAAAAAAAAATCATCCCTGAATGACAAAGCCATGTCTGAAAAGTCTGAAAAACAAACCCAATACCCAGCCTTGACAATGACCCAATGGCCATGAGAGAGAGGGAGATCTTGACATCTGATGTGTGAGTCCCCGCCTTTTTTTTAAACCCTAGAAGACTTCCTGATATTTCAGAGTTGGAGAGTTGGGCCCCCTGTATCCAAACAAGAATCTCCCTACCTGAACTTCCCCTAATAGCTGAAATCACTACTTTGCCAGAAGTCCAGTGAGGGAGTCACGTAAGTGCCCCTAGAGAACTAGCCTGTGCCACTGGTGGCCAGCTTCAATTACCGGGCTGTTTCTCCTGCCATTGAACTAAATCTGTGTATCTCCACTCGTTGCCTCCAATCCTGCCTTCTTGGGCCAAGCAAGGGTCTAACTCCTCTTCCACCTGGCAGATGATGGGTCTTCAAACACTTGAATACAACTATGGTGTCCACTCCTCACCCCCACAGCACCCCCAGTCTTCTCTTTTGCGGGCTATCCTCTGACATCCATCTATGATCTTGAAGTCCTTCACCATCTCTGGTAGGACCTATACCAGTATTGCTCAGCCGGTAGATTCAGCTATTTTCCCCAATGAAAGAAGAAGCTATTCTCCCTAACTGATCCAGGGAGATTAAGGCATGAGCCATTGGCAAGGCTTCCTGGCCATCTAAGAGCATAAAAGCAGCCTCCCCAGAGGAGTAAGTGTCCCTCTGTCAAATGATGTCCCAGTGCCTTGGAAGGTACCACACTCTGCCCTTCTGACCTGTTTCCATAGAGAGATAAAGGGCATTCTACATTTGGGCCAATACTGTATCTTTGCTGACTATCCTTTTCACCCCAGGGCTAACACCTCCTTTTGTTCATAGTTAAATGATCCATGTGTACCCCATTTCATCAGCACAGTGCCTGGCACAGAGAAAGGCTTAATAACTTTTAATAGATTGGTTGAAATCTTGAGCCTGAAGTACTAGGTCAGCCCAAGTTAGGCATGATCTACAGCACCATCATCCTGTTCTGCCTTTTCACTGTCTTCAGCTAGGTCCCATGTCAGTGCAAATAACGAATCCCTCCCAAAGTGGGTGCATTCTCCAAATTCCTACTGCAAATTTCCACCAGGCTGGAGACAATATCTTAGGTCATTCTCTGAATCTGAATAGTGAATTCAAACCCAAGCAATCGCTTCACACAAATCAGGGCCTCGATGGATTGATGTAGAAGGATTAGAGTTCATGAACATGAACATCAGGCTCAGAGGAGACGAGGTAAAGCCCTTTGTGAACAACGTTATCTCCATCATTGTCAGCAGGATCTCTATGGCCCCTCTACTCTAGAGCCAATCTAGAAAAAAGAGGCCAATGAAGTGCTCAACCTCAGCCTGAGGAGCTCCCCATGCCAAAGGGGTCACAGATCCAGTCCCTTCCTTGTTTACAAAGTGCTTTGCTCACACTAAATGGGTTCTATTGAATGTATTGAGCATGAATCTACAGAAAGAAGAAATAGGTTCAAATTTCTGCTCTGCCTCTTCCTACCTGTGTTATCTGAGACAAGTCATATCACTTCTTAGGAAGAGAAATGTTTAAGGTCACCTAGACAGGGACTCTCTTTGGGTTTTTCTTCCTAGACTGCTATGCTATTAAAAAGAATGAAACGTGGCACCTAGCTAGGTGGCACAGTGGATAGACTGCCAGGCTGGGAGACAGGAGGTTCTGTGTTAAATCTGATCTCAGATACTTCCTAGCTGTGTGACTCTGGGCAAGTCACTTAATTGCCCTTGCTCTTCTTTCTTAGAGTTGTTAGTAGTACAGAAAGTAAAGGGAAGGAGAAGAAGAAGAAGAAGAAGAAGAAGAAGAAGAAGAAGAAGAAGAAGAAGAAGAAGAAAGAAGAAGAAGAAGAAGAAGAAAGAAGAAAGAAGAAAGAAGAAGAAGAAAGAAGAAAGAAGAAGAAGAAGGAAGCTCTAGTCATCATTGTGATTCTTAACCTTTGGGTATACATGGATAGATTTCAGAGGGTCTATGAGATTGGATGGGAAAAGCATGTCTTTAATTTTTTCACTAACTTTTAAATGAAATGTAGCAGTTCCATCAACTATGAATTTAAATTTATCATAAATCTATATTAAATGAAATTAGGACATTTATGAATTTTTAAAAAATTCTGAAAAGTGGTCCATAGTCTTCACTAGATTATCAAAGGAGTGGATGACACAAAACTAGAGCCCAAATCTAGTGGGACCATGTTAAAACAAGCATAGTGTAAGCTTAAAAATCAATATATAATGTCTCCAAGTATTATATTTAATAAGATTTATTAATAATAACTTGAAGGAAAATAAAAAGCTAGAGTAAAGAGGGAGCTAACCTAGCTGCAGTCACAAGAGAAGAGACTGAAAAGGCGAGGTTACAGCCAATTCATAAACAAAATGTGAGGGTACAATGTGGTGGAGACAGGAAAGGAATTCTGGGAAATACCAAAGGAATTCTGGGGAATGTAGTCCTGGGGTACAACATTCTAACTACACAGTAGCCTCTTCCTATGATGCCTTCCTCTCTCTTTAACACAGAATCACAGAATTTCACAGTTGAAAAAGATCTCTGCCGTCACTTAATTCAACTCCTTCCCCCAAAATATGAATTCTGACAAGTGGATATCCAGCCTCTGCTTGGAATCTCCAATGAGTAGAAAGCCACAGCTTTCCCAGATCTCTACACTGGACATCTCTAATTGCCAGGACAAGCCTAAAATTTCATCTTTGCCACTTCCACTCAATGGTCTTGGTTCTGCCCTCTGGGGCCAAGTCGAATAAGTCTAAGTCTTCTTACGCGTGAGAGTCCTTTACATACTGGAACTCAGCTACCATGTTTACAGAATGCTTTTGATGATAAATATTCCCTGTTTGGGGGACAATATTTTAAGCATCTTTAAAGTATTTTAAGCATGTATTTAGAGTGGCAACATTAGAATCCACTGAGTCTAGTTCCTTCCTTTTACGCTAAAGGAAACCAAGGGAGGAATAGCATTGGCTTGGCCATACAAAAGAGCGATGAGGTTGGTTTCCTTGGTCTAGGAGCCATGTGTAAATGTTGCATAGAGGCCCATTTAGACTGTATAGAACAAATGTCTTCCTGAGTTCTGGATCTATCTGAGAGTTAAATGAACTGCCTTGGGAATCAGTGGATATTAGGATACACCGATTTGAACAAGGATATACTAAGCATTTGTTGTATACCTGACATTATGCTGGAACTGTTCAAGGGAAGGCTGAACTTGGCTACGTTGTAGAGAGGATTCCTGATCTGGTCCTTTCCAACTCTGAGATTCTATAATAGTATGTCTCAAGGGATCCTAATTAGATCACACAGATACCCATGAAATATTTAAGCAACCAGAAGACGGTCTTCAGTTGCTTTGGGTAGATTCTCTATGGAAGTTTTAAGGAAGGATGTAAAACAAGAATTGAATAGGATGAGAAGCTTTGGAGGGGTAGTAATCTGCACGAGCAGAAAGACTGCCTCCATTGATGAGGTCCCAGATCTTTTGAAAAGCTCAAGTTCTTATGGGGCTCTCTGCTTCTCTGAAGAGATTTAAAGACTGGGTATATATGCAATAAAGGGTTAAATAAAGAAGGCTTTCTCTTAAAATTTCATTCTGTATGTGTATAGTATATTTAGGATGAAAAGAAAATAGGATTGCAGGGCATTGATGATTTTTTAAAAAAATTGTCATATTTTTCTAATTACTCTAAAAGGAAAGGACACGTCAACAGGCATCAATCCCACCAAAGGACTCGTCTTTTCCATTGATTGCCTAGGTTTTAAAAAAAACGAACTGGAGGAAATAAATGCATTATGATGAATGCAATGAACAAAACTTCATTATTTCCTAGCTTACCATTGGTTTTACCTCCCTGAAGCTGGCCTATTTCGCAGTGGGGTGAAAATTGAAAACCATAGTAACAAATTGTCTTTCCTAAAAATGTTGAGATAACACAAATAAGATGGTAAGCAAACCCATGCATTAACTCAGTTGACATTTTGTGAAGAATAAAATATTAAGGAAATATTTTCGGGCAGTGGCTTTTTGTTTTCTCAATTTTTTTTTGTTTGCTTCCAGTTAAATATTGCTTTAGTTGAAAAAGAATTAGTTTAATACCTGTTAAATGTGGCAGTAAATTTTTACTACAGATAATTAAGTTGTAAAATGGAATGGACTTTAGTTGAATCTAGCACAATATTAGCCTTCATGTTATTAATGAAAAATAGGGTAACTGAATATTTACCCTTAGTGAATTACTAAGGTACATTCTCTAGAGATATCAACTTTATGGGGCACCTGGAAAATATACCTTTTGTTTCTCCTCTGAAAATGGGAAATTTACCTTGAAAATAAAAGAGGCTGGTGTTTTTTTTAGTGTTTTAAAACTTTAAAAGAATTCAAAAAGTGAGGAAAATTATTATTACCGTTTTTTATATCTTACGTAGCTTTTTTGTTTTTGTTTTTGTTTGTTTATTTTTTTTTGCCAATGGCCAAAACATTTTATAATATAATGAATCTTCTTGCTAACTTTCTAAGCCTATAAACAATAGCCCTCATTCTTCTCTCTCTCTGTGAAATCTATTCATTCTACCATTCATTCATTCAACAAGATTTTTCAAGTGCCTGTTCTGTGAAAAGCTTTGTCTTAAAATTTGGAAATGCAAATCAGTCCACCAGTGTTTATTAAGCACCTACTATGTGCAAGGCATTGTGGTACACATTGGGGATACAAAAACAAAAATGAAAGTCTTTGTTCTTAAGGAACTTCCATTCAAACCTGGACCTGCATAAATATGCACATGATGCCCAAAATGAATACAACATAGTTTAGAAGTATGATAGGGGGCAGCTGGGTAGCTCAGTGGAGTGAGAGTCAGGCCTAGAGACAGGAGGTCCTGGGTTCAAACCCGGCCTCAGCCACTTCCCAGCTGTGTGACCCTGGGCAAGTCACTTGACCCCCATTGCCCACCCTTACCAATCTTCCACCTATGAGACAATACACCGAAGTACAAGGGTTAAAAAAAAAAAAAAAAAAAAGGAAAAAAGAAGTATGATAGTAGCTATGATTAGGAGAGGACAATGGAAGGGGATCAGGAAAGTCCAAGTTCCCTGAAAGCAGGAACTGTCTTTCTTACTTGTATTTCTATGCCCTGGGCTTAGTACAGTGTCTCAAATATAGTAAGTGCTTAATAATTTATTTCATTTTAATTAATTTTATTTTATAAATTATAATTTATAATTATACTTATATATCACATTGAATAACATATAAATTATATTTCTACATTATTATGTAGAATAAATATGTAAATTATATTTCTATATTTATTATAATCATAACTATAAATTATAATTTAACTAAATTTATTTATCGAAAAACATTACTCATTATTTTATGCCCTCTCCTAAACCTGCCCTTCTTCAGAACTTCCCTATTAGAATTGAGGATGTTACCATCTTTCCATTCACCCAAGTTTCCATACTTTGATGTCATGCTCGAGTCTTCACTATTACTCAACCCACATGGCTAATCAGTTTCCAAAACTTACCATTATTATTTCCCACAACTTTTCTTGCATATATTCCCCTCTCAGAGTTGGAAGATACCTCGAAAGTCATCCAGTTCAAGTTGACAGGAATGTCCTTCCCATCATCCCCAGGTGGTTGTCTAACCTTTGTTTGGAGACTTCCAGCGGGAGGAAAATTGCCACCTCCCAAGGCAGCCCACTCAGGTTAAGGAAAAGCCAAGTTTTTCTGTGACTTTCTCCTTACATGAAGCTGGAATCTACCTCTGCCCTTCCATGGATTCTTCTTTATTCTGCCTTCTGGGGCCAAGCAGAACAAGTCTAATTCTGCTTTCCCACGATCACCTTATAAAGCACAAACATCGTTACCACTTTCAAGTCTTCTCTGAGTTCAACGTTTCCATTTCCTTTAACAAATGTAACAAGTGTTTTAAGATGGCAGAAAGGAAGAAGAAGTGTGAGAGGGATAAGACTTGTGATTTTATTGCTCTAGAGAACTCTTGGGTTAGGAAACTCCCTCTACCCATGCAGGTTTATACCT
>NC_058131.1:706118836-706137128 GCF_016433145.1 Gracilinanus agilis
AAAAAAAAAAAAAAAAAAAAGGAAAAAAGAAGTATGATAGTAGCTATGATTAGGAGAGGACAATGGAAGGGGATCAGGAAAGTCCAAGTTCCCTGAAAGCAGGAACTGTCTTTCTTACTTGTATTTCTATGCCCTGGGCTTAGTACAGTGTCTCAAATATAGTAAGTGCTTAATAATTTATTTCATTTTAATTAATTTTATTTTATAAATTATAATTTATAATTATACTTATATATCACATTGAATAACATATAAATTATATTTCTACATTATTATGTAGAATAAATATGTAAATTATATTTCTATATTTATTATAATCATAACTATAAATTATAATTTAACTAAATTTATTTATCGAAAAACATTACTCATTATTTTATGCCCTCTCCTAAACCTGCCCTTCTTCAGAACTTCCCTATTAGAATTGAGGATGTTACCATCTTTCCATTCACCCAAGTTTCCATACTTTGATGTCATGCTCGAGTCTTCACTATTACTCAACCCACATGGCTAATCAGTTTCCAAAACTTACCATTATTATTTCCCACAACTTTTCTTGCATATATTCCCCTCTCAGAGTTGGAAGATACCTCGAAAGTCATCCAGTTCAAGTTGACAGGAATGTCCTTCCCATCATCCCCAGGTGGTTGTCTAACCTTTGTTTGGAGACTTCCAGCGGGAGGAAAATTGCCACCTCCCAAGGCAGCCCACTCAGGTTAAGGAAAAGCCAAGTTTTTCTGTGACTTTCTCCTTACATGAAGCTGGAATCTACCTCTGCCCTTCCATGGATTCTTCTTTATTCTGCCTTCTGGGGCCAAGCAGAACAAGTCTAATTCTGCTTTCCCACGATCACCTTATAAAGCACAAACATCGTTACCACTTTCAAGTCTTCTCTGAGTTCAACGTTTCCATTTCCTTTAACAAATGTAACAAGTGTTTTAAGATGGCAGAAAGGAAGAAGAAGTGTGAGAGGGATAAGACTTGTGATTTTATTGCTCTAGAGAACTCTTGGGTTAGGAAACTCCCTCTACCCATGCAGGTTTATACCTTCTCTGAAATTTATAATCTTACAGCAAGGGGTCTAAATTTGGAGTCAAGGGGGCCACAATTTTTTTTAAATATTGCATTATTTCTGTATAAGTGGTTTCCTTTCTGATCCTAGATATTTTACTTTATGCATTTAGACTATGACTTGGCTAAGGCTCTGTAAGCTTTACTAGATTGGTGATGAGGTCTGTGACATTAAAGACTAAGAATTACTGTCTTAGAAAGTTGCGTAGAACACCAAGAGATTAAATGATTTCCTCAGCCATTGGAAGATGACAAAATGAATTACATGTCAAAAATACTTTAAAAAAATGAGCTAATTCTTTTGAAATTTAACCAGTTGATGAAAAAATTAGCCAATTTCTTTCAAAATTTATCATGAAATGATCAGACAAGACAACCAACTCCACATGCATGCCCTCAAAGAGATTATGCTTTCTTAGTTAATGAACCTCAAAGATACTAAAAAGTATAATGAGTAATATGATTTTCAAATTTTATTTTAAAACTTTTATTGATGTCTTTTGTTTTTTAACTCCAGCATAATTTTCAGGTTTATACTCTCTGTCTTTTCTTTGTATTGAGCTCTCCCCATGAAACAAAGAAAAATGCTTGAGTAAAACCAACTGCATTTTTTGGCTGCCATATTTATCCATCTCTCTTCGAAGAGGAGGGATGTGTGTTTCATCATCTGTCATCTGGAACCAATATTAGTCATTGTCTTTATTTTTTTCCTCTTTTTTTTTTTAAATCCTTACCTTTTGTCTTGGAATCACTACTGTGTATTGGTTCCAAGGCAGAAGAGTGGTAAGGGCTAGGCAATGGGGGTTAAGTGACTTGCCCAGGGTCACACAGCTGGGAAGTGTCTGAGGTCAGGTTTGAACCCAGGACCTCCTGTCTCTAGGTCTGGCTCTCAATCCATTGAGCTACCCAGCTACCCAGCTGCCCCCCCCCCCGCCATTGTCTTTAATGTGAGTTCAGTTGCCTTTTAGTGAGACCTTGATTTGCTTTATTATCATCATTCCATTTGTTGTTCTCTTTGTCTGTTTTCTTTGCTCTGGATCAGTATAAGTGGTTTTCACATGCTTCTCTGGATTCCATCTCACAGTGTAATATTCCATTACAGTGATAGATGATTGTTTGTCCAAACGTTTTCCAATCAGTGGGAAGCCATTTGGACCTCAGGTTTGTTTGATTTAATTTTTAAAAAGATCTTATTTAAAAATCAGTCTTTCATGATTAGGAAAAGTGAGGGATGGGACTTGTTCTATCTGGCCTCAGAGTATAGAACTAGGAACAATGGGAAGAAATTGCAATGAGGCAGATTGCACCTTAGTATCTAACAATTGGGCAGGCAGCGTGGGACACTGGGAAAAAAAGGCTGGATTTGGAGTCAGAGGACATGGGTTCAAATCTCATCTCTGTTACTTGCTACCTGTAGGACCCTGGCACATTCCACCGTTTCTCAAGACCTTAGTCTATGGAAGAGGAGCCTATAATAGTGAACTCACAGTCACTGGAGGTTAGTAGAGTAGGGCTGAAAGGACTCTTGGAAATCATCTAATCCAATCCTCTCATTTAACAGATGAGATAATTGAGGTCCAAGAAGGTTAAGTGACTTACCTAAAGTCATATAATTAGTGTAAGTGGAAGAAATGGGTTTCAAACTCCTGTCTTCTGATTCCACATCTAGCCTTCTTTACCACAATGTCTTTCTTCAAGAAGAAACTATCTACTTGTTGGGGATTTCATACCAGAGATTCATGTTGTAGGTAGGACTCTGTGATATCTGGACTTTGGTTTCCTCACTTGTAATATGAGGGGGTATGGAGTCAGACTTAATCTGACTTTAGATCTTTAAGGTCATATAGAATCTATGATAATTCTGTTCTTTTTTAAAGACAAAATGCATATCTTTTGAAGGCTCAGTAAGCAAAGAAAGTAAACTGAATCCTTCCTTCTCTTTTTGGTACTTTCTGGAACTAGCTAGAGAGCTCCCCTTAACGTTTACTTCCTTCCTGCCCTGGTAATGGTTTTTTCCTCCCTTCTCTGTCAAGTGTCAGCCAGCTGTCTCTCTTCTGGGCCAGAGTTGCCTGCCTTGAACTCATCTGTACTCTAGGGATTATGCTAGTAATTACTCAGAGCTCCAAAGCATGGGAAAACAAGACAGAAACAACAAAAAAATCTATGTACAGCCAGGGACAAATCTGAGTCCTCAGCCTCAGTCAGACAATATGGCTCGCCAATAAGGATAACTGTGGACATTTATGTGGCACTTACATACCAATGTGGATGAAAGTCTGACCTGGGAGCCTGGTGGATATTGGCTTAAGTCTTGCTGTGCTATGTAACTCTGGATAAATTGCTAAACTCTCCTGAATGGTGCTTTAAGAATATGAGTTATGGCTTAATCACTGATCTGCATTGGAAGAAGGCATTCCCAAATTGGGAGTTCTCCTGGAAAATGAAATCACAGTAATATTTTATATACTATACAATTCTATTATATTGCATTATGCCAATCGCATCACATCCAATCATATCATCAGGCAGCTAGGGACTCGGAGTCAGGAAGACCAGAGATGGAGTCTTGTTGCAGATACTAAGTGACTGTAGGATCCTGGGTATTTATTCTCCTTCAGCCTCAGTTTCTTCATCTACAAAACAATGATAATAAGAGAACCTACCTCATAGTGTCGTTGTGATGTTCAACTGAGTTAACGTAGTAAAGCACTTTGCCAACCTTAAGGAGATATAGGAACAAGAGACATTATTATTATTATTATTAATTACTATATGATATGACACTCATATTCTCAGGGACCATTAATAGTAATAAAAGGATGCCAGTGACAAAGACCATATTGTATCATCATATATAGGGTATGAACTTTGAAGTCAGGGTTCAAATGCTACATCTGATTCTCACCAGTGGTATGGCCATGAGAAAGTCACTTGAATCTTTCTTGAGTATCAGTTTCTTCCTTTGTAAAATAGGACTAATCATACCTGTATTAGTTAGCTCATAGTATTGTCTGTTCGTCTAAATAAGATGGAAAATGTGAGAAACAACCATGCATAGAAAGGGGGGATATTGGAGTTAGGAAGATCTGGGTTCAAGTTAATCTATTACTTGGTTGGTTTTTGATCTTCATACTTGAAGAGGCTCAACATGATACCACCATGGGGGATGTTTTTTGACTTGCATGTAAATTGGATTTAAATGAGGCAGAGTTGCATAATGTTGTCTCTCTACAATGTAGAGTGATTCCCAAAGTGGGCGCCACTGCCCCCTGGTGGGTGCTCCAGTGATCCAGGGGAGCGGTAATGGCCACAGGTTCATTTATCTTTCCTATTAATTGCTATTAAAATTTAAAAAAATTAATTTCCACGGGGGCTAAGTAATATTTTTTCTGGAAAGGGGGTGGTAGGCCAAAAAAGTTTGGGAACTACTCCTCTACATTTTACATATGTATGGATGTTTGCAAGTATTTTGACCAGACCCATGACTTGATTGGTCTAGGGAACTCTCAGTTAGGAAATTCCTTCTACCAGTGCCAACCATCTCTCTCTCTCTCTCTCTACAAATTCTAATCTTAGGGAGTTGCCTGATGCATTTAAAGGTTCAGTGACTTGCCCAGAGTCAGAGCCAAGAAAGGAGTTGAGAGCAGGGGAGCCCCATTCTGATTTCGATTGTTGATCTTGGTATGAAAAAGCCCCAGGATGTAATGGAATCAACCTTGCGTTGAGTGTTGGAATCTCTAATTACATTCTGCTTCAGTTGCTTACCGCTGCTGTGACCTTGGCTAAGTCTTAGACCTTCTCTGGGCTTCTCTTTTCTCATTTGTAAATTTAAGGGCTTGAGCCTCTTTAGTTCCAGAGCTAAGATCTTATTATCTCAGGACTTTACAACAACCCTGTGAAGTAGAGACTATGAATATTATTGTCCCCATTTTATAGAGGATGGAACCGAGCATTAGAATTGTGAAATCACCTTCTTTGGGTCACACAATTTGGTCGATTTTGGAGATACCATTAAAAGTGCTCCTGATTCCTGTTCTCTGCACCACACTGCCCAAAGCCATGAATTCAACAAGCACTTATTAGACACATACTACTCATAGGGCCGTTTGAGAGCCTGGAATGCTCCTCTTCCTTATTCTTCCCTTTTGAATTTCTGAGTTCCCTTTAAAGTTTGGCTCACCTGCCACTTCTCAGCGTAAGTCCACCCCTTACCCTCCAGCCTGGCAGTTGTTGGTGCTTCTCCCTTGGAGTGATTTTGCATTTACTTTATATATATTTTGTCTTTTCCTCTCTATGCATAGATTGTATTCAATTAGTAAACTATAAGCTGGTTTTATTTGTGGTTTTGTATCCAAATGGTTTGGCTCATAATAACCACTTAATATAAATTTGCCCAATGCATTAATGGGTGGATGGATAGGTGGAGGAATACAAAGATGAAAAAGTACATAGCCCTTGCCCTCAAGGGGACACCATTTATTAGAGGGGATTCGAGAAAGATCCAAAAGAAGTAGAATATCGAGCAAAGTGTGATGGGAAAAAAAGAGAGATGAAATATATTGCTTTAGAAAACTATGATGAGAGAGAAAACACTTGGAGCTTAGAGGAGGAGACATTAAGGGAAGCTCTGAGGAGCAGCAGTCACCTGATCTGCATTTTAATTGAAGAAAAAGATTTGAACAAATGGAGATTCCAGAAAGCATCTTCTAGGTATGGGAGCTGGAGCTGGCCTGTGAAAATGCATAGAAAGAAGAGAAGCCAGTGTATGAGATCATGGAACAAACAGTTAGTCATCCAACTTGGCTTGAATGTGAACTGTATGGAGGGAGTAAATATGAACCAATTAAAATATATTTAAATGGTAAATATTCAAAATATATTTACAATGTTAGTACAGGTGATTGATAAGTAGAGTAATAATGTTGTTTGTCCTTCGTTTTTCAAAGAGGACCAATGATATCATGGGGTGATGTCTTGACTTGCATGTGAATGGGATTGAAGGGAGGCAGAATCGCACAAACTTGTCAGCCTCATTCTCCCTTCCAGGGTCATCCAAGTCCAGTGGCAAGAGAAAAGTCAGGATGATGGGGATGGCTCAGGGTTCAGTGAGGGACCCTGGCATCTTCCACATCTGACCAAGCTCTAAGTGCTCTACAATGCCTACTTCAGGCACCTTTGTGGCCACTGGAACAAATTGTTCTCATCTACGTATTCTGTTGGGGGACGTCTTCACATTCCTGGCATAGACGTTCCCCTAACTAACTCATTAGTGGATCTGAGGTCTCTTAGGTACCCTCAACCTGGTTTAGCCTGTCTTCCAAGATGGTTTTCCTGGGGTGCATGCTACAGCTTCTTAAAGCCAGAGGTGAGAGTTGGGCGAAAGGTAGACACCGAAGGCGGATGAGTAGCCCTGAAAAGGGTTTTAGCAAGCCCTCACGCCAGTGGTGTTAGCTGTCCCTGAACATCCCACCCACCCCAATATTATTAGAGTAATAATAATAACATCAATGCACAGGCACTAACAGACTCCAAAGGAGTTCTTCAGCACACTGTGGAGGTCTTCAGGGTGGAATTTATGGAAAGATAATGCTGATGCATATTGGGCACTTAATAAGTACTTGTCAGTTGATTGATTAATGAGCTATTGCCCAATTTCAGTTAAACCGTAGTCCTCACTCTCATACCTCAATGACTTCAACTTTTCATTCATCCAATCATTCATCAAATATTTATTACACACTGACTATGTGTCATCACTTTGCTGGGAATACAATGCCAGAAATCAAACAGTCTCTATTCTCCAGAAGCTCCTATATTACTGAGAGTGTACGACATATACCCACGTAAATAAATACAAACGATATACAAAGTAAATAGAAAAAAATTCAGAGAGAAACACTAAGAAATTAGCATTAACAATGACAACAATAGCTACTGTTTACATAGCACTTTAAGGTCTGCAGAGAACTTTACATATGGTATCCCATTTGATCCTCACTAAAGTACTACTGGGAGGATACAACATGTTCGCAGGTTAAAAAATGGAAATGATATGCAAAGTTCTACAAAAATGAACAGAAAATGAGAAGGCATAGCGAGTTTGCAAGCTGCACTGGAAGAAGGTGTGCCAACACAGATGAGATCAGGGATCCATCAAAGTATGATAAAATAATTATGGATACTAACGATTCCACTAGTATTTTGGAAACCACTGGTCTACTGAAATAATCAGCATCAAATTCCAGGTAAGATGGCATATGAAAGGTCATAGAGGAGTCCATCTCTCCCTTGGATAGTCCAGTGATGATCTCAAAAAGACACATTAGTAATGATGATCAGGAAATCCTAACAAACATCGGTAAGCTCCTTCATCTATCCCAGAACTCCAAAGACAGACAGATAGATGCTGGGAGCTCTGGAAGAAGGATCACTCCAGGAAAGCCAGCATGGTGTTAGATGAATAGACCAGAAGGCCATGGAAGTACCCTTACCCAACACATTCAACCACAGAGATCAGACGTAGGACACTGAAATCTATTAGTCATCTGAATATAGACTCATCAAGGTGGTAGAAGCCATTGATAGGAGCCCAGGAAATTGAGTCTGGACCATATAGGACCTGAAAACCCCATCCAAGAAAGTAGGAGGGGATGGATTCTGGCCTTGGCATAGAAATACAAATGGAAGGAAATAAAGCATTTATATAGTGCCTACTGTGTCCCAGGCACTGTGCTAAGCATTAAAACAACAACAACGACAAATATTGTCTCATTTCATTCTCACAATCACCCTCTGATGAAAATGCAATTGTTTCCCTTTTTTATAGCTGAGGAAACTAAAGCAAACAGAGGGGAAGTGATTCATCCAGGGTCATACAGCTAGTAAGCATCTGAGGCCAGATTTGACCTCAGGTCTTCCTGACTCCAAGCCTATTACTCTGTCTACTGCATCACTAGTTGTGTGGTGCTGAAGATATGAAAAAATGGGAAAAGGTATATAATACAGTATTGCTTTCCTAATTTTTTTTAACTCTGGATCAGTTCATAAAAATTTCATGTGTCTCCATTTCTCATTTTTTGCTTCCTCCCTCCCTTCTTTTCTTCCTTCCTTCTCTTCTTCTTTCCTTTATTTGTTCATTCCTTCCTTCCTTGCTTCCTTCTTTCCTTCCTTCTCTTTTTCTTTCCTTTGTTCATTACTTGCTTCCTTCCTTTTCTTCTTTTTTCCTTTATTCCTTCATTCCTTCCTTCCTTGCTTCCTTCTTTCCTTCCTTCTCTTTTTCTTTCCTTTGTTCATTACTTGCTTCCTTCCTTCTCTTCTTCTTTCCTTTATTTGTTCATTCCTTCCTTCCTTGCTTCCTTCCTTCCTTCCTTCTTCCCCACCAAACTAGTCTGTCTTTCATCTCATGAATAGCAGTCATAGAACATTTCTTAAAACAAAATCCGTTTTCATTCCATTTATATAGTATAACTGGTCCAGCTATTCTCCAAACAATGGGCTCCAACTTAGTTCCTAGTTATTTGCTGGAGCCTCTTTCTTCCAAAGACCTTGAAACAAATCTCATCAAATGTTGCCTGTTTTTTTTTTTTTTTTTTTTTGATACTTCATGTGCTGCCAAATGGATCCTAGAGATAATGTGGATGCTTCTAGGTCACTTTAAACATTGAGAAGGACAAAAGGGGGCTTATGTTTTGTATGACCCCTCATGTCTGCTAATGTTTTAGGTCAATGGGCTGAGGAATATGGTCATTTGTAATTAATTTTACTGTTCATTATAGACAATTATTTTCACCATCAGGTAATTTGTACTTTTAGCCTCTAATGTCAGAACTTTTACACGTAATGCTAACGCTTAATGCTTTACATGATCCTTTATTCAGAACTGACGCCGTATTTAACAAGGACGTCTTGGAGAAGACTGGGGCTCTGGAGTCTTTCTTCAATTCAAGGAATGGCATGATAAGTTCTCAGTGGTCGTAGGGTTTGGGATGTTTTAAACTGGAAGATGAAAAGAGATGCATCTTGCACGGGTGAACATTTCCCCTGCGACTCCGTGGAATTAGGAGTGGCTGGTAACCTTTCCCTTTGGCCCTGAAAAATTGTAGCTATATGCTCTTCAGTGCTATAGTGGGAAACGATGTCTTCGAATAAAGAAAAAGATCAAATGTATATTGAGGGCAAGATCATCATCCTGATGGACTCTTTGGTCTTCCCTCCTATTGATGAGATCTGTAAGGAAATCGATCTAGAAGCATTTATTAATCACTTTCTATGTACCAAGTACTGTGCTAGGTTCACGTCATTTTTCTATTTATTCTCTATATTTTATATTTATTCTAGCAGGCAACAAACAAGGTGGCCCAGTGGATAGAGTCCTGGAATTGGAGTCAGAAAGACTGACTATGTGACTGTGGTCAAGTCACAACTGCTCTGGGCTTGAGTGCCTCATCTGTAAAATGGGGATGAATCATAGAATCTACCTCCCAGGGTTGTTGTGAGGCTCAAAGGAGATACTCCACCTTGGTAAAGTGCTAGATGAATATTCACTATCATTATTATCTGTGTTGATTCCACATTTATTTAAATGGGTCTCTGTGGTCCCCCCAATGGAATGTAAAATCCTTGAGAGTAAGCATGACTTTATATATACATATTTTTAAACTCTTATCTGTCTGGGAGTCAATACTGTGTATTGGTTCCAAGGCAGAAGAGTGGTAAGGGCTAGGCAAAGGGGGTCAAGTGACTTGCCCAGGGTCACACAGCTGGGAAGTGTCTGAGGTCAGATTTGAACCGAGGACCTCCCATCTCTAGACCTGGCTCTCAATCTACTGAGCTACCCAGCTGCCCCACTTTATTTTTTTTTATATAACATCCCTAGTGCCTAGGACAGTGTCTCTCAAATTTTGGTACTGTTCAGTTATATCCGATTCCTTATAACTGCATTTGGGTTTTTCTTGACAAAGATACTAACTGGAGTGGCTTACCTTTTCCTTCTCCAGCTCATTTTACAGATGAGGAAACAGAAGCAAACAGGGCAAGTGACTTGCCCAGGGTCACACAGCTAGGAAGTGTCTAAGGCCAGAACCAAACTCGGATCCTTATGACTCTAGCCGCCCTTCTCACGGTCAGTGCTTAATAAATACATCTCACTTAATTAATTGAAAAGCCTACGATGCTGAAAGTCTCTTGTAGTTCTAATAGTCTATAATCGTGTGAAACGTGTGATCATGGGGGGACCCTGCCTTTCGAGGAGCCTTGTAGCCCAGCGAGGCTTTCCACTCTGGTGCATGAACGCCGGAGGGAGGACGCCCTCCACTCCACACCCCAGCTGGGTGGTCTCATGTGCGTGTCAGGCCCCCAAACCACCGGACGACAGCCCAGTGCAGGTGGGGAGCCCCGGGGCTTCTTTCTGCTTTCCTCCGCCCAGCACCCACCGTGAGGAGAGCCCTGAAAGAAAAGCTGCGCTCCCAGGAGAAAGCGAGGCGTCCGCCCTTTGCGTTAGGCAATAAATTGCGTGGGAAACGCCGATTGCAAGTCTTCTCTCTTTCCTCGTAATAAGACAAACTCGGCAGAGAAAACCCTCAGATCCATTTCACAGGCGGGGAAATCATTAATGTCCGATAGAGCAGTTTGAGTGGAGCCTGGAAGGCTGTCAGTCTTTCTCTCGGCAGAACATTCAATCATTTGCTCTCACTGGGGACAAGATCTTCAAAACGGACTAGTTTCTTGGGTGTTCGACATCGTAGTTCTACCGAGTACGGGTTGCCTCTCTAATTCTTTAGTGGGAAATGAATACAGTTTCTTGTCCGTGTGATTCCCAAACAGCGTACAGAATAATAACAGCAAGAAAGAGAGTTAGGTGGAGAGAGAGTCGGCTTTGGGCTTAAGGAGACCTGGGTTCAAGTCCCACCTCCAACAAGTCCTTTAACTCAGACGACAAGCATTTTCGGAGGAGAAGCCAGACAGGGTTGGGACTCTAGTATGGGGCTGGGCGGAACCCCACATGGATTCAGATTTCCAGAACCCTAGCACCATCTGCTCTGGGCTTTCAGACGGTCAGAGACTCCAGTTCAAAGCCCTTTATTGAAAATGGAAGAAAAGGGGCAGCTGGGTAGCTCAGTGGATTGAGATGGGAGGTCCTGGGTTCAAATCTGGCCTCAGACACTTCCCAGCTGGGTGACCCTGGGCAAGTCACTTGACCCCCATTGCCCACCCTTACCACTCTTCCACCTAGGAGCCAATACACAGAAGTTAAGGGTTTAAAGAAAAATGTAAAAAAAAAAATGGAAGAAAAGGTGTGTCTTCACCACGTTCCATGTTGGTCTTAGAGGAAAGAAGGCCCAAGGCTTCTCTCCCTGCGTCACCTTCTGTCAAGCCAAGACGGAGCAAATGGAGAGCATGGCAGTGGCTGAAGGATCGAAGGCACCTTCAAATTTTTTTTTTAAATCCTTACATTTTGTCCTAGAATAAATACTCTGTATTGGTTCCAAAGCAGAAAAGCAGCCAACAGCAAGGCAATGGGGGTTAGGTGACTTGCCCAGCTACGAAGTGTCTGGGGCCATATTTGAACCCAGGTCCTCCCATCTCTAAGCCTGGCATTCTATCTCTTGAGCCACCCATTTGTCTCTTCCAATTTTATTTCACAACCTCAACCAAAGAGACCGCCATTTTTTTTTTAACCAGGTGCTTTTATACATTTACCAAGGGCTTAGAGGCCCGGGACCAAATGCCATCATGAGTCTCCTAGAAGCAGGCTCTCTCGCTTCTTTTCCTGGGGAAAGGCCATAAGCCATGTGTCTGTCCATCCGTGTTATACACATGTATGCCCACATGTGCATGCTCAATACATACATGGGTGCAGACATACACATGTGTACAGACAGGCCCTTTCTGTTCTCCAGGTCACGTTCCTTTAAGAAGCAAACAAAAGGTTTCTTGAAACCAGACGATCCTGATGTTCAGGAGAAGCAGGGATGGAATCTCGGGCCACATCTCGGGGAGCTGGAACCCGGGACATCTCTTGTGTGGGCACAACACATTCCCCAACCCTAACTTTGAGCTGGGGGAGTCCCTTAACTCTGTGCCACTGCAAGGTGCTGGGGTGGGTGATGCGCCCTGGCAGAAGTCCCCCTATTCAGAGGAAATCAGAGGTCCAAGCCCCCAAGAACTGCTGAGGGTCTGGTTAGGGTCCCTGACATGGAGAATGGATCGCCTTTAGCCTCCTAGGAAGTGTTAGGGTGTGGGACCCCTTTAGCCTCCTGGTCCCGTCGGAGCCATCGCTCAGGAAGGTTTTCTAGTCATCGGTCCCTGGACACACATTAGTGGACTAAGATGAGCAAAGTATCCAACGACTCCTTCACCTATTTCTTGCAACTTACAGCTTTATTGCACAAGGACAAGAGCTCCAGCTCTAGAATCAGAGCAATCAGGAAGATCAGAAGTTCCCTCTTCAGGAGAAACCATAGGTCTAAGCCCCAAAGAAATGCCCTTTACTAGCTCGAGGGCTTCAGGTCACTTATCTCTCTCAGCCTCAGTTTCCTTGTCTGTAAAAGGGAGAGTGGAAGAGCAATGACCTCCCAATAGCACTGTGAGAATTAAATAAGGTTTTTAACGTGCTTTGAAAAACCACAAAGCGCTATCTCTATTCAGCACCATATTTATTATTATTATTATTATTATTATTATTATTATTATTGTCACTAGAAACCTAAGAGGGAACAATCTAATTCCATTGAATTCTCTAAGAATTTATGAAGCACCAATTTTGTGCCAGGCAGGTGAGGCTACAAAGACAAAACTAACAACAGTCTTTGCCCTCACGAAGCTTAGACTCTATCAAGGGACAAGCACACAGCCGAGTAAATTCACATAAGCATCACAAAAATGTTACTTAGGATTATCGCATGTAAGGAGAGAGACGTTTTAGAGGGGTCTGGGCAGATGGATAACCATGGGCTGGCCCGAGAAGATCAGCCTGCCCAGAGCAAGAGGCTCAGAGATTTTGAGCTGGAAGGGACCTCTGAGGTCGTCCTATCCAACTCCCTTATTTTAGAGATGAGGGAAACTGAGGCCCGAAGAGATAAAGAGACTGGCCCAAGGTCACAAGCAGAACCCGAATTTGAACCCGGTTCCTCTGACGTCCAAAGCCAGTACTTTGAACATTTAAGCTATAATTTTCGCTTCCATCCTCGGTGAATGAGATTTTGTTCAGAACATCTCATGAAGCTTAAAAAAGATAGCCGTCCTTCAGGAGCAGCTGGCAGGTTAGGAAGTGGGGGTGCCCCCGGATGCCTGGTTCTCAGGGTACGACTCCTGGGGGTCTCTATCTCCCAATAGCACACCTGTCTTCTCTTTCCCACCCTCGGATGTAAGCCGCCTTTAATGCATTTCTGACATTCAGCAGCTCCTTTCTCAGAAGGAAAGTGCATTTCTCCGGGGATTCTATTAAACCGGATTGATTGTCAGCAGCACTGAAAAGTTCCAAGCCAGGAAGGAGGGCCGCCTTCATCTCCCTGACTGTCTGCAGCAGAGTCCACTTTTCTGCTTCCAAATTAAATCTCGCCCCGATTTGTCTGGTCAGCAGAGTAGTGCCCTCGACACAGAGCCAGGCCAGCAAGTTGGCCCAACAAGTTTGCCCCATGGGAGAAGGGGATATGGAAAGTGCAGCCAGGCTTCAGTTTCCACAGCCCTCATTAACTAAAGGGCTTGCTGGAAATCTCTTAGCAACGTGCTGTCTTTGCCTGCATTTAAGGCACCTGAATGAGAGGGAAAACAAGAAGATGGACTTGTAATGTAGATAGAGCATGTGAGGTTTAAATAACAACCTAGGATTGAGAGCTGGGAGGGCCCTCTGAGGTCATCTGGCCCAACTCCCTCATTTTACAGAGGAGGAAACTGAGGCAGGGGAAGTGGCTTGCTCAAGGTCATCCTGGTGGGAAATAGAACTGAGGTTCCCCCCCAGGTGTGCTGACTCTTAATTCAGGACCCTTTTCTCTCTCTATTCTATCGTAAGCCAGACTGACTTTGTTTCTTATTTATTTATTTGGTTGGTTTTTTAAACCCTTAACTTCTGTGTATTGGCTCCTTGGTGGAAGATTGGTAAGGGTGGGCAATGGGGATCAAGTGACTTGCCCAGGATCACACAGCTGGGAAGTATCTGGGGCTGGATTTGAACCTAGGACCTCCCGTCTCTAGGTCTGACTCTCAATCCACTGAGCTACCTTTGTTTCTTAAAGCATCCCGATGGAAATGTTGTTGGGTGGACCAGTACCTTCTTGGGTAGAGTAAATTTCTAGTGAGGAATTTCCCCAATGAACGCAGAGCAGCACCCATCCTGAAATTTGGAGTCTTAGAGAGTTTCCTAGAGGTAGTGAAAAGTGAGATGATTTATCAGGGCTCCCACAGCCAATATGTGTCAGGGGAGGAACTGGAACTCGGGTCTTCTTAAGTACAAGAGGAGCTCTCCATCCAAACACCCACATAACAAAATTTAAAAGTGATCAGAAATCGAGCCCTCTGAGAGAATATTAAGGAGGTAGCTCGGTAGAGAAGAAGGTGTTTTGGAGGGGGATCTCCTGAGTCTGGCCTCTGCTCTTTGCTACCTATGTGACCTTGGGCGAAGTCTCTTCGCTTCTCTGGAGATCTGTTTTCTTGTCTGTCAGGAGATAAGGATGAACTCTGAGGTCCCTTCTAGCCTCACACCCTGAAACGCTTTGGGGGAGGCAATTCCATCAATGGAACGGCAGCCTCTGATTGTGATCACAAAGTTCAAATCACGTCAGTCCCCTGCTCTTGACACTTCCGGGGCTCTTTATTGCTTCCAGAATACAATACAAACTCCATCGTCTGGCATTGATCCTTTGCAATCAGAGGCCAACGTCTTTATGGTCGATCTCACAATTTCTCTCCTGCAGTCGCTGTTTTAGCCAAACGGGTCTACTTTCTGGGCACTGTATATAGATGACATTCTCTCTCCTATCTCTGGGCCTTTGCTCAGGCCGTGTCCTCCCACCCTGGAACGCTCTCCCTGCTCCTCTCTGCCTTCAAGACTTGGCTCAGCTCTTGACCCTCTCCCTCCACCCCACTTCCTGCCACAGAAATTCCATTGGACTTACCTTCTGGTTTTCCTGTATTTATCTGTGCATACAGGACCACAGGATCTTAGTTTTAGACTTGGAAGGGACTTGGAGGTCATCCTGGCCAACCATTATGTTTTACAGAGGTGGAAATGAAATGAAACCATCTTCCCAAAGTCACATCGGGAGGGAGCGCCATTTTGTAGGCTCCCGGGGGAAGGTAAGCTCCTGGAAGGCAGGCAGGCGTTATCTTGCTTTTGTCTTTACATCCTCAGTGCCTAGCAATGCCTGACACGTAGTAGATGCCTGATAAGCGCTAGCAGAAATGAATTAGATTGAATGGCAGCTAACCAGCTTCCCAAGCAATTATGATATCCCCATTTCTTGAAGGCTGCCAAAGTTTTCATTGCCGTACCTTGCAAGTGAGAAGGGAGAGGAGCGCAAAACTCAATTTAAAGCCTGGGTTGCTCCCTGTTGCAATTATAAGAATTCTCTTTAATATTTCTGTAAGAGATCTTCACATCTTGAATAACTCCCTCCACACAAAAGGAGAAAAATGCTGCAAATATTTCATTATCCTCCATGTTTATTCATTCCTAAGCCCAGCAGGATTGCCTTCTCGGAAATTAATCCTGATTATCGCCAAATGTTCTCTCCTTCCTCGATTCCCGGCAGTGTCTTGCAGGACCTTTGTATCTGGATTCCTTTGGATACATTAATGATTTGTGAACCTTTATGGCTAATGAGGTATTTACGAAGTCACGGCTGGGGATTGTGTTATTGCAGAATGTTGGATGGTAAATATTCACAAGAAAGAGTGATTACAAAGATGATTAGGAAGACTCGGGACCCCGGAATGAGATCTGTGCTGCAGTGGTGGTCAAAACACCCTCTGGGCAAGTCACTTGCCCTCCAAGGGCCTCCATAGTCTCCTGTGAGTAAAATGAGAGACCTGCAAGAGATGATGCTTTAAGATGTGTTCTAGCTCTCAGTCCTATCATTTATCAGCCTCATCGAAACACAATGCAGGCATAAAAACAGCCCCTGTAGCTGCCATTCTGCCAAAAGCCCATCTTGTAGGCTTTCCACTGACTTCTGAAGAAGAAGGCTGTGTTACAGGGGCAGGGGAAGGCTATAGACTTGAGATGAATAAAGGGGAGAAGGAAACTTTCCACATTATTTGCAGGGCTTTGGACCTGGAAGAGGGCTAAAGATAGAATTTCAGGAGGAGAGATTTGGGATAACTAAAAGAAAAAAAAATGAAGGAGGTTGATTTGGGTTGAAAGAGGGCTCTTTCCAAAGGAGGGATGCACCAAAAAGCATTTATTAAGGCTTACCCTGCACCAGGAGGTGTACCAAGCCTGGGACTATAGAAAAAAAAAAAAACACCGAAAAACAGTCCCTGATTCCAAGGAGCAAGGGAACAAGGGAGGAAAACGATGAAAAGGGAGGGGGTTGCTGGGGAGGAGAGTTCGAGGAGAAGGCAGTAAGAAATGTATCGTCAATTTTTAGTTGTGTCTAACTCTGTGACCCCATTTGGGGTTTTCTTGGCAAAGGTGCTAGAGTAGTTTATTTCCTTTTGCAGTACATTTTACAGATAAGGAAACTGAGGCAAACAGGGTTGAATACTCGTCAGACTCAGCTAGGAAGCATCCGAGACCAAATTTGAATCTAGGAACCCCCGTCTCTAGGCTTGGCTCTCAGTGCACTGAACCACTCAGCTATCCCCTGAATTTCTTCCGTTGAGGATGGAGCTGAATGATTCTTGGGCGCAAGCATAGTAATGGTCAATATTCATAGGGCTTGCAAAGCACTTTATGTATAGCAGGCCATTTAAGCCTCACAAAAATCCTGTGAGGTAGAATTAGTAGCATCCCCATTTTAGATCTGAGGAAGCTCAGATGGGGAGAGTCTCAGTGACTTTCCCAGCATCACACACCTAGTAAATATCCAAGGTGGGATTTGAACAGAGATCTTCCCGACACCAGATTCAGCTTTCTATCAATCTGAGGCAAACTGAGAAAAACAGGGTGTCTCAGTCAGGGTGCCAAGCTCTAATTTAACCCTCAGGCCCAGCAGGCATTGTTCATGCCACTTTCTTTGAGCAAGAGGTCAACAACCATCATTTTTTTTGGAAAGATGGTGGAATACTGAACTTTATCAGTCATCAGGCCTCAGGAAGGAGCTGGCCTACCCACAGGTGCTGTTCGAGGGGAGATCATGCAGAAGGAGGCAGAGGAAGGCGTGAAGAGTGCTGGTGGCTGAGGGGAAGGAAGCGGCTATTTATTGACCTCTGTGATGACAATAGAGGAAAGGTCCGCCATATATCCAAGACTCCATGGAGATCCTCTCGAGACTTATCCAAATAGATAATGACTATCTACTCCTGGTGAATCAAGGGCATCATGGATATAACAAGAGAGCACCCAGAAAGAAATGCCTAAGACGGCAGGATCCTCCCCAAGTAACCGGGGCCCATAAGGGTACCAGCAATGGTTTTAGCCCCACTGCCCATTAAAGAAGAAAGAAGAGAAAAACTCATTTGAGATGTAACTGGCTGGCTAAAGAGTGATACAGATGAAGCCTGGCCCCAGAGAAGACCCACGAGAAGGCATAGCCCCGCTTCTGTGAAGAGGTACAGGAGCATGTGGATGGGCTACTCTCCCTTCCCTCCTATTTCCCTGTTGAATGAAATAGATTTTTGTACTCGACCAGACGCAGGTCTTCTTCCCTTCTTTGACCAGTTCAGATGAGAGGGAGGTTCAAGTGGCAGGTGCTCCTCCTGCCCTCTCTGTTTGTAGAGCTGTCTACTTCTATGCCCTGATTATAGGAGTTAATTTTCCCTCATCTGCCTTTCCCACTCACCCTCCCCCACCCAGTCTAGTGTGTTTTCTATTTCCATTCTTCACAGAAGCCCATCAGGACATAGTAGAACCACTACCAAGAATCTATCTATGACTCGATAATGACAGTGCTCACAGGGGACCACATGTCATCTCTCATTTATACTTGTTTATACTTGTTTCATCTTTTTAATGTTGCTTGTTTATTTAAGGATACCTTTGATACTAGTTCTCTCTCTCTCTTTCCCTCCTCTCCCTCCCTCCATCCCTCTCTCTCCCCTCTTTCTTTCTCTTCCCCTTCTCCCC
>NC_058131.1:706137277-706160970 GCF_016433145.1 Gracilinanus agilis
CACTCCCTTCTTTCTTTTTCCTCTCCTTCTGCCTTCCTTCTCTCCCTCTCCTTTCTCTCCCTTCTCTCTTCCCCTTCCCTTTCTCCTCTCCTCCCTCCTTCTCTCTTCTCCCTCTCTCTCTCTCTCTCCCCCTTCTCCTCTCCCTCTTTCTCTTCTCTTCTCTTTCTCTTCCCCCTCTTCCCTCAACCCCCACCCCCCATACACAAACCCACATGTGCACATACATGCTGTCACTGGGAGTTCTCTCTGGTTAATCCTGTAACAAGCATCTTTTCTTTATGACTCAGTTTCATAGTAAAATTAAACTCATCAGTCCATCGTCTTGTATGATGGTACAGAAACTTATTTTTCCCCTTGAGATCGCAACTTTAGAGTTGGAAGGGAGATAGAAGTCATCTGGGCCCCCCTTTTTAATATAATAGATGAAACCCTGAGACAATGGGCAACTTGTGGAGGAAGCAAAAAAGTTATGACTGCCCACAGGAAGCCAGCAGGAAAGTTAGCACTCAAATCCTGCTCCTCGGATGACATCTCCATTGCTCTTCCCACTAATTGCTGCTGCCATTTTGGAGTGGAGCAGGGAATAATAAACCAGGCTTGCAAAGGATTCCAGGCTCAGGAGATCAGGAAGGGGTGATTCCTTGAGAGCAATTGTTGACAAAGCAAATTAGGGAATCAGCTCAGTGGGAATTGAATTCAACTGAGAAGACTAAAGGCTGTGGGGCCAGGAGGTCCATGGGACAGGCACAGAAAGGAAGTGTTACATCCAGGAAGTTGGCACATTCGCAGCTGCTCTTCGGGCCTGGGACAAGGCATCAACAAAGCCCCCTCTGTCCCAAGACCCCACAATAAGGCCAGAAGTTCAAGAGGCCTTCAAATGGGGGAGGAGCTTGAGAAGCACCACTCACTCCAAATGTCTTTCAGCAGGCTGGAGTTGGAAATATTTAGGGTCTATACAGTACATATTCTCTTCTCTTGCTTACTCTCTTTTTTTAAAGAAAAAATAATTTTTTCAGTTAATAAAAAAAAATCTACTTTCCCTCCCACCTCCCCCACCCCCAATGAAAATAAAGAACAAAGAAAAACAAAACCAGGGGCAGCTAGATGGCTCAGTAGATGGAAAGCCAGAACTGGAGACAGGAGGTCCTGCTTTCAAATTTGACTTCAGACACTTCCTCGCTGTATGGCTCTGGATAAGTCACTTAACCCCCATTGCCTAGACCCTACAGCTTTTCGGCCTTAGAAAAATGCATAGTATTGATTCTAGGATGGAAAATAAGGGTTTTTTTTTAAAGAAGAAGCAACAAAACTCTTGTAATAAATGTGCACAGCCAAACAAAATATATTTGTGCATTGGACATGCCAAAAAATCTATGTCTCATTCTGAGCTCTGAATCCATCATGTCTCTTCCAGGAGGTAGGATGGCATGCATCACCAGAGGACCTCTGAATCTCGCTTGGCCACTTCATTATTGTTCTCTCTCCCTTCCCATCAGTCCACATCCACCATTTTGAAGGCTGGAACTAAGCAAAATTGAGAACAAATCATATTCAAAAGAGCATAGCTCATAAAAGACCGTCTGCCCTTTGATCCAGCCATACCATTGCCGGGTTTATACCCGAAGAGATAATAAGGAGAAAGACTTGTACAAAAATATTTATAGCCATGCTTTTTGTGATGGAAAAAATTGGAAAATGAAGGATGCCCTTCAATTGGAGAATGGCTGAACAAATTGTGGTATATGCTGGTGATGGAATACTATTGTGCTCAAAGGAATAATGAACTGGAGGAATTCCATGTGAACTGGAAAGACCTCCAGGAACTGATGCAGAGTGAAAGGAGCAGAGCCAGGAGAACATTGTACACAGAGATTGATACACTGTGGTACAGTCAAACATAATGGACTTCTCTACTAGCAGCAATGCAGTGATCCAGGACAATTCTGAGGGACTTATGAGAAGGAAAGCTCTCCTCATCCAAAGAAAGAACTGTGGGAGCAGAAACACAGAAGAAAAACAACTGCTTGAACACATAGATTGATGGGGATATGATTTGGGGATGTAGATCCTAAACCAGTGATTCCCAAAGTGGGCACCACCACCCCCTTGTGGGTGCTGCAGCGATCCAGGAGAGCGGCAATGGCCACAGGTGCATTTATCTTTCCTATTAATTGCTATTAACATTTTTAAAAAATTAATTTCCAGGCGGCTAAGTAATATTTTTTCTGGAAAGGGGGCAGTAGACCAAAAGTTTGGGAACCACTGTGCTAAACGATCACTCTAGAGCAACTATCAATAATATGGAAATAGGTCTTGATCAATGATATGTAAAACCCAGTGGAATTGTGTGTTGGCTATGGGGAGGGAGGGTGGGGGTTTGGGGGAGAGGGAAAGAACATGAATCATGTAACCATTGAAAAATATTCTTTGAAAAATGATTTTTAAAAAAAAGCTCTCGGGCTAACTGCTCTCTCCAAAGTTACTGCTGATCTCACTTGCCAAATCTAATGGCCTTTTCTCCATACTCACCCTTCTTGACCTTCCTTCAGCCTTTGACACCGTCCCTCACCCTCTTCTCCTTGAGACTTTCCTCTTTCTAGGATTTTCTGGCACTGTTCTCTTGGTGCTCCTCCGTGGATGTCCTCAAAGTCTCTGCCCTGGGTCCTCTTCTCCGTCTATGTTATTTTGCTGACCCATCTCATTAGCTCCCATGGATTCAATGATCATCTCTAAGAGGCTGATGACTCCCAGACCTATTTATCCAGCTCTAACCTCTCAGCTATCTTCAACTGCCTATTAGACATCTTGAACCGGATGTCTCATGGGCACTTCAAACTCAACGTGTCCCAGATGGAAATCATTGTCTTTCCCCCAAGCTCTCCCCTCTGTGGTCCAGTGACGTTGGCCTCCTTGATGCTATCTCCCAACCCTGGGCATTTTTGCTGCCTGGCCTGTATGCCTAGATTTCCTTCCCTCTTCCTCTCTGCCTCCTGGCCTGGGGTTTCCTTCGGGTCCCTATTAAAATCTCACCTTCTACAGAAAGGCTTTCCCAACCAATCCCCCTTAATGCTGGTGCCTTCCCCGTATCAATCATCTCCAACTTATTCTATAAAAATCCTGTTTGCCCGTAGTTATTTGCATGTTGCTTCCCCCATTAGACTCTGAGCTCCTCCAAAGCAGAGCATTTTTTTGGTCTTTCTTGACTTGTGTGTCCTGATTTGATGCTGTTCCAGCACATAGTAGGCATTTACTAGATGCTTGCTGACTTGACTTGTCAATTGGAAGGTACCAAGAAGATCAACAACATTTCAAATGACAAGAGAAGGCTAAGACAGAAAAGCAGAGGCCCTGAGCCTTGGCTGCACTGGACTTCAGGCTGATGAAAGAAGCATGACGGGGGAGAGAGGCGGTCCTCCAGAGATGCTCTCCTTGGACTTGGCAGGCCCAGTTCTGCCAAACTCTCTTCCTGCTCCATGCGTTGGAACACCCGGGACCTTTGACTTCTCCACGAACAGCCAGCTCATTCCTCCACAGTGGCCATACCTAGCTTTTTAAGGAATTGGAAAATGGATGCCTGGTTCCTTCTAGACTTTCTGTCAGGGCTGGGGGTTGAACAAGCAACCAGTAACTGTTGAATGCCTAGCTTTGATTTGATAAGTAGGGGGCCATTTACAACAGAAATGTCTGAAGAGGCTGATTTTTAAAAAGTGGGTCCTATAAGCCACTTATAGGAAACACAGGGATCGAGAAAGAAGGTGGAGAAAAGGGGGTCTGCACAACAGGGTCTCACTCTTACAGCCTTCTGTCCCCATGTAGGGCTCCTCCTGACACCAACACAGGCAATTTCCACTTGTAACATTCCTCCATGAATGCTTCATCTTATTTAACCTCTCTAAGGAAGAAGAGGGAGGCAGTAGAACGGAGCCTTTCCTGGGTTCCTGGCCTGGCTTTGGACTCAGAGAACCTGGGTTTGAAGCCTGCCTTGGCTGATTATTACTGCCAAGGGGACCTTGGGTGAATCTTACAGATGACAAAGCAGGGCCTCAGTTTCTTCATCTGTAAAATGAGGAGTTTGGGAGCAGACTAGATGATCTCAAAGGCCCCAATCAGTTCTAAATCCAATTCTCTTTTTGAAGACTCGTGTTCCCACAAAATTTCTGGTTCCCGAAAAACACGGTCCCCACGGGGCGGAGAGGCAGAGAGAATTAGACGGTTGTACCATTCCTCGTGATGGGGAGATTCTCCTCTGGAGACGTCACATGGAGCTTCTGTGATTACAGAAATTAGAGAAACTGAATCACCTGGACGTTTCTAGAACCTCCTTCTTTCTCTGTAATAATAATGATGAAATCATAGCGTTTACATAGTACTTTTAGGGTTGTAAATGTGTGTTTCACATACATTAGGTCATCTGTTACTCCCAACAAGCCTCGATGGATGAGTCTATTGTTATCCCCATTTTACAGATGGGGAAATTGAGGCTTGGGGAGGCTAAATAACTTGTCTAAGGTCGAGGGGCGATCTTTTTTTTTAAACCTTCACCTTCCGTCTTGGGGTCAACACTGTGTATCGACTCCAAGGCAGAAGAGTGGTAAGGGTAGACATGGGAGGTCAAGTGACTTGCCCAGGGTCACACAGCTGGGAAGTGTCTGAGGCCGGATTTGAACCAGGACCTCCTGTCTCTAGGCCTGGCTGTCAAACCACTGGGCTATCCAGCTGCCCCTGTGAGGGGTGATCTTGAGTGAGCCAAACCCAGCTCTTCCTGAAGTCCAGTGCTCTCTCCATTATAATGTGTGACTTCTCTGTAAATGGAATCTGACTTAAGAGAGGGACAGGACAAGGAGATAAATGTGGCTTTGGGGGACCAGCCATGAATAAATCTGTGTAACTTTGTGTAATGGTTCTTGGGAGTCAGAAAGAGAATTGATTTTTCCCCCCAATTAAGATTAACGTGTGTGTGTGGGTAGGTGAAGAAATGGCAGAGATGTGGAAGGAGGGCATTCGAGGCATGGTGTGTATGTGAGTATCTGTGTGTGACTGTGTGTAAAGTTGAGGGCAGGAAAGCAGGGGCTGGCCTGGTGGGCTTGGGGACAAGACAGAGTTTGGTCAAAGCACGGCGTATGAAGGGGAAGAGCCTGAGAAAAATGTTTTCTTGTCTCAAGCCTTAATTGGTCTCTTTCCATTTGTACCCACTGATCCTGGGTCTACCCTCCGAGGCCAAGCCTCTCGGGGACCCCTCTTATCCCCAAAGACAGCTCTCCCCAACCCCCAAGTCCTCAGTTTCACAGGCGAATCACCCCAAGGGCCATCTCTGCCACTAACGGTGTAACTGTGGGTCACTCCGTTTCCTCATCCATAAAATGAACAGGTTGGAATTGGCTGAATCTCAAGCTCCTTCCTGGGTTTCAGAGTTTCCGATTCAATGATGCTGTTAGCTGCTGAGAAGAGAACGTTAAGGAGAAGGAGCAGCTAAGAAGTGGCAGCTCTAACGTCTCCATCAAGAATCTAGACATCAGGATGTAGCCTGGACAACGCAATCAGTGTTCCTCTCCCCGTCATCCAGAATCCCGAATGTTAGAGGTGGACGGCTCCTTAGAAGAACATGGTGTCGGGGCTGGGAACGACTATAGATCATAGAATGGCTGTGGCAGGAGGGAGCTGGCAGGTCACTGGCTCCAATCCCCTTATTTCCTTATGAGAAAATGGACTCCCAGAGAAAAGACAGCTAGAATTTGAATTCAGGTCTTCTGACTCCGAGTTCTGGGTGCTCTCCACTCCCTACCGAATCTATTAGAAGAAGACCTTGGATCTTTGTCCCGATTTTCTCTTTCTAGAACAATTAACTACCACATTTTTGCCTTGGTAAGACAGTCTTTTCCCTTATCCCCAAGCAGAGTTGCCTGGGAGGAAGATGGAGAAACAGCTTCATTTCTGTTTATGTTCTGTATTTACAGTTATTTGAACTCAGATATGGAGGGTAATGTCGGAACATTATGCTGAAATGGGCCAAGAAGTTCTCTTTCTCGCCAATCACTCACTTGAGCCTTCATATCTGGACCACATTTTTTTTTCCGGGGTCTTTGAAGTGGAAGCTCATCCCCAGGGTGGATAATATTCACGCTAATTTCCTGTACCTCAACATGCATTATTATTCGAGGGCAGAGGAACGATTCACTCTGTGAATGAAGAAGAATTATTCCAAATGATTATTGATGAGTTAATCAAGATCGCCACGTCCGTCCACTTTCTCCGTCCATTAGTGTGAACATCCCCGGCATTTCGCAACTGAGATAATAAAAGAGGCAAATGCTAATGGGCGAGGTAATCAGATCCTAATGAAGAACAGTGAAAAATCCCCCTTTTTAAAAATAGTCTACCATTTTCATAATCACTGGAGCGGTCAGTTAGTCCCCAGATTCTTCATATTTCATAACGTATGTTTACAAATCTTTTTCTCTTCTTCTGAAATAGAGTTGGATTTTTCTAAGAAAATTTTTTGGGGTGGGAAAAGGGCATAGAGGGGCAAACCCAACGACTTCTTTAGTGTAGAGAGTTTCCTGTGTGGAAACTTCCTCTTTGGATCTGAGACCACCACTCAGTCCCAGAGAGAAGTCTTGGATAGGTCCAATTACCCACAGAAGAGAAACTGTGAAAACCAATAACACAAGGGCCTTTAGTTGTCATCAATGTATGCATTTTTAAATAGCCACAATTAAATTCATTCATCTATTCGCCAGACATTTATTAGATGAGTCGGCTAGGTGGCAGAGTGGAAAGAGTCCTGAAGTCAGGAAGACCTGAATTCAAATCCAGACTCAGACACTTTACTAGCTAGGTGATCCTGGGCATGACTTTTAATCTCTGTCTGCCTCCGTTTCCTTATTGGTAAAACAGAGATGATAATCACACCCCACCTTGCAGGGTTGTTATGGGGATCGAATGAGATAATATTTATAAAGTGCCCATCACAGTACCCAGCGCATAGGAGGCACTTAATGAATGTGTGGTGCTTTGTATCAGGTATTGGAGACACAGAGACAAAAGAGGGAGACAAAGAGAGACAGAGAAAGACAGAGACAGAGAGGCATAGAGAGACAGAGAGACAGGCAGGCAGAGAAACACAGAGACAGACAGATAGAGAGAGGGTGAGGCAGAGAGAGAGAGAGAGAGAGAGAGAGAGAGAGAGAGAGAGAGAGAGAGAGACAGAGACAGAGAGACAGAGACAGAGAGACAGAGAGAGACAGAGAGAGACAGAGAGACAGGCAGGCAGAGAAACACAGAGACAGACAGAGAGGAAAGACAGAGAAACAGAAAGAAAAACAGACAAAGAGAAATAGACACAGAGAGACAGAAAGACAGAGGAGAGACAGACAGAGAGAAAGAGACACATAGAGAGACAGAAAGAAATAGAGAGAAAGATATAGAGACAGACAGACAGAGAGGAGACACAGAAACAGAGACATAGAGAAAGACAGAAGCAGAGAAAGAGACAGAGAAAGGACAGAGATAGAGAGAAAGGCGGGAAGAAAGACACAGAGAGAGAGCTTTGAAAAATGTAACCACCTTTGGTTCTTTATAGATAGTGTTTTTATGACTTGTACTAATTCCATGTGTAATTTCACATTATAGCTTTGTAGACTCCAGAGTTTGAAGTCAGCCTCCCACTTACCAGCTGGGTGACTCTACTCAAGTCACTTAACCATTTTCAGGTTCAGTTTTCTCATCTGTAAAATGGGGATAATATCAATACCTACCTTAGACAGTGGTTGTGATGACTGTCATCATCATCATTATTGTTGTTATCATCCCAATCATTATTAGCCCTACAACTCCCCACCAGCTCAGGCACTCTGGAGGAGAACATTCCAAGCTCTCCTTGTCCCTCTTGGCCTTTCTTCCTGTGTCCTCCTTTCCCCCTGTTCTCTTTCCCCTGATCCCCCTTTTCCTTAGGCAGCCTCCATTTAGCTCTACTTGGCTCCATTCCCCCAAGAGTGGGCTGGACTGGAAGGTGTTATCTGTCATTCGTAAAAGCTCAGTAGAGCATTTGAGAAGAGAGGTGGGAGTTGGGGAAGCAGAAGTGACCTCACCTACTTAAGCTTTTGCCTGAAGGCCAGCCCTGTAATCCTCTAGTATCGGGGCACTCCAGGTATGCAGAAATGCTGGCTAAGAGGATGCTGGAGAACACTGAGTTTACTGTAGAGTTATAACATGAAACTCTTGGAAGGCTCCAGGACTTCCTTGGCTTGAAGAATCCCCTCCATCGGGCAGATTTATGCCTTAGCGTCTCAGTCTTAGGGAATCTGTCCCAAGAGGTTAAAGGACTGGTCCTTTGTGGTTGTTCAGTTGTACGGTGACCCGATGAGCCAAGGCATACCAGAACCTTTTTATCCTCCACTGTGGTCTCTTCAAGTGTGTCCAGGGCCACGGGAGTTGTTTCCAAGACACGATCTATCCATCTCATCCTTTGCCATCTCCTTCTCCTTCTGCCTTCAATCTTTCTCAACAGCAGGGTCTTTGCCCATGAGTCCTGCCTTCTCACGATGTGGCTAAACGAGTTAAGTTTCAGCGTCAGGATTGGCTCTTCCAGGGAAGTGAATTGTTTTATCCAAGCATCAATTGATGGGCTCTCTCTGCTGCGCTCGGGACTTCCAGAAAGTCTTCTCCAGCACCACAATTTGAAAGCATCCTATTCTGTGGTGTTCAGCTTCTCTTACTCTCATGGCCATACAATACTACTGGAAAAAGCCATAGCTTTGACTAGATGGACCTTAACTTCCATCTTAGAATTAATTCTATATACTGAGCGGTGAGGACTAGATAATGGGGGTTAAATGACTCGCTCAAGCACACAGAGGTGGAAGTGCCCAAGATCAGACTTGAACCCAGGACTTTCTGTCTCTGGGTTTGATTCTCAATCTACTGAGCCCCCTAGCTGCCCCCCAAGTCCAGGGTTTTGTAAGCACATTTGCATATTGAACCCCTGTGGAAGTGTGGGACGCCTGTGGATGTCTCTCCCCATCATGTTTTTAGGTGCAGAAGACAAAAGGGAGAGCCTTACAGAGACAATGACTTCCACTGAAACCAGAGAGTTATCGAGATAATTTAACAGAACAAGTTCCCACATCTCCGGTTCAGAAACTCCGATCTAGCCTCAGCCGATCGTTTTCTAGATAGGGAAGCTGAAGCCGAGGAAAAGGAAATCACTTGCTCAAGGTCACACAGTCATAAGTAGAATAGCTGGGAGCGGAGTCAAGGCCTCAAACCAAAGCCAGCATTCTTTCCACCACATCATGCAGCCTCATGAGGCACAGGGGCAAGATAAAGCATTTCTGGGAAAATGAGATGGAATTAGGCAGAGAAAAAAAATGAGAGGAAATATCAGAAAGCCATTCCACTGGCGTCATCCATGAGTCAGAAAGCTTACATGAGGAAGGGGAGTCCAAAGTCTTAATTCTAATTATTTTAAATTGATTTTTTTTTTGGTCTCTGCTATTTGATCGCCTCTTTTAATTTCTTTTATCTCTAAAAGGAGGGCAGGAAAATTCCTCACCTAACACAGGATCCAGATGAAGACTTAATTTTAGAAGGGGCAGAAGGAGGTTCAATGGATTGAGAGTCAGGCCTACAGATGGGAGGTCCTGGGTTCAAATATGACCTCAGACATTTTCTAGCTGTGTGACCCTGGGCAAGTCACTTAACCCCAATTGCCTAACTCTTACCACTCTTCTGCCTTGGAACCAATACACAATATGGGAGGTAAGCGTTAAAAAAAGAGTTAATTTTGAAATATCATTAAATCTATTAAGCACCCACTATGTGGAAAGCACTGAATTCTCCATTGAGGTACAAAAATTGTCTTTGCCCTTGGGGAGATTATGATCTAATGGGGAAAGGGAGAGTTGTCAAGTGCACAAGCCATCATGATGTATAGGAGTAGAGGCTTCAGACAAAGCTGAAATCCCAAAAAAGCCTCCAGGAGAGACCATGGTCAGTGGAAGGATCAGGGAAGGCTTCCTGGAGAAGGTGGCACCTAAGCAGAGTCTCAGGGGATAGAGAAGAATTTCAAAAGGCTGAGACAATGAAGTGATCCCTGGAACGAAGAAATGATGTGCGTGAATGACCAGAAGGAAAAGATCACCAAAGGAGATGGACGAGGGCTACCATTCAAGTTCTGGCTGCAGCATGGGATCAGAGGATTGTGGATTTATACCTGGAAGGGATCTTTGAGGTCACCTAGCTCAACCCCTTCATTTTACATATGAGAAAACTGAGATCCAGAGAAATTAAGCAATTTGTCCAAGGCCACACAGGTAGTTGGAATTTGAACCCGGCCCCTGTGAAGATAAATCCTGGTGTGTGTGAAGGGTAGTCCTAGAAAGTGAATAAAAAAAATCCATTTCTTTTGCAATCACTGTGCTAAGTCCTGGGGAATACAAATTCAAAGTAGAGAGGAGTCTTTGTCCTTATATCATAAAGGGACAAACCATACCCATAGGGATATGCCAGCCAAAATGCATCTTGCTGCTCGTTGGCTACGGGAGGAGGGAAGGGAAAGAACACAATTCATGTAACTGTGGGAAAATATTCTAAATTAAATAATCAAACAAAATGCTAGAAAGTGGAGATGATCAATGAGGGCTAAGATTGGTATGACCTATCCAGGAACAGTAGATTTGTTTGGAACATGGTTTGTGATTCTAGAACTGTCAATCAATCAACATTTATTAAGAACCTACTATGTGCTGGGCACTGTGCTAAGCATTGGGTTCGAGGGGAGAAGTAAAGGATCTCTTTGTTGGCAGTAACTGTTGAGGGTTGTGTATGTGTGTGTGTGTCTATGTTTGTGTCTGTGAAAAACCATGGAGTGTGTGGAAAAGGTTGTAATATGAAATATAAGACTGGGGGAATATTTTGGAGAATATTATGGTGAAAATAATGAATGAAAAAAATTTTTTCATGAAGGTTTGCCCCAAAGAAGTGAATGTGGGGAAGTTGGGTAGAAGGTGGGGTTAATGTGGGATGCCAATCATAATCTTAATGCAGAACCTGAATTCAGACTCATTAGAATGAGGCCAAAGTCCATGGTACCCCCAAGGATGTTGGGGGGCAAGGTCATCCTTGGGAGCCCTTTTCCTAAGCCCAGGTTAAATCTGCTTGAAATGAATCTCAGGGAGAGCTTGAAGGAGAGAGATCCGGGGTGAGGAAGGGGATGACACCAACTCAAGAACCATCAAGACACTGACCTAGGAACTAGGGAAGCAAAGACAAGTGTGAGATGCCCACTGAGCTTGAGCATCCTCTACAAAAGGATGTATGTGGGTAATGAGTTATTGCTCAGCTCTTCCCCCAGTGCCCTGAAATGTGCTGATTGATTATACGTGGCCTTTTAGCATCATCTGAAGGGACCCCCTCCTCTTCCTAGCCAGGGATCTCAGAGGTCACCTCGGAGTACAACTCCCTTATTTCTCAGGTAAGGAAGTGGAGCCAGGTGATTTGCCAGACATCACACAGCTGGTCCATCAAGATTTGAACTCAGGGGACAGCTGGGTAGCTCAGTGGATGGAGAACCAGGCCTAGAGACAGGAGGTCCTAGGTTCAAACCCGGCCTCAGACACTTCCCAGCTGGGTGACCCTGGGCAAGTCACTTGACCCCCATGGCCCACCCTTACCACTCTTCCACCTAGGAGCCAATACACAGAAGTTAAAGGTTTAAAAAAAAAAAGTTTGAACTCAGGACTTCTGATGCCTAGTCCAGAGATCTGAAGGGCTCACCTTGGTGCCTCCTGGTCCCTGAAAACACCTGTCTTTTCCTCCTCATCCTCACTCACTAAATGCAACAGGCAGATCCTAGGACTGGCTCTCAAAATCAGTGCCGACCCAAGTGCATCAACGGCTGAAGAACTTGGCGAAGCCCAAGCCCCCAGGAGCCATTGTTTCTTGCTGTGGCTCCCTGAGCCCCTCAAAGTGACTATTCGTCGGCCCTCGGTGGGGGTGCCCCGTAGGACTTGCTGCCTTGGTCTCAGAGAGCTCCATGAGGGATCTACATAGCTCATTAACGGGTAAGTGTTCTCCTTTCGGTGCCTTTGCCGTCCCCTCCATAACTCATCGCTGGAGTCTCTGTTCTCCTCTTTGAGCCCTTTCGTCTCGGAGATGATTTCCATTTCCAGCCGTGTAGAAACCGAGCTATATCTTAATAGGCTAATTGGTGCTGTGCTCCTGAGCAGAAACTTTGGTTGGATGGTAAGTACTTCCCAATTGCAAATGATCTGAAAGGCTCCCTGAACAAATGGCAGCCCTAATGGGAGGTGGCAGCTTCATGTTCCCGAAGGACAAAGAAATCCTCCGAGATGTTCCCGCTGCAGCTGCAGCGCCTTCACAGGGACATCAGCCTCTTCCAGGCACTTAAAGGGAAAGCGGTGAGAGGCGAGCTGACAAGGGGAGAGAAGACCGGGCGGCCGTCTCTGGGAAGGGATTGTGCTGGTGTCACACTTTATAGACTTGAACCAGCCGGTCCTCTGGCACTGGGGATCTTACTTGTAATTTGGGCAGAGACTTGGCAAGAACAGACAGAGAACTCGGGCCGGTTCCATTTTCCTGAACCATTCCGTGTGTCTGGATCCTTGGATTGGTTCAGTGGAGAGCGTGCTGGACTTCAGTTTGAATCCCGTCTCCGGGTCTTCCTACCTTATTGTATTATTGATAGTTTAGCTGCCTCATCTGTAAAAGGAAGGAGCTGGAGGTCCCGTGTGTAGAGAGTAGGGACCTCCCCAGTCAATCCCTGGCAGCTCCTTGCTTGTGACATCAGAGACGAGGCATCGATTAGATGAACTCGAGCGAGAACCGACTCCTTTTCATGGAACCACAATGGGGCCCGGGTGGTAAAGGACCCAGGAGTCCCGTGTCAGCTAGGAGGTCGGCCGAGAGCTTGGTGGAGAATGGCTGTACCAAGTCCCACTGGAAGTTTCTTGGAGGACCATCTTTGCCTGCCCAACTCTGTCCTGTGTGGCCGGAGACCCAGTCACACCTTTTCAACTAAGACTCAATCATGTCCTCCCCTTGGAGACTCTCCATCTGAGACAAGAGCCGTGAGGCTCTCTTCCCTCTCCCTGTCCATACATGCCTTTGCCCTTCAGGTGGGGCCTTTATTTCCTCTCCCTTTTCTTGAGCACGCCCAGTAAAAGTCTTGATATAGAATTCAGTGGCCAGTCTGACTCCTATATCTAAACGTCGCCTAAGTCCTAAGAAAGAGGCAGCAGGTGGGAATGGCCAGCAACCCTTGGAAGTGCCTTCTCTCCGCATGAGGCAGAGCTCTAGCTGGCTTGGGGATAGGAAGATCGATAAGACAAAGGCTCTGCCTGGTAGGGGAGAGATGACCCACCCAGATGCATAAACCGGGGCATGGTGGGAAGAACTCCAGCTTTAGAATCACAAGGCTTGGATTCAAATCTCTGCCCTGCCCCTTAGGACCTGTGGGTTCTGAGACAAAGAACTCCTCCTGCTCTGGGCCTCAGTTTCTTTATCTGTAAAGAGAAGGGATTGGATGAGATAAGGTCCCTTCCAGATGGGAACCTTCCATGGGCTTCCAGGGCAATAATTAGATTATCCATGTGGATAGAAAAGGTACAAAGAACTCTAAGAGACTGCAAAGGGGAGAGATCAGTAAAAGCTCCCAGTGGTACAGTAGATATTGTGCCAGTAGATAGAGTTCAAATCCTGCCTCCTACACTTAGAAGCTGTATTGTCCTGGGCAGGTCATTCCTTCTTTCTCAGCCTCAGTTTCCTCATCCGTAAAAGAAGATTTTGGCTACAATGGCCCCCAGGGCCCCCTTGAAATCTAAATCTATGATCCTAGGACGTGTCAGTGGAGTTGGATCCCAAAGGACACAGAAGGTTTCCAAAAGAGGAGAGAGGGGGCGATGTAGGTTATTCCAGGTATAGACCAAATGCATGGAAGGAGGATGGGGCAGGCTGAGTCTGAGAAGCAGGACAGAGTCCGATTGTTCAGGGACCGGGAGGAAGGGGAAGGGAATTGTTGGAGCCTGATTGTGGAGGGCCTTAAATGCCAGATTAAGTCATCTGGACTTCATTCAACAAGTAAAAGGGAGCCATAAGTAGTGCTTGGGCAGAGGAGCGGCATGATCTTAACTGTTATTTGTTTGAAAGACAGCAATAATAGGGACGAGGGTCTGAGCTCCACACTGGCTCTTTGGCTCTGTACAGGTGCTCACCCGCCATCTTGCCTGAATGATTGCCAAGAGAAGCTGGATGGTCATGGCAAAGATCTGGAGATGGAGGGGAACGTAGAGACCTTCTACCCTAACTCCCTCATAGAGAGGAGAAATAGCAGAAATAGAGAGTGACTCAAAACCAAGTAACTTTATCAAAGGAACCTACTATGTTCCAGGGACCGTTCTGGGATGTATAATTAGAAAATCTTGAGCCCTTGAACTACATTATCCAGAATGTTTATAATTTTGCTGGAAGTCCGCCTTCTCTCTCTCTTCTCCAAAACTTGTCTTTACTAATGCTCTCATTTTCCTCTACTTCGAGTTATTCATATGAAAGCTTATTAAATATAATACTTGGAGGTGTTTGGATATTAATTTTTATTCTTACAGGGAATACAAATAATCACAAACACACATGTGTGTACATATATGTATATAGAGACATGTTTGTATATATTTATGTATGCATTTTAAAAATTGTCCTTAACTTCCAGAAGCTTGTATGCTACTAAAGGGTGTTGGGGAGGAATCCTCTAGAGTCAGGGGCCCTGGGTTCCAATCCTCCCCCAATACTATCTGTGACTTCACCTGCCCGATTCCCCATGTATAAACTAAAGGTGTTGGACTAGACCCGGTTCGGAGGGCATCTTCAAAGCCTGCTCTTTCCCTGGGACTCCTCTGAGGAGGGACCATCTCCAGGTGCGAGGGTGTCCTCGGGCAGGCTGTTTACTGCATGACTCCCAGTTTTCCCCCATTACTCACTCTGAGTCAGCCGGCACTGGCTGAGTGGCTGGCTGTGTGCAGGAACAAGACGGGGGGCTGTTCGCCGTGGCCCCGGCTCTCGGGCTTGCCCTCTTCTTCTGTTCCTACTTCCTATGTCGATGTCATGTTCTTGGTAGCTCCTGACAATGCAGCGGCTCACAAAGGAGGCCGGAATGAGCTCAGGGAGATTGCATGAGTGTGGAGCGAGCGTTGGCCTGCATAAGGCTAGGCATTGTGTAGGGCCATTCATCGCTTACTGTACATGGGATGAGGCAATCGAGCTCTGGCCTTGAATTCACCCAGAGCTCGGAGAAGGAGGCAGGGACCAGCCATCCTGAATCCCTGGGTCCTTGGCTCAGAGGGCGAGAGAGGCAGATCCTTCAAGGTGCAAAGGATGACAGACATAGACTTCGGCATCCTTGAGTTCAGATCCAGAAGGACATCCTCCTCCTCCATCACTACCTATGGGACCTTGGACCAGTCACTCGCCTCTCTGAGCTAGTTTCCTAGCTGCAAGATGGGGTGGTAGTGGACAAAATGGTCTCTGAAATCCCTTCCTGATCTGAACCCAAGGTTTAAAAGCAACTAGATAATGCAGTGAACTCAGGAAGAACTGAGTTCAAATCTGGACTTGCTTTATAATCCTGGACAAGTCCCTTAATCGCTGTCTGCCTCAGTTTCTCCAACTGTAAAATGGGGAACATAATAGCCCTGTATCCCAAGATTGTAGGGAGATTTCTACAGAGCCTTTGGGACAGTGACTGGCACCTAGGAGCTTAATGAAGGTTTATGTCTTTCCTTCCAGGACTAAAACTCTGATTCTCTGGTTTATGTGGGCCTCAGTTTCCTCATCTGTAGAATGAAGGGGCTAGACTGGATTCCTTCCATTTCTAAAACCCTGATCCCGTCCAACTCTGTCATCACACAGATGAGACAACAGGCTTGTGTTGACTTCAGCAGCATGTCCCATCTGGAGCCCAGCCAGCACCTTGACTCCTACTCACTAATCCAGATTTTGGACCAAAGGCAGATGTCTGAAGGCAGATGGCATCCCTCACTACCGTCTCTGCTCACCTGTGGCCGCCACCAAGATGGATCCTTGGAGAAAGGGTTGGTCCCTGCTGGAGGGGGTGAGCTTGGGGGAAAGAGGAAAGCAAAGCCTTCTTCCTGCAGAGCCCCGACTTTGGCCTCATCACCTTCAGACCCTCTTGTTGTCTTTTCTGGAGCTGGGCATCTCCAGGGCAGGGGCCCCACCCTCTATGTCAGGCTCAGAGATGAGCCACAAATATCACCTCATTTTGGCAGGCATCACCCAGGCGTGTTTATGTTGGAGCCCGCTGAAAATGACATCTCCCCCTGGGGAGTCTGCACCTGCGTTGTGGGCCCTGCCCTCGCCCCTGAATCGGGGAGGGTCTCTAGCTGCAGCCTGCCACTGAAAACAAGTCCTGCCTACTCTTGGCAGACATGCCCGTCACTGAGGTCCCCGGAGTGCTCTTTGTCCGGTTGGAATTATCTGTGTTATCGTGGGACTGACTGGTCACGAGATTCCAGGCCCCTGGCAGTGTGTGCACTGAAGGCCTTGTGGCCCGATGCTGAGAGCAATGGACGGAGCCCCAATACCCTGGTCTGAACTCTAGGCTGAACCCTCTCTGGACCTTGATTTCTTCCTCTTTAAATGGGGGGGTGGGGGTGGTCAGTAGGCTGTTCCTTTTCGGCTCTGACATTCTGTGTAAAATAATTTTGAAAATGTGGGTGGTGGGCGTCCATTGGAACAAAAGAAAAACTCATTTTTATAGTCACAGGATTGTGGAAAGTCAAAGTCAGAGGCCATCTAACCCAATGGGGATGGGAGTAAGGAGCCCAATTCCCCGACAAGGCTCCATTTCAGTGAGAGAGACTTCCTGTCCTTCCCCGCCCCAACATCATAACAAAATGGGGATCCTACCTTTGAAGATCTTCTGTGAATGGCAGGATCTCAGCCCTGGAGGGACCTCAGGGACGTTGGTGCCTGAACAAGAATCCTGTACAGAGTCTGCCCTTCCCTCGTGCTGAGAAACTCAGGGGCAAGCAAGAGCTGCCAACCCACCAATGGTCATTGCTTTGAGTTGCATCCAGAGAGAGATATTCATGAACTGAAGACCCATTAGCAGCCCCCTGAGATGGGCCAAGGAGAAGAAGGAAAAGCTACAGAGGTTCCTCAGACACCACAGAGAGGACCAGCTATGTTTAGGAGACTCCAAACAGTCAGAAATAGAAGGCTCAGAACCAGAGACTGAAAGGCCAAAAGAAGAAATAGAAAGTGAATGAAAAACTTTCTCCCCTCCCACTCAGTCTTATAAAAATAGAACTACATTTCCTTTATTCTGAGGGCCTGGGGGTGGGGGTGGGGGGGTGGGTGCTGGGAGTATGGTTATCGTTTGGCCCACTTGGGTCACAGGGCCATGTTGTCTCCCACTTTTTACCCCATCCCAAAGAAAGACATTGGTGTAACACAGAATGAACTATTGGACAGGGCATGAGAGTGGGAGATGAGAAGCTGCTTTTCAACTATAGCACCTTTTGGCAAAGTTATCTCCCTGGGTTGGCCTTTCCCTGCCATCAGTACTGGAAGATGACCCAAAAGGGCTGTCAGAGACTGGCTGCTATTGTATCATCCATCCATCCATCCACCCATCTATCTATCAACTATCAACTAACTATCTATCTATCTATCTATCTATCTATCTATCTATCTATCTATCATCTATCTATCTATCCATCTATTTATCTATCTGTCTATCCATCCATCTGTCTATCTATCTATCTGTCTGTCTGTCTGTCTTTCATCTATCATCTATCTGTCTATCATCTATCTATCTATCTATCTATCTATCTATCCACCCACCCATCCATCCACCCACCCCAAGAGATCATATATTTAAAGTCAAATAGAATGTAAACTCCTTAAGGGTTTAAGTTGCTTTTGTTTTTATGTTCCCAGCACCTAGCACATCTGCCCCTTTCAAAAATTTATTTGTTTGTTTGTTTATTTATTTATTTGTTTATTGATTGATTGATTGATTGATTTGTTAGGCCCTCACTGTCCATCTTAGAATCGATACTGTGTATTATCCAAGGCAGAAGAGTGGTAAGGGCTGGGCACTGAGGGTAAAGTGACTTGCCCAGGGTCACCCAGACAGGACGCCTCAGAGAGGAAGGGTGTGCTTCTTCCCCCATGCTTCTCTCTCTTTTCCCATCCCTCTTGTCCGTGGGACCAGAGAAGGCTAAAGGACCTGCCTGGGGCCCATCCTGGCCCTGAGAGAGCTGAAAGGCCTAGCCTAGGGGACACAGACCAAAAGTAGGGCCAGAGAAAAGGGGGGCTGTGAGGCCTCTTGTGCGCCAGGCCTTTGGGGGAGCAGAAAAAGGATTAGAAGATACGAGCTCCTCCCGCGAGCCTGGGGAAGGCAGGAAGACTACACGGAGAGGGACAGGGACGACGGCCAAACAAGACTCCTCCGAGGACGTCTGTCCGAGCCCGGAGTTGGGAGGAGAAGGAGCTTGGCTTCCCGGGAGGGCGGCCTGCCTCCAGGTCACTGTGGCTGGCCAGGGCAGACGCTCCGCACCCACAGCCCGCTGGTCCTCGGGCTCCCCGCCGTTCAGGCTGCCGTCGGGGCTGAGGATTTCCCGGGGCTCCTTCCTGAGGGTTCAACCCTTCACTCGCTCCTCGGGCTGATGGCCGCCCTCAGCCGCTCCCACAGTGGAAACAAACCAGCCACTTGGCCGTAGCCCAGCGCCGAGGGCAGGCAGGAAAAGGCTGATGTGGACAAACAAAGCGGGAAGGACCCTCGGCGGCTCTCCATCCCGCCAGGGCGCTCCCGCACAGTTGGCCTGGGGCCCTCCCTCGGGGCTCCGTTCCCCCCCCCCGCGGAGCCGCTGGCCTGCCTCCCTGGCCATTAAAGCGCATGTGCTGGCCCGGGCTGCCAGTCCGGTCCTTCATGCATGTGAAAGAAGAGCTTAAGGGGCCCCTCGGCAAGGGCAGCAGGTGCCGGCTCAGGTTTCCCCACGGACCCTCCGCAGCAGGGCCAGTGCCCTGAAAGGCCAGAGGGGGTTAGACGCGGACACGCGGGGGCCTCATCCCAGCCCACCGCCCTGTCCTGGCGGTTTCTGACCTGCTAGAAGGGACCTTCCCTCCCTGGTGGCTTGCTCCACTCTCAAAGGCTTCGTTCAGCCCAAGTGTGCCATTTTACAGGTGAGGAAACTGAGGCCCGGGGTTTATGATATAGTTTGACTCTAGAAACTGGCTCATATATTTTCTGTAACTTTGCCACCCCCTTTCTTCATAATTCTGGAGATTTGGGTCAGAAGAATCACAGAATCTTGGCCTTTTGGGACTGAAAGGGACCATCTAGTCCAGCCCCTTCATCTGACAGAGGAGCAACCTGAAGATGCCACACTCCAGGGACTGTGGGAGCCCAAGTGTGCCTCTGTAGGGCATAACAAAGTGGCCTAGTGGCTAGTGTTGGCCTGGAGTCAGGAAGACTCCTCTTCCTGGGTTCAAATCCAGCCTTAGACATGTAGCAGCTGTGTGACCCTGGGCAAGTCACTTAACCTGTTTGCCTCAGTTTCCTCATCTGTAAAATGAGCTGGAGAAGGAAATGGCCAACCACACCAGGATCTTTGCAGAGAGAAATTGCAAATGGGATCATGAGGGGCTGGACAGGACTGACAAGAACTGAACAACTTCTGAGTCTAAACCTGGCACACTTTGCACTCACTTGCAATATTCTGTAGCCCAATCCATGGCTTTCATTGGAGACCAATGGCACTGAAGGCCACCTTGAACCCCTTTCCCAGTTAACAATCCACACCTCCAAGGAAGAGGGGAACAGAAAGCATCCTCTTTATCCATCCAGCTGCCGAGGACCTGTGATTTCCTGCTGCAACAACATAGCAGAGCTAACCATTTATTTTATTTTGTTAAAAAAAATCCTTATCTTCAGTCTTAGTATCAATTCTAAGGCAGAAGAGGGGTAAGAGCTAAGAAATTGGGGTTAAGTGACTTGCCCAAGGTCACATAGCTAAGAAGAGTCTGAAGCCAGATTTGAACCCAGGACCTCTAGGTCTGGTACTCAATCTACTGAGCCATCTTGCTGTCCCCATGGCTGCCCCCCAGTTATTTCTTAAAGCTAAGCCTAAGAGAAGGGCCTGAGGCTTCATTGACCCCATGCCATGACCCTCCAGCATCTGTCAGAGCTGTGTGGACAGACCAGTGGAGAGAGCTGGGTTTGGGGTGAAAGGATCTGGGGCTGGATCTTGCCTCCTCTGTTTATTATCTGTGAGACCTCCTTAAGTTGCTCAGCCGCCCCTGGAGGGTTTCCTTGTTTGCAAACCAGAGGCTGACTTGGATGGTCTTTGAGGCATCTCTAGTGATGGGGTCCTTGTTGGCCCTTGAGATCCCCAAGAGCAGGAACTGCCTTCTGCCTCTCTGTGCCTCCAGCACTTAGCACAGGGCTGGGCACATAGTAAACACTTCCTAAATGTTTATTAGTGAACTGGCTGAGAAACATCCTAAGGCAAGATTTGAACCCAGATCCTTCTGACTCCAAGTCTAGCCCTCTCTCTCTCTCCATCACGCATTCTGTTTCTTACATGACAGATTAAAACCTGGCAAAGCAGGTGAGAAAAAAGGTCATCTTTCCATCATGGTCTTCGTCTGCTCTCAGAATCTGGGATCGAGATTTCCGAGGACTCCGAATTCAGACCTTCATACCCATTTGAAAGATAAAACCGAGGCCCAGAGAGGTAGCATACTTCACCCCAAATCTAATGGCAAGTTACTGGCAGGGCAGGGAGCAGAATATGGGTTTCTTGGCTCTGAATTATGGTTCTTTGTATTTACACATGATTTCAGATTTATTCTTATTTCTTCATTTTGTTAAATTATTTTAATGGTAGAAAAATGGCAGCGTTCACCATGTACCATACAGCCCAGCTTATCAAACAGCAGCTGTGTGCAGATCATTAGGTCAAGCACTGGGGAGAGAGAGAAAGTTTAGCTAAGACAAAATTCCTATCTGTTTGGATTAGGAGGTTAAGACACAGCTGTAACATACAATATTATCCAATAATAATTTGCTATTGGGGCAGCTGGGTAGCTCAGTGGATTGAGAGCCAGGCCTAGAGACAGGAGGTCCTAGGTTCAAATCTGGCCTCAGACACTTCCCAGCTGTGTGACCCTGGGCAAGTCACTTGACCCCCATTGCCTACCCTTACCACTCTTCCACCTAGGAGCTAATACACAGAAATTAAGGGTTTAAAAAATAATAATAATTTGCTATTATTAATTAATATTATTATTGAGTCCAGAGCAAAGTGTTATGGTAAGTCTAATAAGATCTCTATCAATCATGGGGATCATGGAGGGCTTCTAAGAGGAGGTAGTACTTAAGCTGAACTTGAAAGGATGAGTAAAACTTCAAATGGTGAAAAAAAAAAGAGAAAGAAGACAAGACCTAGAGCACAGCCTGAACAAAGGTATAGAGGCAGGAAATTACATGTTTATTGGACAGAGGATTGTCTACTTTGGCAGAAGGATAAAATACACAGAAGAGAATAAAACAAGACAAGACTAGAAAGGTAGGGAGGCACCAAGCCATGGAAGGCCTTGAATGCCAGAAAGGGAAACTGAAATCAATTCAGCAGGCAATAGGTATTCACTAAATGTCTTTGAGCAGAGGAGTAGTCATCAGCAGCTTAAAAGGAATAAGGAAATATTGACAGATAGAAATTGACATTAAAAATATTTTCTGATGATAATTTGATGACAGACCAAACTAAAGTCTCTTGATCTATTGTCTAACCATCCATCAGAGGCAGAATCAGGGACACATCCAGGGCTCGATCCCAAAATGTGGCCCCTGGACCTCAACGCTCTTGTTCTCCAGGGCCCTTTTATTCCTTCTTTCCAGAAATGGGTCACTTTGCCAGGTGCACAGTGTGGGAGGGAGATCTGGGCCTGGGGCACGAACAGAGGGAGATGGAGGAAGCAGAGAGCACCAGGCCTCCCCATGGGGCTTAAGGAAAATGCCGAGCCCTCTCCAGAAAGTAGGAAACGGCATGTGTTGGACTAAAGAAATGTTGTGGATAGTGAAATGCAAAAGCCCAGGAAGGGGAGAGGGAAGGAGTTATGGGGTCTCTCCTTTGCCTAGATCTGCCTCATGACTTACAGTCTTGCTGCTGTATTAAAAGGGCTTTTGATGCTTCATTCCGCCACCTCCCTTTCATTCATCCATCATCCCTCAATTGGTCCATCCATCTCACTGGTCAGTGCCTTCTATTTCTCCTCTGTTGGCCAACCTCTTTGGGCAAGCCACCCACCCTCAGGGCCTTGACTTCACTTCCATTTGCTCTCCTCTCCACTCTGTAGTCTGGCTTCTAATCTTATCATTCAGCTGAAAAGCATTTCTTCAAAAACAATACACTTTTTTTTTTCCTTAATCCTTACCTTCCATCTTAGAATCAATACTTTGTATTGTTGCTAAGGCAGAAGAGTGGTCAGGGCTAGATAATTGGAGTTAAGGGACTTGACCAGGGCCACCAGCTAGGAAGTGTCTGAGGCCAGATTTGAACCCAGGACCTCCTGTCTCTAAGCCTGGCTCTCCATCCACTGAGCCACCCAACTGCCCCTTCTAGGATATGAGCCTATTGGTTCCTCCTCATACTTTTTACATTACTCCATCTATTCCCTATGCCTGCCATGGTTTTGTCTTTCCACCTTGGACTTTAAGAATCCAAGGCCACCTTTAAGTCTCAGCTTAAGCTCTACCGTCTCCCAGGATGCCTTTCCTGCCTCCCCAGCCCGTCAATCAGCTGTTAGTGCCCTGTTGCCCTCTAAAGTAGCCTTCCTTTTAGGTTTGGCTTCTTGGATGCTCTGATTTTTAGATGTTGTTCTCCAGCCCTCACCCCCATTTCCTCAAATGTGAGCTTAAAGAAGGCAGGAAATGGTTCTGTTTTTTGCTGAATCCCAGTGCCTAGGACCATGTGAGCCCTTCATAAATACTTATTTATTTATTGATTAGTTATCATTTTAATATGCAAACATGATATAAATAGAATGTAAATTCCTTGACTCCAGGGATACTTTTACTTCTGTTTTTGTATCCTCAGTACCTAACACAGTGCCTTGGTATGCAATAGGTACTTAATAAATATTGATTGATTGATTGATTACATATTTACATGTACATTCAGAGTTTACTCTGATAGAATATCAGTTCCTTGAGTCCAAGGATAGCATCATTTTTTCTTTTTATCTCTAGTGCCTAAAAGAGTGCCTGATATACAGTAAGTGCTTAATAAACATTGTTTGCCTGGTTCTATATGTATTCAGGATTTACCCTAATATAATGTAAATTCCCTGGAATTAGTCCAGGAATCGGCTCATTTTGTCTTTTATCCTCAGTGCCTAGCAGAATGTCTGGCATACAGTAGGTGCTTAATAAATTATTTGTTGTCTCTAAAATCAGGGTAGTTGGACTAGATGACTTCTAAGGTCATTCTACCTCTAAATCCTATGATTTTAAGAAGCTGGGGAAAGGGGAAAGGGGAAAAAATTACTTTTCCTTCCTCCCTCCCTCCCTTCCTCCCTTCTTCCCTTTCTTTCTTTCTTTCTTTCTTTCTTTCTTTCTTTCTTTCTTTCTTTCTTTCTTTCTTTCTTTCTTTCTT
>NC_058131.1:706165944-706189862 GCF_016433145.1 Gracilinanus agilis
ATATAATATATATATATATATATATGTGGGAGGATGGGAAAGGGAAGATTGGGGAAGTCCCCAGAGGCATCGCAGCCAGGTTGGCTACTGGCTGTTTGGGCATTTGTCCAGGACTGATAGTGATTGTTCCATGTGGGCACTTGGCCCAGCTGAGCACACTGGGGTAGGGGGTTGTGGGGGTGATGATGCATGTGGGGGTTATCCAGGCCCTTTTACTATTCCTTCTGGCTCTGTGTTATCTTTTAGGGCTCCTTAGAAGCCTTCACCAAAGGGAGGAGGAAAGGAGGAGGAAGAGGAAGAGGGGATGGAAAGGGGAAGGGGAGGGACAGAGAATTTCAGTGCTGAAAAGAGCAATTATCTAGTCCTCCTTCCTCAACTTTCAGATAAGGAAGCCAACGTCCAGAGAAGTCAAGCATCTCACTCAGGGTAACACAGCTGAGTTTTAGTCATAGATCCGGGATAAGGACCTCACTGGATCTTAAATGAATCCTCTTTCCATTGAGCAGTTGAGCAGCTGGTGTAGAGGGAAAAATCTCGGTTCTGGATTCAAAAAACTAGACTTCATGGAGAGAGTGCTGGATTGGAGACAGGAAAACCTGGGTTCAAATCCTGACTCAGACACTTACCAGCTGTGCTGCTCTGGACAAGTCACCCTATCACTGTGGGCCTTGATTTCTTCCCCTGAAAATGAGGGGTTAGACTAGATGACCTCTAAGCTCCCTTCCCGTTCTAAATCTGTGGTCCTCTGAGACCATGAATCTTGGTTCCAATAACGACTTGCTGTGTGCCACTGGTTGATTCATTTACCCATTCACGGCCAAATATAAAATGGGGATAAACATTTAGTTTTACTACCTTGGGAGGAGAGAGTTGGGATCCCAGCCGTACTGACCACAGCGCCCTGGTCTTCTGGGCCAGCTTCCAGAGGAGCCATGATGTTGCGATGAGATTTGGAGCATGCTTAGATGTTCCATCACTGTCTCTGATCTGTTAACCGTGGGGTTGCGTGGAGCCTCCTTGACGGGCATTCCAAAGGCCCTAGTGGGCGCTTCCTGCTCTCTCTGGCTACTTTTTCCATCCTAACGACATGCCCACGACAGAAGAGGCAATGCTCTAAGGGGAGGGATCTTGGGCTTTCGTCATCCAAGGCAGTCCATCCTGTGAAGCAGAGTAGGTCTTGGCCATGTCTTGGCCTTTTGTTTGTTCTTCCATGGAAGCTAAAGGAGATTAGAGGCTACCATCCAGTGAGTTTGAGAGGTCCCAAGAGGGAGCCACCAAGAGTGAGCCACCAAGAGGGCTTGCGACCATGCTGGGTCCATCAATATTCCCAATGGACTTTCAGGACCCAGATCAGTGGTACCTATAATAAAGACTCATCTCTGATAAGGAAAGCCTCATTGGCCATGAACTAGGTAAGACCAATGCAATGCAGAAACTATGTTAACTCTTCTTTTTAAAAAGTTTTCTTTAATTAAATTATTAATGATTAAATAGTAATATTAAAATGACAGTTAATTAAGTTGTTTAATTAAATTAAAAATTTTTTAATTTCAACTTCCATTAAAAAAGAAAGCCACCAAAAAAAAATAAAAATAAAAAAAAGAAAGCCATCACCTTACTTTCTGTCTTAGAATTGATGCTAAATATCCGTTCCAAGGCAGAAGAATGATAAGGGCTAGGCAACTGGGGTTAATGGGATCACACAGCTAGGAAGTATCTGAGGCCAGATTAGAACCCAGCTCCACCTGACTCCAGACCTGGTGCTCTATCCACTAGCTGTCCCTGAAACTATATTAACACTTCTCAGAGACTGAGGGGGTATAGCGGGGAGTATGCCCCCGAGAGCATCAGAAGTGGATAGGAAATGTTGGTATCCCTTTTCTTATTATATAATTGAAGTAGATAACGCTTTGTAGAAGCTCATATATGTTCACTGAAATGAAATGGAACTGGGCTGCTCATTCCTGGCAGAGAGGAGGAGAGTAGGAAGGGATACCCCTCAAATTGGGGCTGATGCCAATAGCATTAGAGAAGAGCTAACCCAGCCACCCAGGGGTACCCCTAGAATCCTAAGGAGGGGGAGCCTAGCCAGGCTCACTAGGAGGATGGGATGGAAGAATACTTGTGCCGTGTGTACATTTCCATGTGCTGTAGAAGTAGGACTTATTGTTCACAGCTCTGAGAAGAGATTACAAAAAGATGAGCTGACCTAAGATTTTTGGACTGCCATCAAGAATGCTACCCCATCTCCTTCTCTCTCAATAGGAATTGTCCAAATGTAAATACATTTTCTTTTTGTCAAAAAAAAAAAAAAAGCAGGAACCCAAATGAACGATCTTAATATTTAGCCATGTAAAAGAACCTTAGAACAGAGAATATTTGGTCAGAGAGTGAAGAACATTACAGCGAGTAGGCATCTGAGAATGTGGAATGTTAGAACATAGAATGATAAAGATGGAAGGGACCTTAATCCATCAGCCAAGCCAGCATCGAGTAGGTAGCTACGCTGTGCCTGGCCCTGTGCTAGATTCTGGAGATACAGAGACAAAGACGAAGCAGTCCCTCCCCTCAAAAAGCTTTCATTCTCTCAGGGGAGACATTGTGTACCCACATGATACAAAGCCTATAGACAATAAATACAAGACAATTTTGCTGGGAAAATGCTAGCCATTTGGGATGGAGCTTGGGAAAGGCTCCTTGTAGTGCCCAAGTAGAAATCTGAAGAAAATTCAGATTTAAGAGACAATGAGGAGGAGGGCATGGGGTGGGGGGCACAGATGACCGAGGCAAAGGGGGCAAAGTAGGGGGAGTTTTTGAAGAGATCCAGATGAAACCTATTCCTTCCCCATTTCTATACTTTTAATTCTTAAGAACTAAAAAGTTGACTTTTTAAAAATAGAATGTCCCTGCCTTGGGGAGAATTTAAAGTAGACAGTCTAAAATAATAGCCAGTCCTGGCTGGGGTTCAAACTGGGCACTCGTGTCTGAATTTGGCCAATTAACATGACAATGTCAATGTCCAAATGGCTGGTAAAAGGAGGTGAGTTCTCCTTCCTCCAAGAGGAGGAGAATGTGTCCCTTCTTCCCCTCTGCCACTATTTAGATCATACAAGTGGGAGCTGGGGGGAGGAAACCACATCCCTTTGCACTGCCTGACAAAATGGGTTTCTGAACCAAAAGTTCTAAAGGTACAACAGCTTTAATTATGCAGTTCCTGTCAAAATCCATCTTCTTAATTCGCCTATTTCAGGAGAAGGCCCCTTTCTCCCCCCTGCACGATTAAAGGGTGCCTGTCTACCCGATAGGAATGTGAGATGCCTCTGCTTCATAGGAAATCTTTATTCCTCTCATTAATGGGAAGAGTTTGACCACAGAGGAAGTCGCTCCACAGAGCTGATTGGCCTTTCAACAGAATCACTGAAACTCTTTTGGCGACTTTCGGAGTTGGAAGTTGGAACCTGTCACTCAAGGAAAAGGCCGTGGGACATTTCATCAATTAATCAATTAAGCATTTGTTAAGTGCCTGCTGTATATCAGGCTCTCACTTATGGCACGAGGACACAAAAACAAAAAATAGAAAAAGTCCCACTTTGTGGAATTTGTATTTATCGGGGAGATGTAGGCACAGATATAAATATGTATGCAAAATAGGAAATGGAGACAAGGTCATTCCCATAGAAGGGGCAAGAAGCAGGAGCAGAGCAGGACCACACAGGAGATTCCACTGGGGCTGGCTTTTAAAAGAAGCTTGGATTCGAATCTAAGACTGCGAGGAGAGGAAGGAGGAAATTCCAGGCATGAGGAGACACCGTGGGCAAAGGCTTGGAGATGGAGTGCCATGTGCAAGGCATGACAAAAAGGTCATCTGTACCATAGAGTGTGGTAAAGGAGGGTCTGGAAAGTGAGAAGGGCTTTCAATGCCATACAGAGGAGTTTGTGTTTGATCCTAAAGGAATAGATGCAGTAGACACAGTAGTGCCAGACCTGGAAATCAGGAGGACTCTTTTTCCTGAGTTCAAATCTGGCCCCAGACACTTACTAGTTGTGTGACCTGGATAAATTGCCTCACTCTGTTTGCCTCAGTTTCCTCATCTGCCAAATGAGCTGGAGAAGGCAAACCACTCCAGTATCTCTGCCAAGAGAATTCCAAATGGAGTCATGAAGAATTGGACACGATGGGGAAAAGATGACTGAACAACAACAGAACTCAATGAGTGGTGACATGGTCAGATCCGAGCTTTAGAAAAATCACATTGGCACCTGTGTGGTGGATATATCAAAGAAGAGTGGGGACTTGAGTAATGGAGACCAGTTAGGAGGCATTTCAGTAAGGTAGCCAAGAGGAGGAAAAGGCTGAAAGTATGGCTTGAGAGGAAAGGAGGGAACAACAACGAGATGCTGTGGAGTTCCATTTGACGAGAATCAGAAATGTCGAAAAGGTAGTGTTGGTCACCAATGGCAAATGTAAGCGAAGGTGGAAGGAGTTGGGAAGAGGTTGCCAGTGACTTTTAAGAGGGAACATGCATTCCCCTGCTGCATGTCTTGTTTGACTGTAATAATCAGAGGAGAGATGGAGAGGTATCTCTGTGGTTGCATTTATAAGAGGAATCTTGTATGACTTGAAGAGTATTGTTCTTATATGAGGAAGATTGAAAGAGTTTAAGATTATGCTTTGCTTAAGGGAGCCAAGTGATTGTTTTTAAACACCTAGCTAGGATTTCAGGCTTTCTATACCTTTTGGTCAGTTGTTTGACTATGAAGATGGGGTCAGTTGCATTTTTTTTTTACTTTTTTTTTTTTAAACCCTTGTACTTCGGTGTATTATCTCATAGGTGGAAGAGTGGTAAGGGTGGGCAATGGGGGTCAAGTGACTTGCCCAGGGTCACACAGCTGGGAAGTGGCTGAGGCCGGATTTGAACCTAGGACCTCCAGTCTCTAGGCCTGACTCTCACTCCACTGAGCTACCCAGCTGCCCCTACAGTTGCATTTTTGAAAATCTGAAATTTTCTGTTTTATATTTTGTACTATTTGTGTTCGTTGGACTTCCATTTGAGGTACTACAGAACTTGGGTAGAATCTTGGAGGTTACTTAGAAAATCTTTTTGGCTTGCATTCTACCCAAGAGTTCCCCTGGGAACATTTGAAATCTGGCACGTATTTTTCTGCCCCAAAATTCCCTTAGCTCCCCATGAAAGTTCTCAAACTAATAAGTATTGAATACAGGATACATTTTATTTAATTCAACAAGAAAGCACAGAATGAACTTGTAACTGAGCCCCTCGTACTTTCCCCTGGGACCTGTACAGTCCACATGAGTCACAGTACCAGTAAGGGGATAAGTCTGGGCTATTCCTCCATCCATGTTTTTGGCTCCCTGCTCTGTTGCTCCTTCATCCTCTTTGAAATCTCAGGTATAAAATACCCTGAAGGCCTCTTTGAAAATCTAAGTGAGACTAGGACTCTCCATCTCCTTTCCCCCTCTCCCTCACAGAAATTCCTTTTCTCATCTATATCCAGTATTCGTCTCCAGGTGCCAGTGGTCCCCTGTAAAAACTCTGTTGACATTCAGCTTCTCTCTAGGTCCCCAAACTGCCCGCTTTCTCTCTGTGTCTCTGTCAGCCTAGAGATCTCTCAGATTTTCTCTGTCTCTGTCTCTCTTTAAAGGGCCAGGGCAAGGCAAGGTCTGACTTAGGTAGATGAACTTTATTATTCTTTTTTAAGTCCTTTCCTTCTGTCTTACAATTGATATTGATTCTAAGGCAGAAGACCAGTCAAGGCTAGTGGCTTGCCTAGAGTCAAAAAGCTAGGAAGTATCTGCGATAAGATTTGAACCTGGCACTCTATCCATTGAGCCACCCTAGTGACTTCTAATTCTATCATTCTTTTTTTTTTTTAAACATATTTAAACCCTTAACTTCTGTGTATTGGCTCCTAGGTAGAAGAGTGGTAAGGGTGGGCAATGGGGGTCAAGTGACTTGCCCAGGGTCACACAGCTAGGAAGTGTCTGAGGCTGGATTTGAACCTAGGACCTCCTGTCTCTAGGCCTGACTCTCAATCCACTGAGCTACCCAGCTGCCCTAATTCTATCATTCTTGATCTCAGTTTGGTGATCCTCATTGCTGCTATAGTTATAGAATTATGCTTTGGGGCAGTTAAAGAGGGGAAAAAACCATGTATGTGGGCCAAAGGGATCCAGAGAATTCACACTTTGTCTAGGAGATGGTAGGGGGGACCACACTTTACCTTGTCTACTACCTTTTCACCAAGGATATTCTCTATTTTGTGTCTCAAAGATTTTGTAAAGATAAAGTTTTGGCGTATTGATGGGTAGTTATCAATGTTCTTGGTTGATTACTCTCTATTGGATTGTAAACTCCTTTCCAGTATGGATTGTTTTGTTCTTTATATTTGTGTCCCTGAAGCCTACCATAGTGACTGGCAGAGAGGAGGCACTTAGAAATGTTGGTTGATTGACTGATTCTCTAATCGTCTTATTTGGATACTAATTTCATCCACGATTTCCTCATTCTCTCAGCGTCTCCTCCCCTCTGAGATATCTTGGGAAATGATTATTCAATCCATTTTCCAAGTTGCCAATAAGATCACCTTTGCCCCAAGTGTGTACCTGGTTTGGTCCAGTCATTATTTCAGACTAACGTGTTGGAATCCAAATCCTGTGGTACCATGATCATTGACCCATAATGAAAGCAGATCATTCTAGAAAAGTAGACAAGCGTTCTCTGTTTTCGATACGTTTGTTGTCTTCTTGCCAACTTCATTTATGGGCTCTGGGGATGAGGTGGCTCACTTGGGTCTCATGCCAAACTTTCCCCAGACTTGTTTTCACCTCTATAGCTTTTCACCGTGTTATGAGGTGACACCGCCTGTAATCTGCCTCCTCCTCCGCTCCTCCTCCTCCTCCGGAGTGTTTTACAAATGAGTTTGTATTCTAAATCCATGTCATTCTTGGCCACCATCTCTCTCAGCTTGGCAAGAAGGTCCTGTATTTGCTGGCTAAGGTGGTTTCTGCTTTCTTTTCGCCCCCTCCTTCTGGTAATTGCTTTGTATCAATTAAATCTTTTCAGGAAATGATGACCATCAAGGTCAACATTGTTGCCTTTTTCTACTTCCAAAAGTGGTTGGGGCTCTTTGTGCCATCTTCACCCCATCTTTATCCTTTACTCTAACTTAAGGCTGTTTCTGATCTTTTCTCTAAGAAGTTAAAGGCCGACCAAACATAGGGAAGTGAATCTGATATGACTCTCTAATAATACCTCTCATTTACATAGCCCTTACTTTGTGCCAGGTACTTTAAAATTATTTTCTCATTTGATCCTCACATCATCCCTAGAGAATAAGGGCTATTGTTATCATTCCCACTTGACAGATGAGGAAATTAAGGCAAACAGGTGGAATGATCTCCCCAGGGTTCCACAGCTAGTATCTGAAATGAGATCTGGACTCCAGTCTTCACGATTCCAGGTCGGCACTCTTTCTCTCTGGACCATCTCAGTCCTGCCCATTAACACGGAGTTAATTTCATTTTTTGGTGGTGATGTTTGGCGCTTGTCTTGTCCATGCCTTTAGTCTCTCTTTTAGAAGAAACTATCCCAGAGGCTGAGGAGCAGAGCTTTTGGCTAATCTACAAGCCTTGGGACTCTTTTGTATCTCAAACTCAAGCCCTATTCTTTAGTATCAAACCCTATGTCCATCTTTGCACTGAAGTCACTGGGCATGGATGTACTCACTGACTACACTTGGTGCATTTCATCCTCTCCAATAGATGCTGATGTGCAGGGAGTAACAGTCACCTTTTTGTTGGTGACTGAGCCCTGCAAGACAAGATAGCCAAGACGTCCCATGAAATGATGATTCTTGTTGCATTTAGACACCTGGGGAAAACAACTCCATCAGCTCCTATCTTTGTCCCTCCAAGGAGATTCTGTAAGTTGTCTTTTCCAATTAACAGCAATCTCCCCTGGACTTCTTTATCATCAAATCTGGTCTCAAACCTTACTAGCTATGTGATCCTGAACAAGTCACTTAACCCTGTTTGCCTCAGTTTCCTCATCTGTAAAATGAGCTGGAGAAGAAAATGGCAAACCATTCCAGTATCTTTGTCTAGAAAACTACAAATGGGTCAAGGAGAGTCAGACACAACTGAACACCAACAATTGCACTCTCTGTCCCCTTGGGCAACTGAGCCATGCAATGGTACTTGGAGTCAAGAAGACCTGAGTTTAAACCCAGCCTCAGATATTTATTAGCTATGTAATCCTGGACAAGTCACATAATCTTTTATTGCTTCACTTTCTTTAACTGAAAAATGGGGGTAATAACAGCACCTACCTTGTAGATTTGCTGTGAGAACCAAATGAGACAATGTGTGGTAGGCATTTAGCCCAGTGCCTAGCACACAGTAGGTACTTAATCAATGTTTGTTATCTTACTTTCATTGTGGTCATTGAAAAAGCAGATGGGGCATACACAGACTGGGAAGCTAGTCTGCATTTTTCTTTACTTCATGAACTCCTATGGCCAATTTATTATGGTGATGAGCTCCTCTGTATTTCACTAGACTGGAGGCTTTCCTGGCAGATACTGGAGTGGTTTGCTGTTTCCTTCTCTAGCTTGTCATCATCATACTGTCAGTAAAGCAGTATCTGGAAAAGCATTTGAACTCAGGTCTATCCTGACTCCAAGGCTAGCCTCCCATCCCCTGGACCACCTTAGCTCCCTCTACACAAGCTGATGATACAAAGACAAAACCAAAGCCATCCTTGCCCTGGTTTAGCTTGTTGGCAACTGGGAAGGTGCAGTATATACCCAGATGAGTAAATACAAAACATATATAAGCCAATTTGGAAGGGACAGCACTGACAGTAGATATTTGGAATCTTGGATATAGAGTTCAAAGGGATGATTGAGAGGATCTAGTTCAACCTCCTATTACAGATAAGGAAACTGAGGCAGAGAGCAGTGAAGGAACTTGCCCATAAATACCAGGATTACAAACCCAAATCCTCTGACTCCAAAGCCTGCCTTCTTTCCACCCCACGACATGGTAGTTGGTGGCCCCCCAAGTTATACATTGAAGTATGAAAAGGATTCTAAGAGGCATATGGGAGGACACAGCGAGAGGAACTTCTCTGAGAGCTAGTGAAGCTTTCTGGCTCTTCCCTTGTGGGCTGTCTGGAGCCTACCACACATTGTCTCATTTGGTTCTCACAGCAAATCTATATGGTAGGTCCTGTTATTACCCCCATTTTTCAGTTGAAGAAACTGAAGCAATAAAAGATTGTGTGACTTGTCCAGGATCACCTTTCTGATAAGCTAGACTTCACGATCACCACAAATTTTAAACAGAATGGAGAATTGCTGATCTGGAATTCATTATGTTAATTATTTCATCCAAAGATTTAGCAAAAATGCTACCAGGGCAGGAGGACAGGAGGGAATGACTGGAATTGATCAGCTCTGGAAGTTTATCGTCCTTGTTGTGTGAACCAGCTAAGGCACAAGGAGACACAGCCCTGTGGCCAGGCCCCCCATGGTCCTCAGCAGAGCCTGTGGGTGGACCTCTGACAGGCTGCATTCTGTCCCTGATGCAACCGGTGACAGCCCGGATAAATGGACAGGGAAATTCTTTGTGGTTCTGTCCTGTGTCATTCTCACTGAACCCTTGAAGCTGGCATCCTGAGCTGAGGCAGCTGTTCAGAAACAAGCCCTAAAGAACCCAGAAGCACCCCCTGTCAATTGCCCCTTAGTACAAGGGATGGGGCACTGGGATAGGAAGCTCATTCCCATCATTCCATCTTTTCGCTCTGTAGTAGCCTCAGCTAGGTTTATTGGACCTCGATGTAACTGGAAGCATTCTTTTTGTTTCACTGACTGCCTGGAGACAAGTCAGGTATTCACAGATCACAGGCAAAAGCCAAAATCTGCCCTTAAATATACTCCCAGGGAGGGATCTCTGAGGAAGAGGGAAAAGTGAGTCCCAAGTGAGGACCTGACCTGATAGAATACCTGTGCTTTTCTTTCCTCAACCCTGAAAGAGCTAGTCCTGGTTCTCTCTCTATTAGGAGTTGGGCAGATCAGAAACTTTCTCAGGTCTTCCTGGATTCTCTTGGCTGAACGGTAGTGGGATCGATTTTTTTTTTTTCAGGAGCTCAAATGATCCCAGGTTTCTTGAGAACAGTGTGCCTTCTGCTAGCCATGGGAACACCAGCCTCTCACTGTCAGCATATTTCAGTAGCAAATCATCACAGAACTCAATAACAAACATTTATTAAGTGCCTACTACAAGACTCACCGGGCGCTGTCCAAGGTGCTAAGAAACCCACATGAGAATGAAATCATGGCTGCCCTCAAGGACCTTACCTTCAAAAGGAGAATCCCAGCTTTTGATCAATTTATATCGTCTCAGAGCTGGGAAGGATCTCACTGACCTAGCCCAATCTGCACCTAAGGGAGAATCTCATATACCAGGTCCCTATCAAATGGTTACCAGCCTTTTTTTTTTTAAACCCTTATTTTCTATCTTAGAATCAATATTGTGTATTGGTTCTAAGGCAGAAGAGATGCAGGAGCTAGGCAATGAGGGTTAAGTGACTTGCCCAGGGTCACAGAGCTAGGAAGTGTCTGAGTTCAGATTTGAACCCAGGACCTCCCTTCTCCAGGCCTGGCTCTCTATTTACTGAGCCACCCAGCTGCTCCTTGATTAACCCACCACCAATCCAGGCTGTCCATTCCTCTTTAGAAACAGCTCTAACAGTTAGGAAGTTTTACCTTATGCAGAGTCCAAATTTGTCCCTTTCTAACTTTTACTCATTATTCCTAGTTCTGCCCTTTGGGGCCAAGTAGAATAAATTGAATCCTTGTTCATATAGCAATCCTTGAAAGGCTTGAAAAGAGCTACCATGTGCTTCTCCCCTCCCACTAAGTCACTGACAGGTCTCATTTCAAAATCGAGCAAAAAGTGATGAGCTAGAGTTTCCAAAGAATTTTCTAAGGGCTTGAGAGGGGTAAAAGAAAACACTGCACTGTTAATCTGAACACTGGTAGATTCAGACTCAAAGTCACATTAAAGAAAAATAGGGGTCTCAAGAGGTTTGGGCTTCTTATTGAGAAAATTCCTACCCTGGGCCCCAATCAAACAGATGTCAGAGCTGGGGAGGGGAGGGTGAGTTGAGGTAAGTCTGGACGTATGTGTGATCTGGTGATGTCATCAGATTTATGTTCTAGAGAAAGTCTAGCTCAAATTGCCGCATATCTGAATAATTTTCCACATAAATGCCAGATGTTAACCTCATAAAAAAAGTCCAAGTGATTAGCCCTAACCTAACTTTTCTTGGTTTCTAGCAGATAAATAAACTTTCTCCATGAATCATCTTGCAAAGAATACTCATTTTTAAAAAAAATTAAAGACTCGATGAGAGTTGATTAAGCAGGAAATGTTTTAGTTACAAAGGCCAAGAACATGCATGCTTAACAAGAGAGTAGAACACTCCTAATTATTCATCTCCCTCCTTTCCATGGGAGGTGTTATGGTGCATGAAGCTAAGAAAACCTGGACTTAGGTCTTGCCTCTGAGGAACTGGGTACAAAAACCAGCTTGGTCACTTATTGCTTGTGTGACCTTAGTCAACTCACTTCCCTTTTTGGACCTTGGTTAACTCATCTGTAAAATGAGGGGGTTAGATAGATGGGTGATGTCAAACTTAAATAGAAACCAATCCCTGCGGGCTATTTATTGATTTAGAAAACCACAAATTCACATTAACTTTGCTTTATTGTATTGTTAGCCATTTTTTTAACTCTGTTAACCATATTTTGTTGACCATTTCCCACTCTATAGTATGGTCAGAACCACCTTTGGACCAGATGACATTTGCAGATGTTTTCTTTTTTTTTTTTAATTAAAAAAAACCCTTTCCTTCCATCTTGGAGTCTATTGACTCCGAGGCAGAAGAGTGGTAAGGGCTAGGCAATGGGGGTCAAGTGACTTGCCCAGGTTCACACAGCTGGGAAGTGTCTGAGGCCAGATTTGAATCTAGGACCTCCCATCTCTAAGTCTGGCTCTCAGTCCACTGAGCCACCCAGCTGCCCCCTGCAGATGTTTTCAACTGTAAAACTATGATTCCCCTAATATACTGGCTGTATGACTTTGGGCAAGTCACTCAATCCTTCTCCACCCCCCAGGCAGTCCTCTAAGAATTAAATTAGAAATTGCAAAACAGAGGCAGATCTATGTTGGTAAAAGGTGCATCCTTTTAGGGAGTTCCCTATACCAATGGGCTCACAGGTCTGGAGTAGGAAAAAACATTTCCTTGAATATTTTGGCTCAGGTCGACAAATACACAAATAAAACTCTTGTTACTTCTGTAGGCAGCACAGTGTATCCTGGCAAGGACAAAGGCCCTCCAGTCATGAGGACTTGAGCTGGAATATCCAGCACTGACCTCTGTTAACTGGGATACGTTGAGGCCAGCCCTTTTACCTTTGCAAACCTTAGTTTCCTCAACTGTAAAATGGGCATCTACATCCTCAAAGAGTTCTTTGGAGGGAGGCACTGGAAAGGTGTTTTTGATTAATATTAGGCAAAGCCATTTCCCAATAAAACACAGTCCTCATTTGCCTGAGAATCGCACATCTTCAGAGTTGCAAGGGACTGAATTCAGCCCAAGTCTTACCTGAACAGGACTCCCCTTGGCTAAAATAGCAGAGCAATGGTCATCTAGCAGTCCCTTTTCAAATTAATTAAACATTTAGTAAGTGGAGTTCAGTGGTAGGTATACAAAGACATTCCTGACTCCCCAGAACAAAACAAAAACCATCTCTATGCTCAGGGAGCTTGCATGATCCTAGAAGGTGATGGTGGGCAATGGGATTCTGGAAGGATGGAGAGATGACATGGAAAGGGATAATTAAATATAGAATCATCTAAGAAGGAAGAGCCATCTAACCCCTGGGTGAGTCAGGAGAAGTTTCCTATTGAAGATGGTACAAAAGCTGAGCCTTGAAAGAATTCTAAGAAAAAGATTTAGAAACTGTCCTGGTAAGTACTTAGTCACTGTGTGCCCTCTATGTCAGGAGTGGAGGACACAGCTTGGAAGCAGTCACGTTGCATTGGCCCAAGGTAAGTTTGGCTGGAGCGTGGAGAACATCTAAAGAGATGAAATGGGAAATTAGCCTGGGAAGGCAGGAGAAGGAGACCCTGAAAGGCTTTAAATGACAGGCTGAGGAGTTGGCATTTTATCCTACAGGAATTAGGGAGCCGCCTGCAAAGGTTATGATCCAGGGGTGTGGCATGATCTGGCCCGGGCCCTAGACGTGTGAACTTGCAGCTGGGAAGGGTGCTTTGTTTTCAGGGCTGTAGCACAGGGTTAACCCCACTCCCAACCCACCACCCTTTGAAGAGTTTCAGTTCCAATTTAAACACTGGCAGGTTTTGAGGAATACGGTGACTGTACCAGGCCGTTGTATTTAATCACGTCCTCCCCACTCTCTGCTTTCTCTGCAGTCAATCACCCAGTGCTGGTTTCCAGGCAGGATAAAGAAAGTTTCTGTCTCTGTAGGAGTCTCCAGAGGCATGATAACTTACAATAATATTTTTTTTGGAATACAGGCCCGAAGAGAGCATCTTTCCAAATTCTGCCCTCAGAGGTTACTTACAGACTCTCAATGCTGGAAGGGCCCTGAATGGCCATCTAGTCCCACCTGTGTCTGAAAATAACCCACCCGATGGGGCAGGTCAATAGTGACTTTGCCTGAAGAACTTGGGGTGGAGTCGGGGCCTGACTGCCTCCTAGGCAGAGAGGGACAGACTACAAAGGCACATGGTTGATTTGTGAGAGGTTCATGGAATTTCAGAGCTAGAAGGAACTTGAGATATCATCTAGTTGAGGGTTTCTTAACCTTTTTTGAGTTATGATTTTTTTGGAAATCTAGTAAAGGCTAGAGACTCCTGCTCAGAAAAGCTTTGACACTTATATTCATGATGGAAAGAAATGCTAAATTTCAGTTAAAGACTAGTGAAAATCAAGGTGTAATCTCATTCCTATCTAAATTCCCAGATTTTCTGAAATCTATCCATGAACCCTTTGGATCTAATTCTCATCTTTCCTTTTCTAGCAGGTTCTAGCAGGTAAAGAACTCCCCAATCTAGTCCATTCCTCTCTTTTTGAAGATGAGAAAAGTGAGACTGAGGGAAAAGATGTGACTTGCCCAAGGTCATACTGATGTAGAGTAAATAATGAGGCCAAGACAGGAACTCAGTTTAGAGCTCTTTTCCTCTCTACCTCCTTGTCATTTGTGGGGCACCAGCCTTCTCTGGGGTTGAGTCAGATGGCCTGAGTCAGGAAAGCAAAGAAAGTTTGTTTATAGAAATGGTGGGGCACATCTGGACTTTCTCAACTGGCCTGGGAGAATGGAAGACAGTAAGACTAAGCTCTCCCTTTGCCACTTCCTTCCCTTTCTCCTTTCTCTGTCCTTACGTGGCCCTTTGTTAATTTCCTTTTCTCCTCATCCCTGGACCTCCGTTCTGGTTGATATCGACCCCTTCCCCACATCAAAGGTGGATGCCGAACACTTGATTAATTGCCATGGACCAGAAGTCTTTGCCTTTCTGACACTCCAGTCACTGAGACAAAGGATGCTCAGTGGAAGCCATGGCCTGTGTGGGTGCACTGGGCTATATTCACAAGCCAGAGAGAATTGAACCTGCCCAGTGGGGACCAAAGGGTTACTGAGCCCCCAAGAAGGAAGCGGCAAAGCTCTCCTTCACATGGGGAGAGGCAGCATTTACGTAAGAGGAGACAGTAGTGAGGGGGATGGAGTTCCAGTGTGGAACAAGGTGGGTAAGTCAATATTTGGGGGGAAATTTGGAAACCGTCATCCACTTGGGCAAACTCCTATTGGTGATGGAATCTTCTCACATAGAGTCAGAGGATGTCAGAGCTGGGAAGGACCCTAGAACATAAAATTCCAGAGCTGGGAAGAACCCTTAGAACATAGAATTCCAGAGCTGGGAGGGACCCTTAGAACATAGAATTCCAGAGCTGGGAGGGACCCTTAGAACATAGAATCTCAGAACTAAAGAGGAATCCTAGAACATAGCCTATCAGAGCTGGAGAGAGCCTTAGAGCTTAGAACAAGCATTTATTGAGCTCCTACTCTATATTCTAGACCTTGGGGATACCAGTCCAAAGATTAAACTCAAAAAAAGAACTTGGCTTCTAATGATAAAGACAACAAAGATATGTATATGTTTGGTTTTACATATATGTACATCTGTCTGCAGCATATATAACATCGTTGATACATTTCTGTACTTTACAAATGTGTACAAAATAGTTTCGCGCTAAAACACAGATCACAGAATGTTAGAAGAGGAATGAGCCTTAGAATAGAGCGTGAGCTGTAAGGGAGCCTAGAACACAGGACATCACACTGGAGCTAGAAGAGACTTTGGAACTTAGAACTCCATGCCAGAGCCAGAAAGGAATTTAGATCATAGAAGAGAGGCTATTCGAGTTGGAAGGGACTTTAGAAATCATTTTGTCCATCCCTGACTCCTACTTACTACAAATGATGAAAATGAAGCTTAAAGAAATGCAGTGATTTGCCAAGAGTGAGTACTGGCGGCAGCGAGGATTAAACCCAGGGTTTCCCCTCTCATGGTCTCGAGCAGCTTCCAATATTCCTCATACCCTTGAGGCATCATGGTCTCTCTTCAGTCTTTCTACTTACAGTGTGAGATAAGAGCTAGACTTGGAGTTAGGAAGACCCAGATTTGAATGCTGCCGCAGACATCAGCTGCCAGAGAGAACTTTGGCCAAGTTACTAACCTGTCTGAGCCTCAGTTTTCTCATCTGTAAAGTAAAGGGTGACCAGGTGGCACAGTGGATAGAGCACTGGGCTTGGAATCAGAAAGACTCATTCCTGCAAGTTCAAATCTGGACCCAGATGCATAATAGCTACATGCTCATGGGCAGGTCTTTTAAGCCAGTTTGTCTTGGTTTCCTCATCTGCAAAATAAAAGGGTTTGACTTCAAAGGATTATTCCTTTTTGAATCTACGAACTGATTGTCTGGTGTCTATGACCCGGCATGTTTAGGAAATACCCCTAAGGGATAGTTCAATTTAGCAATAAATCAACAAGCATGAATCAACCACCTTCTATATACCAGCTACTGTGCAAACTTCAAATGAGACGGAAGAAAAAGCGAGCCAGCCCTTGCCCTCAATGAGCTTCCATTCTTTCGGGGATACAGTGCATCCTCAAGTGAGTAAATGCAAAATATCTTCCAAGCAAATGGAAAGGGAGAAGGGGAGGCAATAAAGTCAAGGAATAATTGACAGCAACTCTAAGAGGCATCCTCGATCTTCCTGGAACTAGAGACTAGCATTTAGGGTGCTGAGAAATAGTGAGCCACCTTGGAATTAGGTCGGTCTGTTGTGGGGGCAGCCAAGTTGTGCCATAGCGGCTCCCGTGATCACAAATCCACCAAGGTGACAACTGCATGGATTTAATTCTGGAATGGGTTACTTTGGGAACAATTAGAGTGACTCATCAAAGCCAAACATCCACAGGAGCAGTAAGCAGGGGGAAGCCCACTAGTTCAGACGACCCTGCTAGTTAATGACGTCTTTATCTAAAATCTCAGAGTGAGAGGCAGCTGGGTGGCTCACTAGATTGAGAGCCAGGCCCAGAGATGGGAGGTCTTGGATTCAAATTTGGCCTCAGACCCTTCCTAGCTATGTGATCCTGGGCAAGTCACTTGACCCCCGTTGCCTAGCCCTTACTGCTCTTCTGCCTTAGAATCAATTCTAAAATGGAAGGTAAGGGATAAAAAAAATCTCAGAGGGGCTGTACCCCAAGATGGAGTGGGTCACACAGCTCCTGGAATATACTGATCTCCGGAGTCTGAATGCCTGGGTTTGAGTCTCAAGTCTGCCAGGAAGAGCTGAGTGACTACTCCCTGGGCATGTTGTCGTGGGGACTGATTTCTAGTTACATGTTAGATTAAAGGGATATCGAGAGGCCGTCTAATTCAGAAGTTCTGAGATTCCTTTGGAACGGGCAGGAATATTCTTTGTCTTTGTGTATGGGGGAGTATTCAGAGAGAAGAGCCATGCTAACGAAAACCTTGTTTTAAAAAAAGAATAGTAAATAATAGTAAAGAAATAAAGAAAAAATAATATATGACTGTCCCAAGATCCTCTGAACCAAACCAATATGATATAAAACTGGGCGCAGTGAATGAAGGTGGCAAAGATGACATTGGAAAAGAGACCTCCAGATCAAGAAGTACAAGAAAACAAAGGACTGTAGATTTCTTGGGCACTTCAGGGCTGGGCCTAATAAAGATTATTTTTCTCTAAGAGGACAGTTGGAAAATGCTAATATTTTATGTAATCCATGCCCCAAAGACCCTCAAAGCTGTTGGGCTCACAGAGACCAGGCTCAAAAGGGCGATGGCTCCTAAAGGGCCAGTTTCTCCCTCTGGATCCAGGATAATCTCTGCTGGAAAACACGGTTCCCTGTCCTGTACAAGCACTTAAGGTAATAAGTGAAAATCAGGCAGGATGGTATTTATTTCACTCCACAGAAAACACTTAGTATTTACACATTGCCTGGCCCGTAATAGGTGCTTCATAAATGTTTATAAAATTGAATTGAGCAGAAGCCACCTAAAGACTCCTGGGAGCCCAGAAAGCCCAGAAAGGATGCCCAGTCATTCTTCTTAGCAAGAATAAACTTGTGGTTGTACTGAGCCACCTTGCTGCCTCCTTTTCTGGAAGACAGATGCTCTGGGCTGATCATCCCAAGGGGTATGATCTCCTGAGATTACAGTACCGCACGGCGGTGGGATTGGCCAAGCAGGACCAGGGGGCTGGGGAAAGGACCTACTACTACTGCTGACTCATGCCTACTCATCCAGTCTTGTACAGTCAGCATTTCTGGACTCAGGACTGGACCGAAGGATTGGCTGGCACGGTCTCCTCTGCCTCCTGAATCTCTCCCGTTGGCTCCTTGACCAAAGCTCTGAAAAGATTGTGCAAGGCTTGGCCATGCTGGTCACTCCACGCTGATCATTTTTGATCCAACCTGGGCACTTTGGTCCCTTGGGGGATTGGGTGGCTGCCTTGGCTTCTGATATAGAATAAAGTGTGTGCTTAGCCTGGGAGCAGGGAGCAAAGGTTTAGCTGGCAAAAGGATGGCAACCTATTTCTTCACTGGCATTTCATAACCCCATCATGTTTAATGCACCGACAGATGTTAGTGGAGAATCGACAGTGGGAAAGGCACTGACATCACGACGTCATTCTCTAGTGAGGGACACTTAGAGCGTGAATGCATCTTGGCTCATTCGATCTCTAATAATTCCTCAGAATGTAAAAACGAGAGTAGTGGGGACAACTGGGGCTCCCCATCTGTTCTCCCAGAGAACTTCATGAAGTGGGTGGAAGGGGATTGACCTGCATCATCTTTAAGTCTCTTCCTTTTATGGTATTTCTCCGCTCGGAAACCTTCAGTGACTTCTTATCGTCTACTGAATAAAGAATAAAATGCACCTTGACATTATATTCAATCCTGGCCATTCCCTTTGACTCAGGAGCTTGAGAGGCTGGAGGAGGGCCAGGTGGTTGAAAGGACTTGAGATGGTTCCCCAGATCCCAGAACTTGAGAGCTGGAAGGGACTGCAGCAATCATCTAATCTGACCCATATGGAAAAGAGGTGGAGAAACTTAGCCTGGAGGGGGGAAATGACCCATATAGTTTGAGTTTTTGGAAGACTAGCCTGTGGCCCCAGAGGGTAGAACTGGGGGAAATGGGTGAAAGTTGGGGAGGTAGATTTAGGGTGGATGTCAAGGCAAACCTTTTAACGATTGGAGCCATCCCAAGGTGGCTGCCTGGGGAGGTAATGGGCTGCCCCTCACAGGAGGCCTCCCAGCAGAGGCTGAAAGACCTCTTGTCAGGGGTGCCATGGTGGGAATTCTTTATGGATTTCGCAAGACAGCCCCAGAGGGTGCTTCCAACTCTGAAATCCTGTCATTGTGTGAAATGTCATCCCTTCCATGAAACCTTCCCTCCCTCCTTAGCTTAACTTCATTTTCCTATTCTTTCTTGCTTTCTTTTTGAAAAAAAAAAAAAAACAAAAAAAAACTCTTACCTTCTGACTTAGAATCAATTCTGTGTATTGGTTCCAAGACAGAAGAGCAGTAAGAACTAGACAATAGGGTTAAGTGACTTGCCCAGGGTCACACAGCTAGGAAGTGTCTAAGGACAGATCTGAACCAAGATCTCAATCCACTGAGCCACCTAGCTGCCCCCTCCCTCTGAATCCCCTGAGTGACCTTGGGCAAATGGTCTTAGACCTCAATTTCCTGATCTATAAAATGGGAAGGTTGGATTAAATGACTTCTAATGTTCTTTTTGAGCTCTAGATGCATGATACTATGATCTTGTTTGGCAAAGTGCCTGGAGTTCTGGGTGGTTGTATAATGTATAATGGTGCCAGGTCTAGAACAGGAAGACTCATCTTCTTGAGTTCAAGTCTGGCTTCAGATATTTACTAGCTGTGTGATCCTGGGCAAGTCACTTAACCCTGTTTGCTTCAGTTTTCTCATCTGTAAAATGAACTGAAGAAGGAAATGGCCAACCACTTTAGTATTTTTTGCCAAGAAAACCCCAAATGGGATCATGAAGGGTTGGACAAGACTGAAACAACTGACTAACGAAAACAAAGATAAATAGGTGTGTGTGTGTGTGTGTGTGTGTGTGTGTGTGTGTGTGTGTGTGTAGAGAGAGTTAATCTCCTTGTTTTCCTATTAATGTCTTTCCTTTGCCAAGAAGGGAACAGCCTAGGAGTTCATTGCAACCCTTGAATTTACTCCTTTGGCATTCAAGGTCCAGCTCTTAGCTAGCCGAAGACTTTGGTCAAGTTTACTTTTGGGCCCTTCTTACCCACTGGGCAGTAGAAAGAGAAGGGGAGAATATTTTAGAACCAAAAGGAACCTTAGAGATCACCTAGAAAAACCTCATATTTTACAGATGAGGAAACTGAGGCCCACAGAAGGGAATTAATTCACCTAAGGTCACAAATTTCATCTGTTAGGCCCAAGGGCGCAAAGTTGCATCTTCTTCCGCCTCAAAGTCTTAGACAACTGCCGTGACTATTGGATAGTTTGGAGATAAATAACAGCCAGACAGATGGAGAGACAAGCAGACAGACAGACAGACAGATGAAGAGACGAATAGATAGAATGACAGATAGACAAAAAGACAAAGGTAGAAAGATAGAAATAGAAAAATTGAGAGATGGATAGACAGAAAAATAAATAAATGGATAGACAGCCAAAAAGATAGATGGAGATAGAAAGAAAGGTGGGCAGTTAGGCAGATGGAAAGATAGATAGATAGATAACATATAGGAAGTAAAAAAGAAAAATAGATAGGTAGACAGAAAAATAAATAGATAGACAGATAGATGATAGACATACAGACAGAAAGATAGATGGTTAGAGTTAGACAGATAAACAGAAAGATGGAGAGATAGACAGACAGAGACAAATGGATATACACATAGATGATAGATATAAATAGATAGCTACGTAGACAAACAGACAAAGATAGACAGACACATAGATGATAGACAGACATTTAAACAGACAAACAGAAAGCCAGATAGATAGTAGATAGATATATAAAGTCATAATAAATGCTAGTTCATTCATTAATTCATTCTAGAGCTATTTGAGTCAGAACTTCATTTGAGATGCATGTCTAGTCTGGGGTCAAAGAGTATGAACATTTTATTCACTTTTCTCACATAATTCCAAGTTGTTTTCTGGAATGACTGAAACAATTCTCAACTCCACCAACAATGTATTGACAACCTTAAATATGAAATTAGGAAACATACTAGAGATACATGCATGGACCTACAAACCCTTTTAGATTTAGAAAAAGAAATATGAAAGCAATTAACTCCCTCTTCTTTCCTCCTATTTTTCTCAAGCTGGTGCCTAGTGTGATGAGATTGTAATTAATATCTTGTACAACAAGAGGCCCATTAAGTTAGTCTCATTATGATTGTTCAGAGGCTGTGACACTCTTGAAAGGGATTTCCTATTATCAGTGTCTGACACGTCTCCAGCTCGGCTCTGTCAGAAGGCTGGCTCACAAATGGAGATGATATTTATTCCAGCTTGTTCCATTAGCGTAAAAAATGAGGCTTCTGCCAACAGATGCAGACGCTTCTGTCACAAACAGCCACCAGGAACATTCTTTGACGTATTCTTTTCTCTTTTCAGACATACTGTGTAGCCGTATTGATAAGACTGGATTGCTCTCGGCTGTTGAGATGCTGGTCATTCCGATCTTAAATCTTTGTTTCCCGGGTTCGGAGGGCTGGCATAGTGTAGAGAGTGCTGGACCTGGTGTCAGAGGACCAGCTTTTTATTTACATGACTTTGGGTGAGTCACTCTACCTTGGGGGGGCCTCTCTTTCCTTACCTATAAAATTAGGGGTTTGAACTAGATGAGCTTGGAGGCTCCTTCTAAATCCAAATCGAGGACCCTATGACTTGTTTTAGATCAAACAATAAAAATAAAGCAGAGGAAAGGTCTGAACCCTGAACACCTAATAACTTCTGCCAGGTCAAGCAATGGACAACTGCAAAGAAGAATGTAAAATAGAAAGGGTCATAGGATCATAGATGGAGAGCAGGAAAGGCTCTCAGAGGTCCTGCAATCCAACATTGAAACCGAGCCTCAAGAAGATTAAGTGACTTGTCCAGGGTAATAGAGGTGATATTCGAGGTAGAGCTGAACTTTTCTGACTCTAATTCCATTCTATTCTATTCTCTAGTCTCTATAGAGGTCTCTTCAGGCTTTTCTGGGTGTGCATGAATAAAATGGGACAGCTGGATAGAGTGTTGGGACTAGAGTCAGGAAAACCTGAGTTCAAATCCAGCCTCAGACCTTTACTAGCTGGATGATCCTGAGCAAATCACTTAAGCTTGTTTGCCTCAGTTTCCTCAACTATAAAATTATCTGGAGAAGGCAATGGCCAAGCACTCCAGGATCTCTACCAAGAAAACTCCAAATGGGGTCACGAAGAGTCAGACGTGACTAAACAACAACTCTAGTTTGGCTTCTGACTTGTTTTCACCTTGTCTCTCCAGCTGGACGGTATGCTCCTGGAGGGCAGGGACCAGGTTCTTGGGTGGCTTCCATGGCCTTCTGCTGGGTCCATTGAGGAGCTATTAGAGGCTTGGCTTAAAGACACTGGTCCAAAAGTGTGGTTTTTGCCTTGAACTAAGGACACAAAGATTGAACCTTGGGTAGCTTCATGTGTAGTGAGCAGTTCTCAGGAAAATTGTCTTTAGTTTATTCACAACTACTCCAGACTTATTAGGTGAAATTCCCTGAATGCCAGCACTGAATGTGGGCAGATGGTGTTCGGATTAGTCACTGCTTAGCTTTGAAAGGGATTCCTTGACTCCAGGAAATGATCAGCTCTTTCTTTCTCCCTCTCTTTTTCCTGAGCATTATGCAGGAATCCCAGGATCCACTGAAACAATCTATTGCCTGCTCCTGGGATCAGAGCTCCTGAGCCAAAAGGGACTTCATAGGCCATCTAGTACCTCTTATAAATTAAGAAAATGAACACCCTAGAGGGGATGTGACTTGTCCAAAGTCACACAAAAAGGAAGTAGCAGATCCAGGATTTGAACCTGCGTCCTCTGACTCCAAATCCATAGCTTTTTCTATCATCCCATACTGCCTTTTCACATGGACCTGAAACAAGGAGATGGATTGCTGACTCTTTCCAGAGCTGCATGGGGTGCTATTGTTAGTAAGTGTGGGTACTCAGTTACCAAAGCAGTTGATTTTTCAAGGTGGGGGATGAATGACTTACTCCGTTCAGCCTGTCAAACCAGGCTGCCTCAATCCCAGTTGGCGCTAGCATATGGATCAGGAAACCTGTCAGATTCTGGAGTCTGGAAATTGGGTCACTGACAAGACAATCCTTTGGAAGCTAATTTGAGTGGATCTCGCAAATCAGAGCTTTCTCCCAAATGAGGAAACCTCGTGTGGTTACAAAGTTTAGTTGCAGCCAGCCTGGAAACATGGCGCTCTAACACATGGCAGTGGGATGATTGGAGCCCATTCTAATGACTGGTGTCTACCACTGACTATCAACTTCTAGAGGGCAGAGGTGGCTACATGGGCACAACTGAATGACTGCCGTGACCTGCACAAGCCCCTGTACAAAGGTGAGGAGGAAATGCAATACCCGTGTTGAGGACAAAGATGCAAATACAAGAGATAGACTGTCATGTGAAGCAGAAAGAAGCAGCAATTGATATTTGAGATTTAAGGGATTTTGGAGGTCATTTAGCTCAATCTTCTCATTTTAGACCTAAGGAAACAGGCTCTCTGGAATCATGAGCAAGTCATGTAGTTAGTAACTAGTAGAGTTGGAATTTATTTTCTATCAGTTCTTTTTTTTTTTTTTAATTTTAAACCCTTAACTTCTGTGTATTGACTTATAGGTGGAAGAGTGGTAAGGGTAGGCAATGGGGGTCAAGTGACTTGCCCAGGGTCACACAGCTGGGAAGTATCTGAGATCGGATTTGAACCTAGGACCTCCCGTCTCTAGGCCTGGCTCTCAATCCACTGAGCTACCCAGCTGCCCCTCTATCAGTTCCTTTTTAAAAAATCATATTATTCTTTCTCTCTTTTCTGTTTCTTTTTCTTCCTTTCTCTCTCTCTTCCTTCCTTCTTTCCTTTCTCTTTCTTTCTTTCCCTCCCTTCCTTCCTATCTTCCTTCCTTCCTTCTTTTCTCTTTCCCTTCCTTCCTTCTTTCATTCTTTCTTTCCCTCCCTCCCTCCCTTCCTTCCTT